>NC_081174.1:8069967-8400522 GCF_012432095.1 Onychostoma macrolepis | reverse complement strand
TTCTGCTACATCAACAAGACTGCAAGCAAATCTGCTTCTTAAAAGAGAGCAATGACAGATTCACTGCAGAGAAGAAGAACAGAAGACACAACAGAAGAGTTTAGTCATCAGCGATAGAGATGAGATGTCTCCATCTGCACCTGTGTATGTATGTATGCATGTCATGTCTAACTTTTCAAGTGTGTCTGTTTTGTAGTCCACACCAGAATGAGAGAGAAAGAGAGAGAGGTCTCCTGGGGAAAGAACACTTCCCTGATGATGCATCGCCTGCAGTCATCTATGGCAGAAATTGAGCTGTTTTCCTGTTGATTTGGCAAAGCCCAGCCTCGCTGTTTATTTAATCAGAAGAGCTTCTCTGGATATAAACAGCATACCATGAACTTCTCCAAGTCATCTCTTCTGTACCCAAAGGTTAATATATTTCTGGTAATAACATATGTCAGACACATGACGGCTCCTGCTGGTCTCTCGAATGCTCCACATAAGAACAGAGGTTGTCATCACTGCACTTTAAAGCAGAGCAAAGATTTACATTTTAAGAGAATAAGAGAACTATATTGTTGCCTCTTACAAAAAAATGTGTAAATCATCTAGATCACATCTCTGGATGTGCAGAAAGCCAAGTTTACCCTGCAGTAAATAACTACTAAAATGGCTCCAGTTACGTATCATTCTTAACATTTTACATGACAGCATTCCAGTAATATTGAAATGGTTAAATTAATTTATGTAAGTAAGTTCTGGTCCTCTAGTTTGAATGGTCATATTTAATGGTCACACCATCTCAAATACAAGTATTTTGTCGAACATACATTTCTGTCATTTTCTGAGAGAGAGAGAGAGAAAAAAAAAAAAAAATTACCTTGAATGAAATGAGAGATGACACAATAAATAAAACAACTCATCTGATAATGGCCAGCTGACATTAAGTGCTTTTGGGAAGTCAATCTTCACTTCTGCAGCAAAACATGCTATATAGCAAAACTAGACTACAAAAACTTTTTTTTTTTTATTAATTGATGGACTGGAGTGGTGTGGATTACTTGTGGATTATTGTGATGTTTTTATCAGCTGTGGTTATTTTATTGGGCTCTCATTCTGACGGCACCCATTCACTGCAGAGGATCTATTGAAGAGCAAGCGATGCAATTTCTCCAAATCTGTTCAGAAAAAGAAACAAACTCTACATTTATCTACATGCATTACAGTATAGTTATAATATAGTTAACTATAATATTGATATCTGGTCTATAGCTTTCCTCGATAAGTTAATAAGAGATGTCAAATGCATGCATGTATGGATCATTCTTTTCAGTTGGTTCTTTTCATATCTTGCACTCTTTCTGTAGCTTTTTATCTAGTACGGAAATAAGAATGTGGATTTGGAACAAAATGAGGGCGAGTTAAGTGATGACAAAACATTCATTTTTGGACGAACTATTTCTTTTAGCAATATTATGGGAATGATGTCGATGATTCCTGGAGAAATGGGCAGAAAATTGCTGTGGTAAAAAGAAAGCTGCATGGAGACTTCTCAGGTCTGTAAGTCTCCTGAGAGGGACATTTCCCACTGTTTTATGAACCTTGACGGAGGAACCTGGCAAAGTTATTTTCCCCATCTCTCTCCCAATAACCCTTTCTTGCACTCTCTTAAACATCTTCTTTCTTCCATTATTCTTTTGTCCCTTTTATCGCCTTCTTTCATAAAATAAATGAAGGACACATTCTGTGATCTATTCCTCTCTCTGTTTGATCCATTCCTAAAGATATGTTTTCTATCTGAGTGATGAAAGTGTCTGACTGTCCCAATGGATCCAGAATCAACAAAGCATTAGGCTGATGGATGTTTCTCTCATTATTTTCCTATTTCAGGCTTGTGATGTTATGTTAAAATTCTTAACCTGAATGACTGAGTGATGACAGCAGGGCTTCTTGGTGTGTTTGTTTGGCTCGGTTGAAATCACACTAAAGCAGGGAGAACAGAAAGGTTAACCTTTGAAGGACAACACATCACCCTGTCTGTTTTATTTCACTTTTGTTAAGTTTTAAAAGGTGCCTTACAAAATAAAAAATAATTAAATAAATAAATAATAATAATAATTAAAAAAAAAAAGTATATGTATGCATGCATGTATATAGAATTTATACTACCTGGTCTCATGGCATTTACGTACCTGGGTGCACTTTTTAGCGTGACATGAAATACGTACCAATAAGTACATATCACTGCAGTTTCCAAAATAAATGAACACTTTCACACAAATTTACAGAGTTGCGATTAATAAAGCGTAATTTTCACACAATTACTTGAAGAATATTATGCTATGACTTCAAAACAATATTAATATGCTGGGAGATTTGAAAACTGATACTTTTGAACGTTAGCATCGCACACATCCAGCTTCATATCTATGGGTTTTCATATGTGATAAGTTTGTTCGGTAGCTCACGGAGTACGGAGACAGACTTAGGAGACGAGAAGCACCGGTTTGGATCCCGTGGAACTACGGTTCGACAAAGCAGTTAAAATCTGCGTAAAAGGAAGTTAAAATGGCACAGTTGCATCAGCTAATATGTTTTTATATCAGTTTTGCATTTGTTAACACTATCGGGTAGGTTTAGGGTTGGATTTGGTGTAGGGTATATTTCCAACACGATAGAGCATTAACTTTTAGTGACAGTCCCCGGATATTTGAATTCTGAACCGCCGCAATAATTATCTGAAGCAACGTAATAAAAAAACAGCAATATGTACCAATATCTACGTAATAAAAACGTGCCAGGGTTCACATATTGAACCTTTGTTTTAGTGCCACTCAGTGGACATTTCTATTTGAAAATGCGGCGAAATGTGCAGCAAGGTACATAAAATGGTGTCGCAAAAAAAGTGCGCAGAGGTAAGTATTTTTATGAGACCAGGTTGAATTTATAAATTATAATTTTATTTTATTTATTTTATTTTTTTTACATTTTAAGCAAATTAACTTTATTGTATGCTATGTTGACTAATTGCATCATTTGTATAATATTAGTTTAAAGTTTTACTTTAAAGTAATGTTTAATAATCTTTTGTTATGCTTTAAAGTACACATTTTCTGCTGACAAACCATGATTATATATATTTTTTTAACTATAGTGTGTTATACGATATTACTTTAAAAATGAATATATTTTAATTGAACTAAACAGGCATACATGGCATACAAGTTTCAGCTGAAATTACGATGACATATTTATGTATTTTCAGCAGTAAAACATATTTTACTTCAACCATATTTCAAATACAAGATAATTAATTATGAAATGACATATAAAGATGTTCTTAAGTGTTTAAAGTTCAACTCATTGCATTCAATGTAAATTTAAACTATAATACATTTTCATTTATTTTTAAATAACATTCAAATGTCTAAAAACAGTACATTTATTTCGCACTTAAAGGGATAGATCTTCATTCATCTTCGGAACACATTAAGATATTTTTGATGAAATCCAAGAGCTTTCTGACCCAGCATAGAAAGCAATGCAACTGACACGTTCAAGGCCCAGAAAGGTAGTAAGGACATCATTAAAATAGTCCATGTGACATCAGTGGTTCAACCATATTTTATAAAGCTACGAAAATACTTTTTTTATCAAAAATATCTTAACTTGTGTTCCAAAGAACGAAGATTGTGCAGGTTTAGAATGACATGAGGGTGAGTAATTAATGACAAATTTTTCATTTTTGGGTGAACTATCCCTTTAAGTATATTGCATTAAAGTATATTATTTCCATAATAAGGGTGCTTTCATAAGGAGAGACTCACTGTGTATGAATAACAAGTTAAAAACATTAAAACATTTAAACTAAATAAAGCTTTTGGTTTGTCCTTTTTCTGATCATACAGTATATTGTAAGTTAAATTGAATAAACAAAATTATTTGTAATACATAATGAAGTGGTTAAGTTGTAAACACATGATTAGATAACCACTACTGTGTTTACCACTGTTTCTGTTTCTTGAGCAGAAAAGTCAACTTAGATAAGAGAGATTAACACGCACTAGTGCTGACCGTGAGAAGCGTAATCTCACCTCACCTTCCGCCCATTTCACACAAGACTCCCGAGAGACAGAAATCCTGACAGGTCTAAATAAACAGGCATTCCTCCGAAGATTAACTGGACCATTGCTGAACAGTTTCATCCTCTCCGGACTCTCCTGCCCTGTTTATTACTCTTTCAGAGTCTGTTTCATTCCAGCACTTTCGCAATAATTCTGCAGGTTAGCACTTCCACCTCTGCTGAGACAATAACAGTGCAGAAATTAAATATTAATGCGAGCGGCCCTTCCGGCCTATCCACGAGCATTAATCTCAGATCTTTCCCCTTCAGAGGCACGAGGTCTCGGACACTTTTATGGAGCCATGAGAGACCCTATCTCAGCTCGCTTTAGAAATCTAGACATCTGAAGTGTTTCTGAGACTGCCTACAGCAGGCCGAGTAAGAAAGGTTCACCGCTAGATGCTTTCCACAACCTAGCATCCGTCATCCGAGCGCTTAGCCTAGTCAATCTTAGTTCCCGAGGGCTTTGAAGACAAAGTATCTGCTCTTATGTCTGCATGACCTTCTGGACCTCAATAAGTGTTGGTTAAACCCTCATCATTGAGAGACACCAGTATCTTCAGCCTCCCGTGTCTCCATAATGCCTAATGAACGTATGTTGGACATGTCTTTCGTCTCACAGGGGACACCGAGAGTAGCATTCGCTGCCTCCAAGTCCTATATTTCTCCCAGGAATAGCACAATCACCTGCCAAGGACACTCAAGCTTTCTTGTGGAGGCTGTAAATATGGTTTAGACAAGCTGGCACGTTCAGGAATCATCCCAGCCAATCAGAGTGCTATAATCTGCCTTTTTAATTAGACGTTCTGAAATGAAATGCAATATAAAAAATCCTACAATGACATTTAAGACCTTACATAAGAAAGTAATTTGGCGTCCCACCCCTCATAAGTGGCTATTGTGATTAGCGAGTGTTTTAATTCACATTGGAGAGTGCTAATGCTCGCTTTCAAACTGCCTTGATTCATCAGAGACGCTATTTTCATGAAGCTCATTTAGTGGTTTGGGCGGAAGGGAGTTTAAGGGAATCTAGGGCCCTGAACAGCTTAATCAGACCCACATAGAAAGCCAACGCTTCACAATTATTCACAATTGACCCACTGCCTCTATACTCCGGTCTCTACAGAATCCAAGTTTCTCAAAGGCCATTTTTGAGGACTGACACTACTAACTCAGCTAAACTTTTTTTTTTTTTCATTAGTGTGGTACGTTTTGCTTTTTTTACTTTTTTTTTTTTTTTTTTAATAATTTTCTCAGTTCCCTGTTTCTGTTTTGTTCATAATTTTCCAGGTTTTCATTTCAATTAATCTCATTTACCCTTTTATTCTTGTATAGTTAAACCAAAGTCAATTTCAAGGTAAGTGATTTACTCAGTACCCATCTTCAACAACTCACCAAATATTTTCTGATGAATATAGTGCATTTTTTACTTACTTTATAGTAATATACAAAACAATATTTAAATTGTCTTAGAAATAAATTTTTTACAAAACAACAATATTCATCAACAATAAAACAATATAATCCTCATCACCAAGTTTTCAGCTCAGTTATATAATATAGTGGTTGTGAAAAAATAAGTGCTTAATTGTATTAATGTGCAAACAAGTATAAACTGTACTTGCTGAAAATATAATATGATCTACAAACAACACTAATAGTATCCAATAAATAAAACAACAACTTTAAAATACATTTTAAATCATTATGCTTTAAAAACTTTTTGTTGCGCTTTAAATGTTTTTTTTTTTAATGTGTTGACTAACATACTAAAGCACATGTAAAGTACTTGATTATACATTTGATTATAATAGTGTTGTGTGTTACTCAATGTTTGTTTTAAAGTTATGCAAGTTTCATTAGAAATTACATGAAAGTATATTTTAGTTTACCATAAATGCTGTCAGTGCATCATTCAGCAGTGCTCTTTACCGTATTTCAAAGACATCAGAAGTAATTATTGAATTACATGCAGTATAAAGAACTACCTGCAGAATATACAAATAAAAAATAAAAAATACAACAGTTGTAAATAAAGATTATTTTAGTATGTTTTACAAGAAAATACTCTTTCAGTCTTTCTAAAAAATCATGTTCAATTCAGAGTGTTTCTTGAAATTTCTTTGTAATTATTTGTAAAATTTGATTAACAATTTACAAACAGAAATCCTACACCATTTTTTTCCCAGTGTAAGTGGGTCATAAAGCACTATTTATTATTTTGTTTTATAATTTTAGCTAATTGTACATTTACTAATACTTAACACATTAGTACTTGTACATGTACTTAGTACTTGCATGCATGAACTAGTATGTAATACAAATTTTAAATAGGAATTAAGTATCTGAAAACATTACATTCATAAAATCGTGTGATCATTTACTGACCCTTATGTTGTGTTTAACTGTTTTGGTTAGCATTGGCTTTCATTTTATGGACATATATCTTCAACAGAAATAAAGTCATACAGGTTTGGAGTGACTGTGAATAAATAATGACATAATTTTAATTTCTGATTGAACTATCCCATTAGGTATATTGCTTTTAAAGTAAATTATGTATCTAAATGCTCTTTTTAAATATGCTAAAGCACATTATTTTTCTCAAGGTTGAATACTGAAAGAATATCATCAATGTAGTTATCATTTAGTTATTTAAATGCTTTAGCTTAAGAGTAGCTTTTAGCTCGACAAGCAATTTTGAAGTTATTTTTAATTATAAAAAGCACTGCACTTGTGGACAGGTTACTGCTTGGTATAGTACATTTGCTCCACATAAACCCCACACTGGAACAAAAGCACAGAGGATGATATATGTGTGTGTGCACTAACAATAATGTCTCATCACAGTTTAATCAATGTCTAATCACCATGACTGTGACTCCCATCTCAATGCTTTAAATGACTTTCATTCTAGTTTTCATTCAAGTGTTCTCTTCTTTATCCTCACATTATGTAATCAAATGACCACAAAGAAACCTGTACACGATGAAATATAGTGAAGTAAAAGTCCACCAACGGTCTTCTAGAGTGGGCAGTCAGAGAAAAGCTGTGCTTTACCACCGCTCTCTCTGCCCTGACACAGGTCTTGAAGAACCGGTGTGACTGTATGACTGATGGCCTTATGAAACATGAAGGTGTTGTGTCAATAAACACAGTTCCGCTACATCCATCAAGCTGCCCTGACAGGAATGTGCAAATTTTATTGCCTGTGCCCTGCATTTCATTTACTTTTCACTAGTGCCATTCCTCTAGTGTGGCTTTCACTGCGGGACTCCTTCTACAGTGAGGCACAATCTGGAGTGTTTTAAGTTAATAGACAACATATCCTAGATTTCAGAGTTGAAGGAATAATGTTTATTGCTGTTTTTGTTTGTTCATTTGTCAGTTTCACTGTTATTATTAAGTATTTCAATATAATCCTCAGCATTGAAGCCTGGAGCTACCGTAGCTATTTTACAGTTAAATCAGGACTTCTCTCAGCTTATTTTTGAAAGTCAGTTTCTGTATAGCCAACAGTTTCACTATTATTTTTAAAGCAAAGCTTTAAGGAATCATTTACAAAAAACAAAACAAAACAAAAAAAAAACTTTTAAACGTCTAGTTTAAAACGCACGACAAGTTATAAAGTTGCACTCTTTCTATATTCATTTTGGTTTAATTTGGGTTTGAACATTTTTATGACATTTATTTCCAAGTTTAATTGTAATGACTTTAAAAAAATATCATGTGATGTAACTATCATGCAAAAAGTAATAAAACATTTTCTTACACCTAATTATCATTCTCAAAACCACTCTTTAATGTTTTTAAAGATTCATAAATATCACTAAACACAAACTGACAAATACAACTTCACTGCCTTCTATAAAAGATTATGCAACTAATTTAACTAGTTTTTTATTTATTTATTTATTCATTTGTTTGTTTGTTTATTTGATTTTTCCCTCATGAGGACAGTTGTTCCACCTTGACATGTTTGCCTATATGATTGATCCAGATTGAGAAAATAAACAAATACAAACGTCATGTTATTGACACAAAATGCATGTAGCACATGCTGTCCAGGGTATGTTGTGACAATCAAACCTGATATTAAACACTAAACAGCCTAGGATTTTAAGCAAAATTTAAACAACAAAAAACTTACAAAAAACATAATTAAAAGTTGTATTACAGTTTTTCTCGATTGCTAGCACACTATAACTGATTCATTTGGCCCATTTTTCCAAACCGTTCATACAGTTCTCCTGTAGCTCAAATAGTAGAGCATGGTGCTAGCAACGCCAAGATCATGGGTTCGATTCCCAGGAAAAGCAAGAGCTGATAAAATGTAAAAACTGTAACTTGAATGCAATGTAAGTCGCTTTGGATAAAAGCGTCTGCTAAATGCATAAATGTAAATGTAAATGTTCTCAAAACAAAGACACGTTTCTCAAAACTTTTAACACATTTCACCTGTTTGCACACACGTTCCAATTTGCTCAGTGTTTTCTGCAAAACTCTACACAAAAATACCATCATTTTGCACAGGTTTAACTATGTTCTCATTTAGAAAACTCAAACACACAATATAATTAACTCAAGCATCAAAAAATGAACATAAACAGCACATGTTTATCCATGTGTGAACATTCAGTAGCAAAACTGATGACACACAGGTCAGAATCTCAGGATAATATGCACAGGAGCACAAGTGATTATGTGTTTTGGAAAATGAATTATGGTAGTGGGAGACAAAGAGGAATAGGAGGAGAAAAGAAAAAAATTAAGGGGATGAGGTCAAAGGTCGTTTGTTCCTGATGAAATACAAAGCGCTATAGTTGACCACGTTCTTCTGCATGGACTGACCGTGAGGGAAGATGGCCTACAGGCTCATCTACAAGGTTTTAATACTACTGACACATACAATATAATTACAGTACATAGCAGCAGTACTTCAGATGAGAGAACTTTCATTATTCTATGTACAGTAAATACTGTAGCACACACCCTCAAACTCATTACTGTACCGTTGAAATGATTTGTAGCCAAGTAGTGCTTACATCTACTCTATTTTTGCAGAACTGAGAGACGACTGTCCAGGGAAGGCAGAGAAGTATTTTTTCAGAAGACTAAGAAACCGCTATAACAAATAAGGATACTACCAATACTGTAATGCAATTTGGCTGAGGATGCTGAATGAATGAATGAATTAATTAATTAATTAATGTATTTATTCATTCACAGTAACTGACAGTATAGTCCAGTGTGTGTTTACTGTATATTCAGTTGTTTGGTCTTTGAACTTTTCTCTTCTAGTGCTTTTTATCTACTGTAAGATATATTTACAGTCGTGTAATGAAAGTAAACTTTTCTTAAAGTTTATTGCTGAATTTTACTGAATCGGCACCCCTTTATTCATGCTGTATACTGTAACAGACATTGACTAGCAAAAGGATTCCTATTTCCCAAAAGGAGGTTTTTGTAACAGTGTTTTGAATTGATCTCACTAGTGTTCTCTAGACAGGAACGTAGTCTGAGTATTTGACAGGTTTGTGTATCATCTGAGGCCAAAGTTTGAGTAGGACAAAAGAGAATATGTTTTTGACTAAACTATTTGATTTTGACCTGGAAGTTTGAAGTTTGCACAAGTTGGTGTGTAATTTTGAGATTGTGTTTATAGTTGTGAGAAAATGGTGAATTGTTTCATGAATTGTGTGTTAGCAATCGAGAAAAACTGTAATATATATATATATATATATATATATATTAAACCACTGAGTAAACACATTTGTGTTATTGATGTTTTGACTCTTACACCTTATACTTACTGTGACAGCTAGCCCCCATCTTTTTCATGTCTTTTTGAAGATTATCAAAAATAAAGAACACTTACATAACAAGTCTCGGCCACCTGAGATCATGTGATTTGCATTCACAATGGCTCTTACAAGTCTAAAAGCAATTTCAAGTCCTAATTTCCATCAGGGGCATGGTTCGTAAATCTTCCCAGAATTACACAACACACTCCCAACTCCCTGAGGGAACTCTGGCTTAGTATCTTTATAATGCTGCTTTAAAATTGGTTTGTCCAAATGTGCAAGACTTGGAGATTTACAAGTATGCCATGCATATAAAATGCACAGTGGGGATGGAGGAACAAACCCCCATGCATTTCTAATAAAGGGCAAACACCATGATAGAGCCGGATTTTAAACAGCATCCTTTCTATCCCACGAACAACATTACAGCACGACTACACTGCTCTGTGTTCCACTGTAGAGCGAGACCAGATTTCTTCCCTGAGAAAAAACATTTAATTTTGTGTTCATTTCCGTTCTGTTTTTGTAAAAGGTACTGTGATTTGAGATAAAGTTTAAAGTAAAAACTGACAAAAAGAAAAAGTCAGATTGTAAAAAAAAAAAAAAAAAAAAAAAACAGCAGGAGAGAAAGTCAAAATGACAAGAAATAAGGGAACAAATCGTGAGATACAGATAAAGGTGCAATTCCAAGAAACACAGTCGCCATCACAATAGTCAAACAAGTAATAAACAATAATTAATAAAAGTCACCACTGTGAGATTTAAAGCCACATTGTGAGATATAAAGTCACAATGATAATGATAAACTAAATTGCAATTCATGGAAATAAAGTCAAAATTACAAGAAATAAAGTTGCAGTTGTGAGATAAAATCATGTGAAATACAAACCCGATTCCAAAAAAGTTGGGACACTGTACAAATTGTGAATAAAAAAAGAATGTAATAATTTACAAATCTCATAAACTTATATTTTATTCACAATAGAATATAGATAACATATCAAATGTTGAATGTGAGACATTTTGAAATGTCATGCCAAATATTGGCTCATTTTGGATTTCATGAGAGCTACACATTCCAAAAAAGTTGGGACAGGTAGCAATAAGAGCCCGGAAAAGTTAAATGTACATATAAGGAACAGCTGGAGGACCAATTTGCAACTTATTAGGGCAATTGGCAACATGATTGGGTATAAAAAGACTCTCTCAGAGTGGCAGTGTCTCTCAGAAGTCAAGATGGGAAGAGGATCACCAATTCCCCCAATGCTGCTGCAAAAAATAGTGGAGCAATATCAGAAAGGAGTTTCTCAGAGAAAAATTGCAAAGATTTTGAAGTTATTATCATCTACAGTGCATAATATCATCCAAAGATTCAGAGAATCTGGAACAATCTCTGTGCGTAAGGGTCAAGGCCGGAAAACCATACTGGATGCCCGTGATCTTCGGGCCCTTAGACGGCACTGCATCACATACAGGAATGCTACTGTAATGGAAATCACAACATGGGCTCAGGAATACTTCCAGAAAACATTGTCGGTGAACACAATCCACTGTGCCATTCGCCTTTGCCGGCTAAAATTCTATAGGTCAAAAAAGTAGCCATATCTAAACATGATCCAGAAGCGCAGGCGTTTTCTCTGGGCCAAGGCTCATTTAAAATGGACTGTGGCAAAGTGGAAAACTGTTCTGTGGTCAGACAAATCAAAATTTTTTTTTTTTTTTGTTAAACGAATCAAAATTTGAAGTTCTTTTTGGAAAACTGGGACTCCATGTCATCCGGACTAAAGAGGACAAGGACAACCCAAGTTGTTATCAGCACTCAGTTCAGAAGCTTGCATCTCTGATGGTATGGGGTTGCATGAGTGCGTGTGGCATGGGCAGCTTACACATCTGGAAAGGCACCATCAATGCTGAAAGGTATATCCAAGTTCTAGAACAACGTTTGCTCCCATCCAGACGTCGTCTCTTTCAGGGAAGACCTTGCATTTTCCAACATGACAATGCCAGACCACATACTGCATCAATTACAACATCATGGCTGCATAGAAGAAGGATCTGAAATGGCCAGTACTGAAATGGCCAGCCTGCAGTCCAGATCTTTCGCCCATAGAAAACATTTGGCGCATCATAAAGAGGAAGATGCGACAAAGAAGACCTAAGACAGTTGAGCAACTAGAAGCATGTATTAGACAAGAATGGGACAACATTCCTATTCCTAAACTTGAGCAACTTGTCTCCTCAGTCCCCAGACATTTGCAAACTGTTATAAAAAGAAGATGGGATGCCACACAGTGGTAAACACGGCCTTGTCCCAACTTTTTTGAGATGTGTTGATGCCATTAAATTTAAAATCAACTTATTTTTCCCTTAAAATGATACATTTTCTCAGTTTAAACATTTGATATGTCATCTATGTTGTATTCTGAATAAAATATTGAAATTTGAAACTTCCACATCATTGCATTCTGATTTTATTCACAATTTGTACAGTGTCCCAACTTTTTTGGAATCGGATTTGTATAAAGTCATAATGGGAAGACATAAAGCCACAATTACAAGAAATAAAGGAGAAAATTGTGAGAAACTCGCAGTTATGATAAACAAAATTGTGATTAACAGAACAAAAAGTCAAAATTACAAGAAATAAGCGAGAAAATTAAGAAATAAAGTCACAATTATGAGAGATTGTTGAAATTACAAGAAAGAGTCACAACTGGGAGATTTAAAAGCCACAATAATGAGAAGCACATTTACAGTAACAAGATATAATGTCTAAATTACAAGAAATAAAGTTGCAAATGTGTGACAAAAAGAAAATTGTGATATTTTAAGTCAAATTATGAAACGTGAACCACAGTTGCAATTGTGAGTCAAAGTCACTTTGTGAAATACAAAATCACATCAGGATCTTAAAGTCACAATTAAAATAAAAGAGCAAATTGTGAGATATGATGTCGTAATTCCAAGAAACAAACTCGTAATTGCAATATGAGACAATCAAAATGACAAAAAATAAAGCCGTAACTGTGAGATTTAGGGCGAAATTTATTAACCGCTTGTGCCAGTGCAAACAATCTTTTGGCATAAAAGTAAATAAATAAATGAATAAGTATTTAAATAAATAAAACTGCTGTCAGGATTTACTAAAGACACGCAGTGAAATATTAGTGTGGACAGTTATTTTTGCAGCTAATTTTATTGCATATGCATTTGCCGGAGTTTCCCTTTCAGACAAAACTTTATGCAAGATGATTTACTATGGTTTGCAAGTCAATTTACTGGCATTTGCGCCAGTCTTAACCCATTTTGCGCATGTGTTGTTAGTAGATTACCTAAACCTGATCATCATCGGCATTGTTTGCGACCCTACACTAATTTGGGCTGGTCTTAGTATATTGTGTTGGTCTTTATTGAAATTATCTGACTATGTCTGCGTACGGCTAGTGGATCAGCAGAACTGTCCACTAAGCGCTTTTATGGGATTGCAGATTCACACTAATTTACTCTATTTGCCCTCATAGTACCATTGTGAGATATAAAGAAGCAATTATATATATATATATATATATATATATATATATATATATATATATATATATATATATATACAGTTTATATTGCAAGATAACTAGTCACATGAAATTTAAAGTAACAATTGGGAAACATTTTTTGAGAAATAAAGTCACAATTCAAAATCAAAAAGCGCGGTGTCATTGAACATCTTTGGTAGTGATTTCACTGTTAATCTTACAACAAAAAAACGTAACTGTTACTCCTGAGCTCTTTGTTTCTAAACACTAAACTCGAGTTTTGTGGCTCTCTAATTGACTCCTGTGCAGGGCCCGAGCACAGAGACTCTCAGCACACTGTGGCCTATATGAAGGCCGTTTATCCACCATAAATCAGCTTGGCAGGTTAAGCAGTGTGTACATTCAGTGTAGACCCATAATTATAAGACATCATCAGGGGAGTATGTGCTAAAGTTCAGTGTAGCCATGCTGCACAGGCTGTGAGGACACATCACAAGCACAAATTGTGCAAATATGTCAGCGAAGGGATCTTTTTTTTTTTTTTCCTAAATATTCACCACTTCCTCAACCCAGAGAAAGAAGTATGTGGAGAAAATACTTTTTTTTTTTTTTTTTGCTTTAAATATGCATAAGGCGAATGAATGCTGTCTGCAGGAATTAGACATGGATCCAAATGCAGAAGCTAGGCATATTTTGTCTTTCTTTTTTTTCCCCCTTCAGTTTTGAAGACTCAGATTCATTAATGACTCAAGTTTATGCTGTTTATAAAACTCTTCATTGTATATTTATTTTTTTCCTTGTCAAAGTTTATGTAAATTAAGGAATCTAAAGAGATGTTGAGGGATTTGCTTAAATCTGTCATTATACCTGCCTTCAGCGTAACACTAATAAGCTCATTTCATCATATGCATTTAGATAATTAGTCCCCCGGTGGACCATTCCCTCATTATAACGGGATAATCTATAAAAATTCACATGAATTAGACTTTAAATATTTATATTACAATAAATGAGGGATCCAAAGTAAGTCTAAGCCCATTAAAATGGCTTACAGTTGATGTTCAGAGCTGTCAGTGGCTGAAACGAAATGTCGTTCAATCATCATCAGACAAAAAAAAAAAAAAAAAGTGAAGATTTGTTTACAGCTAGTGTTCAAAATGAATCATGCTAATGTTGCTCAGACTAACTGATTTTATGCTGATTTTTATTGATGCATCATCACTTCTACATCAAGGTTTTGTTGAAGGTATTCAGTTGTGATTTTTGTTTTAACTTATTGTGTAAGTTTGACAGACGCTAACTTTATTTCACGCTTCCAGTTTACAAATAAAGCAGGACATATTGTGATGTTTCCATAGAAATTCTTTCAAAGTTACTCCACTTCAAGGATAAAAGCATGTGACAAGACATTGTTTCTGCATCCAAGTAGTACAACCCACAAATCTTTTATAGACTTCTACAAACTCTTCAAACTGTCATTTTTCTCTTTTCACACTGGGTTAGCATTTTTTAAACAACTTTTCATCCTGAAAGCTCTTGAAATGAGGTTAGTACCATGTTTTACACCGGGATATGAAACTTTGATCCAGAACAGTTCGATTTTGCAAAATGTCGAATTGCCTTGTCAAAAGTATACTATGGGAAACAATGTTGTGCTAAAATGTTATGCTAAACAACCAATCACAAAATGTCTTACCTCACTAAATATCTTGCACAGTTACATAAAGATTAAGTTTTGATTCATAGATATCACATGCTGTACTTGTCCAACTCTAGACCTCACAAATATGCAAATAAGGATGATAACACAGGGTTTACAAGTAAAGCGTGAAATTTTGAAACCTTACAGCCCATGACTGATTCTTTATCCAGGATAAAAGCAGGACAAAATGATCATACACACACATATATATATATATATATATATATATATATATATATATATATATATATATATACACTGTATATATATACAGGGCCGTCCTTTGGGCGGTGCAACTGGTGCAGTCAGTTGCTTATTTTTTTATGGATACATTTTCTATCTTTTTTTTTTTCTGTTGAAAAACTGAACTGTTTTTTGTTGATTCTAAGAACCTCATTTATTTATTTGACTTTATAGTCACTTTTAATCAATTTAATGCATTTTTTTATTTAAAGATGTAAAAATTATCTCAAAATAAAGTGGTGTAAAATATAACCATTCTATATACATATTTCTTTATATAGATATACTATATTTAATCTTTATTGTATATGCACATCAGAAGTGAACTAATCAATATTATTGAATGATTTAATTGCATTGACCACAACAATCAAATAAACACAGCAGTGGCTATTTGCAGTAAGAGTAAATAGCGATAGAGGTAATTTCACTTAGTGCAAATAGCAGCATTTTATAGCTATAGCTATAGATTATATTTACACTACACAGGATTTTCTGCTATTTATACTACTTACTGCAAATTGTGGCAATTATCTGCACCTCAGTAGTACATTATAAAACAGTATACAATAATAACATATTGAGTGTAAATTATAAATTTAAATTTAACCTTTTTTGGACAATAAAGCCCTCCATAAACCTACCCTAACCCTACCCGTTACTTTATTTTCAACGTTTTGATTATTTCCTTCATTTTTATTGAAAACAAATGTTGTTGTTTTTTTTGTTTTGTTTTTTCCGATGTGATATGAGATTTGAAAAGGGAGAAAAAAAAAAAAAAAAAGCTTGGCAAAATGTGGATTCGAACTTGGGTCGATCGCGTCAAAATGACTGTGACATGCGCTTTACCATCTATGCCACTGGAGCTGACAATTGGTAGTCATCTTTTATAGTGTTGACTAGCCCAATCACATGTTGGTGGGCGGAGTTAGTGTAAATAGCCTCTGCCAACAAGGCAGGCTATTTGCACTTTGTGTAAATAGACACTCTGAATGAACTGCTTTTACTTTGAAAACAATCACTAAATTCAACCTATAGGTTTTTTGGATCATGCATTCTTGGGTTAACAATTTCAAACACAAAGCCCCTATTGGAACCAAATCTGCCCTCATACAAACTTAATACACGCCACACCGCTCCCCATAAATGCTCTTAGAAACTGTATCATTATGAAGACTGAGGGCACTGGGGTGACTCAGAGATCAGAGAAGAGGATAATTATGAAGAAATGATGGAGCTCTCCAAATGCCAAGCGATCAGGGCCTGAGAAGGCCTGGAGCGATGACAAACCTCTCCAGCATAACGGTGCTGTGGGCCACAGCCAGAGGGGCGAGACACGGGAAACTTGGCTCACTGTTTCCCCTTCATCACTCTTTAGTGAAGTAGGATATTTCTCTCTATTGCTCTTTCTCCTTCTATCTCCCTCGATCCGTCTTTCTCCATGCTAAGACAAATCCCTCGGACCCATAATTCATCCTTTTCTCCCAGGGCCTGACAACATGGCCGCTGGGGAGACAGACCGAGAGCACAATGAAGTTTCTGTTCGGGGCATATATATCATGGCTAGACGTGTCAGGGCAGGTGTGAAGGGCCAGTGTAATGGCTTTGGAGAGCAGCTAGTGTAAACATTGAGGAATTTGATATGCGTGCGGTCCAACGTTGCCCTTCCAGCCCCCCAACATTAAAAAATGGAATAGTATCGGCGTGAAGACTGAGCCGACTCTTTACCCACTCCATCATTATTCGTCCACTGACTGTCTGTAGCACAGAATCCATTAGTCGGAATGTTTCACATGCAGATTTGTACTTCGTTTGTCTATTTGGGACAAGACAAAACAGTGGCTGGACGGATTAACATTCTTGTTAATGGGAAACGACTGCTATTTCACAGGTGTTGCATGGGCCGTGCCACGTTCCTAATTTTTTTATTATGCTGTATTGAAACACGTTCGAGCTGAAGTCAGCATTAATAGAGGAAAAGTAACTTGTTTGAAGTTTCACACGCTTCTTTTCTGACACGCTGTCAGGATAAGATTCCTCTGGGCCTTTTAGTCGGAGTACTGTACTAAATTGGAAACTGTCAAACGTTGTACTTTTTTGGGACATCTCTGATCTTGCATCACCTCACTGCGGTTTGGCAGTCAGAGGAATTAGAGGAAGTGGAGTCAGTGGAGTTTTCCATGTGGAAAAGTTTTATCATTTGGATTCAGTAACATATTTAAGAATATTAGAAAGATTAATAAAACTGATGAAGGCTAATAACTTAACTTATGACTTTTGTTGCCTATTATTTAAATAACTGATTTAGTTTTTAGTGTTTCCTCTTTATTTTTCCTTGTGAGAAAGAAGTACACTTCAACATACTTTTTTATTTTTTTAAATATGCTTTTTACTTATGAAATAATATACTTGAGCATGAACTCAATGTAATGTTTTTGGACCCTTGATTGCATATTAATTGGAAATAAATAAAATATATCAAAGTTAAATGTAAGTGGCTGAACTTTTTAGATCCGCTTTATAGACCCACTTAAGTAGGACTAAAATACATCTTTTCATATAATTTCATAATTACTGTGATCTAAATAAAATGTATTCAGTTACTTGGTTGCATTTTAATTGCAGGTATATACATATATATATATATATATATAACATATATATCTCTGCAATATACATACATATATGTTTTATTAAATGTATTTAGCTGACCTTCAAAGTGGTCAGTTAGGCCTTGCATGCAATTTCATAATTCCATTGTCTTTGAAATATTGTTAAATTGTTGCAATTTACTACACTTAAAATACAGTAATTTCAAATGTAAATATAACAGTTAATAAATAAAACAGTTAAAATTATAATAAAGTACTTTACATCAATATATATATCTATCTATTTATCTATCTATAGATACGACAGTCATGAAAGTGTACAAGTATACAAATAAGTTACCTTTTATTTCATATTATCTGAAAGAACAACTTTATAAATAAATACTTTTAAGATTTGAAGTACACTACACGTGCAGATTCAATACAATCAAGCAGACTTCTTTTTCACAATGGTTTCATTTTATAAGTGAAAATAAGTATTGGCTTATTGGTATTAGCAAGAATTTCAGTATTGGCTTTGAACTAAACTCTGACATTAGGCAATACCCCGTCCTCAAGTTTGGCAAACACTGGAGATTTTGGATTTGCTGACAGCTAAAGATGTAGCAACTTGTTGCTGGCTGCTCTCAGTTGTATCATATCAGATAACGCTGGCTTACATATTCGGGAATGGGGCAAGGTTGAACATGTCTCTCCCACCGCTAGACAGAAAGGAGAGACTTCTTGTGTCTGCATTTATCTGGGAATCTCGCTTAGAAATAAATCTGTGGTTGTGTTATTTTTAAAAATAGTCTAAAACTGGTCTGAGTGGGCAGCCGTATATTTGTTAATGCTGGAATTTCAATAGCATCTTCCTTGAAATAAAGCATCTAGGCCACTTTAAACCTGGTTTTAAATGTTTTTGGTGATCCGATCACCAACAGATGGCATTGATGACAATATATACATAGTGAGATGTTCGGAGATGGCCAGGGATGGGTTCCAGCCACATTTAACAAAGCTGAAAATACTAATGTGTTTTCATTATTCACTACAAATAATCATTATTGGTGTTTTTGACAAACTGGATTGTAAATGTTCCATCATGCTCTATTATTATCTGTCGTTACAATATCATACTGCTGTTTTGTTTTTTATTCTGCTCTCGCAATGTGAAAAAAGACAACAGACACCGCAGCCTTGCATTCTGGTCACCGAATCAATATCCCATGAATTATTCCAATGAACTGCTCTTGGAATCTCTTGATTCTTTTCCCAAATCCTCACCCACGTTTCTGCTGTCTCTCTTGGGGTCATTTCTTGTGGGATTTATTTTCTCCCTTCTTTAGGTTGAATCACAATTAGCATACTTTACTTTGAAAAATCACACAAAAATGTAAGAAAAATTCAGTTAAATAATGTTTAAGTGCTGTTACTATTATATATATATATATATATATATATATTAATATATATATATATTAGATTGTTTTTCTTTCACTATAATTTTAGTTAGTTTTTTTGTGTGTTGTTTCTATATAGACTCTATATAGTTTTCATTAATTTCAATGTATTTTTTGTATTTTATTTAGTTAAACTTAAACTTAAGCAACATGAGAAATTATTTTAATGAGTTCAGTTATACTAAATACTAAACCTGATTTAAATCTTAGTTAAATCGTATATATATATATATATATAACATATATATCTCTGCAATATACATACATATATGTTTTATTAAATGTATTTAGCTGACCTTCAAAGTGGTCAGTTAGGCCTTGCATGCAATTTCATAATTCCATTGTCTTTGAAATATTGTTAAATTGTTGCAATTTACTACACTTAAAATACAGTAATTTCAAATGTAAATATAACAGTTAATAAATAAAACAGTTAAAATTATAATAAAGTACTTTACATCAATATATATATCTATCTATTTATCTATCTATAGATACGACAGTCATGAAAGTGTACAAGTATACAAATAAGTTACCTTTTATTTCATATTATCTGAAAGAACAACTTTATAAATAAATACTTTTAAGATTTGAAGTACACTACGTGCAGATTCAATACAATCAAGCAGACTTCTTTTCACAATGGTTTCATTTTATAAGTGAAAATAAGTATTGGCTTATTGGTATTAGCAAGAATTTCAGTATTGGCTTTGAACTAAACTCTGACATTAGGCAATACCCCGTCCTCAAGTTTGGCAAACACTGGAGATTTTGGATTTGCTGACAGCTAAAGATGTAGCAACTTGTTGCTGGCTGCTCTCAGTTGTATCATATCAGATAACGCTGGCTTACATATTCGGGAATGGGGCAAGGTTGAACATGTCTCTCCCACCGCTAGACAGAAAGGAGAGACTTCTTGTGTCTGCATTTATCTGGGAATCTCGCTTAGAAATAAATCTGTGGTTGTGTTATTTTTAAAAATAGTCTAAAACTGGTCTGAGTGGGCAGCCGTATATTTGTTAATGCTGGAATTTCAATAGCATCTTCCTTGAAATAAAGCATCTAGGCCACTTTAAACCTGGTTTTAAATGTTTTTGGTGATCCGATCACCAACAGATGGCATTTGATGACAATATATACATAGTGAGATGTTCGGAGATGGCCAGGGATGGGTTCCAGCCACATTTAACAAAGCTGAAAATACTAATGTGTTTTCATTATTCACTACAAATAATCATTATTGGTGTTTTTGACAAACTGGATTGTAAATGTTCCATCATGCTCTATTATTATCTGTCGTTACAATATCATACTGCTGTTTTGTTTTTTATTCTGCTCTCGCAATGTGAAAAAAGACAACAGACACCGCAGCCTTGCATTCTGGTCACCGAATCAATATCCCATGAATTATTCCAATGAACTGCTCTTGGAATCTCTTGATTCTTTTCCCAAATCCTCACCCACGTTTCTGCTGTCTCTCTTGGGGTCATTTCTTGTGGGATTTATTTTCTCCCCTTCTTTAGGTTGAATCACAATTAGCATACTTTACTTTGAAAAATCACACAAAAAATGTAAGAAAAATTCAGTTAAATAATGTTTAAGTGCTGTTACTATTATATATATATATATATATATATATATATTAATATATATATATATTAGATTGTTTTTTCTTTCACTATAATTTTAGTTAGTTTTTTTGTGTGTTGTTTCTATATAGACTCTATATAGTTTTCATTAATTTCAATGTATTTTTTTGTATTTTATTTAGTTAAACTTAAACTTAAGCAACATGAGAAATTATTTTAATGAGTTCAGTTATACTAAATACTAAACCTGATTTAAATCTTAGTTAAATCGTATATATATATATATAAATAAATACTTTTTTATTTACTTTGTCTTTTTAAATTATTTATTTTGAAGTATTCTTTCGCTGACTTCAAACTACAGGTTGTGATAAAAGGAAAGAAAGAAAGAGTGGATGCCATTCACACAACCTCTAAAACCATGCTTAAATATAACGTATAACTGTCACGATTCGTTTTGAGAGAGAGAGAGAGAGAGAGAGAGAGAGAGAGAGAGAGAGAGAGAGAGAGAGAGAGAGAGAGAGAGAGAGAGAGAGAGAGAGAGAGAGACGTGGAGGAACATTGATGTCGTTTGTAAGGCAAAATTCTATTATTTTGGAATATGATCAAGTATGAAAAGACAGCTACAAGTGAAGCATACAATAAATTGTACAATAAAATATAGGTCCATGGTATGGTAAATACAGCTTTTGAACCTACCCGTGAAATTGTTACATTAAAATATGTTAAAAGTGGGGAAATAAAACAGGATGAGCTATGCCTCCTGGGATCTGTGGAATACGACTATATGCCTTATCATTATGTAGTGATAGTGAAGCAAAAAGAAAGTAAAAGGGGGAAGTTGTGGCCTAATGGTTAGGGAGTCGGGCTTGTAACCTGAAGGTTGCTGGTTCGATTCTCGCGCCGGCAGGAATTGAAGGTGAATGAACAGCACTCCCTCCACCTTTGATACCATGACTTAGGTGCCCTTGAGCAAGGCACCGAACCCCTAATTGCTCCCCAGGCACTGGAGCAAGGCTGCCCACTGCTCTGTGTGTGTGTGTGTGCACTTGTTCACTACTCACTGCTGTGTGTGTGCACTTGGATGGGCTAAATGCAGAGCACCATTTTGAGTATGGGTCACCATACTTGACAATACGTCACGACTTAACTTAACTTAAAGCAGAAGAAGACAAGTACTTGTGATAAAATCAGCCATTCTTAGAAGGAGAAGAAATTCCATGTTTTTTTTGTTTGTTTGTTTGTTTTTTTTCCAAATTGTAGTAGGGAGCATAATTTGTAGTTGGAATTTACAACCATTAAAATTCTTTCTGATCATAAAACAAAACAAACAACACATGTTATCTCCAGGTCTATTGAATCAGAAACCATCAGCATCATACAGCTGTTTGCCAGCGTTTGACCCTCACTGCACCTGCTCATTTTGCTCTCCATATTCTGAGAGTGTCACCGTAACTCATCAGGACTCCTCAAACATTTATCAAACCTGCTGCTCTAAAGTAGCTCAATCTCTAAACTTATTAATTTTAAAAGCTTGTCTGGCAGCCTGCTGAATAAATGATGGTCTTAAGCTTATTCAGCTTTTCCAGGCCTGAAATAAAGGTAGTAGTGAAGAGATTTGACTCACATGGTACATGCTCACTGATACCTACACAGACTGTGTGTGGGAGGCCGTTTGTTCTCAACTTCAGATGCTATAATGATTTGAAAGGCCAAAAGGACAAGCGTAATTTAAACAAAGTACTCGTGGGATGGTCAAATCTTCTTTTATTTGGCAGGGGAGATCATTTGAAGGGACATTTCCTCTGTTTAGGCCTCCCTTGCTAAATGGTGCCATTGTGAAGCGGGTTGATGATAACAATCTCAAACGCTCTCTGGAACGCTCTCCATATGTGTGTTGAGGAAGTATATACTACCGGTCCAAAGTTTGGAATGATATCGATTTTTTTAATGCTTTTGTCTGCATTTATTTGATAAACAATACAGCAATAATCTATTGTTATTATATTAGTGCAACTGATTTATTGCAAATGTTATTACAAATTTAAAATAACATTTACAATTGAATATATTTTAAAATGTAATTTATTCCTATAATGGCAAAGTTGAATTTTTATCAGCTTATGTAGTTTGAAAAGGATTTGTAAAAACGCATTTCATGTGATTTTTTTTGCCATTAACACTTGCTAAATATGATCAGATTTGAATAGGATATGCACAAAATTCAGTCTGAAAAAAGGTCCTTTGTCTTTTGTAGAGATCAGCGTATCGAAGCGTCACTTTCAGACCATTCATGTGACAAATTTAAAAGTGAGCAAATTCATGTGACCAACTTAAAAGTGAGCAAAACCAGCATGGATATTTTTTTTCCTCTCATACAGAACTCTTGATCATGTTGATTCCTTTTGAAATGACTGTATTTTGCATGTGAAATTTCACAGAGCAATGGTGACTGTATTTTAAGGCTTAGACCCAAACACTCTCAGAAATAAATATAAAAAAGCTGGGGTGGTACCTTTTCAAAAGGTACATGTTTGTACCTAAAGGGTCCATTTTGGTACCTTAAAGGTACATATTAGTACTTAAAGTGTACATATTTGAACCTAATAGGTACAAAAGTGTATTTCTGAAATATGGCAAATAACCCAAAATGCAAACTACTGTGATTTATTTATTTATTTATTTAATACTGTAAAGTAAGGATGTTTTCATAGAACAATGTCATACATAGGCTTTATCACAATAATTAATACACCATTAATTCGCCAAAATGTACAATAGTTACAAACTGTCATGAGATTGTGAAAATATAATTCTTTTTAATTTTTTTAATTAATTAATTTATTTATTATTACTCCATTTTCAGTGTCACATGATCCTTCAGAAATCATTCTAAAATTATTATTGCTGATTTTTTTTTTTTTTTCAGGATTTGTGATGAATAGAAAGTTCAAAAGAACAACATTTATTTGAAATAGAAATCTTTTGTAACATTATAAATGTCTTTCCTATGGTTTTTTGATCAGGTGAATGCATCCTTGCTGGAGAAAAGTATCATTTCTTTCTTTAGCCCAAAATTTGTAAATGTAGTTCATTATGGTTTCCACAAAAAAAAAAAAAAAGAAAAAGAAAAAAAGAAGCAAAGCAGTTTTCAATATTGATAACAATAAGAAATGTTACTTGAGCAGCAATTCAGCATATTCAAATGATTTCTGAAGGATCATGTGACACTGAAGAATGGCTTCACTGGAATAAACTGCATTTAAAATATATTAAAATAGAAAGCAATTATTTTAAATTTTATACCGTAAAATTTCACAATATTACTATTTTTACTGTATTTTTAATCAAATAAATGCAGCCTTGGTGAGCATAAGAGAGTTCTTTCCAAAAACTGGTAGTGTTTATATGCCGAGGAAAAAAAAAAAGAAAGAAAGAAAAAAAAAAACATCTTCAGTGCAACTTCCAACCCCTTGAAACAAACAGAAGCAGGCAATGAAAGCTGTTAGTTTGGGGATTTAGGGTGTGCATGTTGAGTTCCTCTGTCAGCTGAGCTTGAACGCGCTAATCTCTGCTGTTCTCCCACAGAGCGAGCCCTTATTTGCTCTTTTGGACTCTATTTTTAGGGGAGACTTAGAGACGGGGTTCCTGGTGGCTGTGAGCTCGCGGTTGTTTCAGAAAACCATGGGGGCCCGGCGTAACAATTCTCTGTCTTCCTCCGTCCTTCATGTCCAACCTTCATCCACAGGCCTCTTGCAGCAGAAACAATGGATTGAAGTGAGAACAACTGTTTCAACTTGTGGCATGAACATACTTACAGCATAATTTATGTGGCCCATGTGTAGGGGAATAAAACAGCCTTATGACAGAGAGTGCTGCGGTGCAGTCGATTACTGATGTGGGCAGTAACTGAAACATAATGTACATACACTCTTAAAAATAAAGGTGCTTAAAAGGTTATTCACAGCGATGCCATAGAAGAACCGTTTTTGGTTCCACAAAGAACTATTAAGTCAAAGGTTCTTTAAAGAAGCATCTCTTTCTTACCTTCTTATAATCTGAAGAACCTATTTTGCCACAAATAACCTTTTGTGAAACAGAAAGGTTCTTCAGATGTTAACGGCTCTTTATGGAACCATTTAGATAAAAAGGTTTTTCTATAGCATTGTGGACCAGACCCCATGTTCCCTCAGATTACCATCTTTACGCCACTCATTTTCATACTTACATAACGAGTTTTAAATTGCAGGATAATTTAATGAGTTACATTCCTCATTTTTTGTTTTTGTTTTGAGCAGTCATGTATGACTCACAATGACCCTTGAAACACCAACCTACAGTTCCTTCCAGTAATATCTGAACTTTGCAGTGACATTTTCCACAGTAATACTGTGCACTGCTGCACCACAGTGCAAGAACATAAGGAATGAATTCGTGTTCACACATGATCCTGTTAAATGTGGGCAAGAAAGCAGAGGAGATATCCGTGATGTAAGACAGAGGCATGAGGTCATATTTCCACTCGTAATGTTTGTTGATTTAAGAGCATGACAATCATTTGACCCAAAACTGAATGAAACCCATTCTCATTTTCTTTGTACTCTTCAGGTCATTGCACACTGAGTCCGAAATTTTCACACGTTGAAAAATAAATACGACCTCATGTTGTGTCAATCACGTTTACACACTGCCTCCGAAACTTTCGTCCGTCATAAAAAATAAAAAAAAAATTTAAAATAAAATTTTCTGCGTTTTCATATCCATAATAAGCATTTTGACAGGAAAGGATAACGAATACGAAAAAAAAAAAAAAAAAACGGAAAAACGCATACGAAAATTTCATACTCGGTTAGCAATGACCTTTGTAAAAGCTAAGAGTATTTCATAGTAAAATACAGTAGCATATTCTCAAAACATATATTTTAAAAACAACCCAAATTGCAACTGGCAACATGTTGGTTTATTAAAGTACAGTAGCAAGGTTTTGCATTTTAACCCAGCTGAGATGCACAATGATTTAACCCGAATGTCAGATAATATTGACTGCAATGCTGGGCTAAGTTCCCTATATAAATGGTTATTATTTTAGTTGCCTTACAGCAAACTTTGTAAACTTTGACATAAAATTATAAACAGATTAAAGTGTAATAAAATAAAATAAATGGTAAAACTCAAGGCATGTACAAAAACTCAATGTGCACGTGCAATATCTATATAAAGTTTTCTATTTATAATATTGCTGAAGAATGTTGGTAATCAAACAGTTAGGACGGCATCCATTAACTTCCACAGTATGGAAAAATAATACAATGGAAGTCTATGGTTACCGTCAACTGTTTGGTCACCAACATTCTTCAAAATATTTTCTTTTGTGTTCAACAGAAGAAATAAATTCAAACAGGTTTAGAAAATTGAGGGTGAGCAAATGATGACAGAATTTTAATTTCTGGGTGAACTATCCAAACTATTTTTTTTTTGAGTCTCCTAACCTCCAGCTACTCCAACGCTGCAAACTTTACTAAACTTCACTTAGTTATCAAATGCATCAAAAACTGTCAGACTGTCTAAAACTGTCCACAATGTGACGAGAGGCCATGAAGGGATCTGCACTGAATGAACATTAATTCATTTCCTGTTCCTCAGAACTTCGATTTCAAATAAATTTAGTCAAACCCAAATCAAACCCCACAGCGGTGTCTCGCCGAGTTATTTTACAGCACTGAACATTCGGGCTCTGTTTTGACATAGACAAGGTTAAGCTCTCAAATACCAAACTGCAAAAATAATTTTGCCCACGTTGGCCAGCTGGCTCTGTGCACTTTGTCTAAAGCTCCCCAGCCGTCTGTGAATGTCTTCCCCCGCCAACAAAGAGCGGCTTTGTGCTCTGTTAGAGCTATACCTCACCATGCTCTTAAATAATACATCAATATAGATAGAAGCTAAGGCTTATGTTGTTGTTCTTTGAGAAGAGTGAAGTGACTGGTCCATAGCAGATTACTCAAAATCCAGATCTCTCCTAGGGTGATACAGTATGTCTCCGCTCAGCATAGTGTTTGCTTACTTCAAGGTTAGGTCATTTATGACAGCCATATCTGAACAAACCTGTAGAGTTTTTATGACATGAAGTGCATAAAGCACTTCCTGCACTTGACAGATATGGTCATGTTTTGCCAAGAGAGATGGCAGAAACCTGTGCAGATATGCAATTTTAAATGTAACAAAGCTGTGTTGGCTGACTTGATTTAGAAACCAGTGGAATGTCTAGAATGGTCTAGAAATGTGTTTATTTTAGTCCTGTATCTAAAAAGAAAAGTAATCTTGCTTAGGTTATATTTAATATGGTTATACTGTATTGTTATTATTATTATTATTATTTTAATTTATTTTGTTTTTAATTTGTTTGTTTATATTTTTTAAATTAATGTGAAATATGTGTCCCATGGAAATGAAATGAAATAAAAATTAAATAAAATTAAACACAATTAAAATAAATAAATACATACATACACACAGTATACTTTCAAAATATCTCAGTTAAAAATAATCCAACTGGCAACATATTGGGTCATTAAACTAACCCTGCAAGGTTTGTGCATTTTAACCCAGCTGGGTTGCACATTGATTTTAACCACATGTCAGTTCATATTGACTTAAATGCTAGGCTAAGTTTCCTTATAAACAGTTTTATGTATGCATGCATGTATGTATGTATGTATTTATTTTATTTATTTTATTTGTAAAAAATAAAAATAAATAAATAAATAAAAATAAATGTATATATATATATATATATATATATATATATATATATATATATATATATATATATATATATATATATATATATTATATTTTATTTTTATTTATTTTTACAGCACAATCTGCAAAATGTTGCACATTCATAAACAGATATAATACCTACAAGAATACTACAATAAGCAGAAGATCCATCCTCTAATGTGACTGGACAAGTATGGTTCAGGAGCAAAAATAGACAAAATCGCTGACCATATTGTCTAAAATGTGAATTTCTCAATAATAACCTCTTTGTTTAATTGTTTTTTAAATGCAATATCACACTCGCAAATAAAGCAGTTTTTTGTGTGTGTTTGTTTGTTTTGTTTGTTTTCCCCTGAATATCCACACAGCTATGATTGCCTTCACAACTTTGTATTTGGTTTTGACTGTCCTTTTTTATTGTCTTGCTATTGTTATTTTTATTTTTGGTTTGGCTTGTTTATCTTTCTGCTAAGCATTATGAAGCATCCATGTGTTTGTGAAAGCACTATATAAACAACAAATTATCATACCTAACTGATTAATCTTCAAAACATTGTTTCCTCAGGGTCGTATTGTCAACCATTTTATGGCAGCACAATGGCACTTTGTTGAAAGTAAAATCGCCTTGACAGCTTTGACAGCCGTAATCCCAGCCAGAGAGAAACTATTTGTCCCCTATTAAATCATTTGCGTTGCTATACACAGTAAGTTACTATAAGGAAATGCTGTGGTTAAAACCATCACAATGGTGCAAACCACATTCACATGCAAAATCCACAAACATCTCAATTCTAAACACCAGCACCCTGACAAAGATAATATTCTCATAAAAGACAAAGTTCTCACAGACAGCCTTTTGTTTAAAGAGATTGGCCAATTACTAAAATATGCTGCACCATTTGCGAGGTAAAAACGCCTAAAGCAGAATATCTCAGCTGCCCTTAAATATTCCCTGTTATCTGCAGACAAAAGGCACTCTTCAAAACAGTTGAAATGGCCTTTCAGTTGACCAATCAGCTGTCAGAGCTTCAGCGTGGCACAGACGTCCATTGAGATAAGTCCTCAACCTGTGACCTTTAAAACTAAAACATATTCAGCCCCCAAAACGAGGGATTGAGTGTTTAACAGCCTTCAAAGGAAACCGAGTCATTCATAAAAGGTGTGCGGGGGCAAAAAGACACACACAAATTTACAAATCCAGAGGGGGAATATGATACAGCTTATCTGCAATAAGGAGGACGGAACAGAGATAGGGTCAGTTACTGAAGTGAAAGCGAAATAGCTTCCTTTCCATCTTTTTTTCCCGTCCCTTAGTTATTTTCCTGTTTTGTCTTACAAAAATAACTCAACTACAAACCTAATGACTGCGGTCATTAAACCATGCATCACCCCAGCGTGGCCTCTTCCAAAATGGTCACCTGTCAAGATAGATGTTACTTTATTAAAATATAAATTGCCTTAATCGGAAGACTAATCATGATCCCATTGTCCCAGTTTGATGGCCTATCATTACATCATCCCCCGTAGAGTGTATAATCAGCGCGCCTTATTCTCTTCATGGACTTACAAGAGGCAAGTTCTCGGAAACCCTCCGAAGATGTCAATGCGCACCATGTCATATTCCAGTAATGAGGATCTGCCAAGGAGAAACCGAAATAAGGAAGACGGAACAAACCGTCTATGTCCAACAGGCTGATAATGACTGCAGACGAGAGCGCCATGAAAAATAATGAATGCTTGTTCTGATGAAGCTAAATGGACCTGATTAAGATAATTAAACAAGCTACATGGTACTCTTTCTTCACACCATGAACATCGCTGTGGGCTTTAGAATTTAAACGTACAAACAAGTATAGCCACTATGATTTTGCTTCATTCATCATCATCATCATAAAAAGAAGAAGAAGAAAAAAAAGGTGATAGTATTGCTTCAGAAGAGTTGTATTAAATCCAACATTGTACAAATTGCATGTCTTTTAGGAGCTTGAAACTTTAACTCTCTAGTGCTCTTCTGTCATTTTTGACTTGACATTTTATGTTTGTTTGTGTGTTCTTCATTGGAATTGTAAGAAATTTGGTAAAGGTATTGGCACTTGCTTTTTGACCACACACACACACACACACACATCAATCAATCAATTAATCATGTCCATGATTTAAATAAAATAAAATAAAATAAAATAAAATAAAATAAAATAAAATAAATTAATAGTCTTGCTTAAAAAGAGACCAAACTTAAGTCTGTTCTCCAAAGCATTCATGGTTTCTGATATTTCATTTCAAGTTGGATATTTCATTTTCAGGTATATGTTCAAAAAAAATAAAAAAATAAAAAAAATTAACATAATATATGGATTATAACTACTGAATCAATATCATTTGTCATCATACTGTACATATTACATATAAATTGCAATGCTTGTTTCTTTCTTTTTTTAAATTATTTAAATTTTACGTTTTCAATAATTAAGAAAAATACAATTTAAAACAAACAAACAAACAAAAAGCATTATCAAACAAAATGTAGTACATCAATTTCACTGAAAAATAAATAAAATAAAATAAATAAATTTGCAATGCGAGGAGCACCAGAGGGTTAAACCTTTTTGAGTTTTATTGTATGAACAAAAACAGCTGTAAACAGCTGTAACATTTTTCAAGTACCAAGACACGCCAGGCTCTTCCAACTATCAGCGCTCACAATCACCAGAATACTAACCACGCACACATGATTGTCATTCACCAATCAGCCACACAGCACTATAAGAACACAAAGTCCACACAGCCACATTTTCTGGTCTCTCAAGTGGAAAAGGACTCAAACCTATGCTGAATTACTTACCTGTTGTGCCAAGTCTCCTTGATCTCCTGTGTGTGCGCGTCATCTACTTAGCTGCATCCAGCTCTGTCACACCAGGTCCTAGAAAATCCTCGATGTCTCCGTCAGACCTGGTAATCAAGAACATCACCATCAGTATCATCTCCAGTTCAGTTAAAGACTCTGAATCTGCTATACTCACCAGTTCCTTGATCTCCTAACTCACTTGTGTCTCGAGTCTGACTTCCCATTACAGAAGAGAAGACCAGACCAGACCAGACCATACCATCATGAATCAAACAGACCCTGATCCATTCCAGGAGCTGGTGGATGCTATGAGAAGAGTTCTCCATCAAACCACCATTGCACCAGCACCAGCCCTGGATCCTGCACCCAGTATTTCTTTGGCCCTGATCTACACAGCCAGGCCCATGGTCAATCCAGCACCCTACTCTGGCTCGGTGGAGGAATGCAATGGCTTTGTCATGCAGTGTTCACTCGCCCTAGAGATGCAACCGCATCGTTTCCCCACAGAAAGAGATACAATTGCCTATATTCTGACCCTGTTAACAGGTCGAGCACTTCAATGGGTGGAGTCATTATGGCACCAGAATGGACCGGCCACACAAACACTGGGGGCTCTTTGCACTCATTTCCGAGAGGTTTTCGGACGACCTGCTGGAGGTGCTTCAACTGGTGATCAGTTATATAATTTAAAACAAGGTCAAAAGTCTATTCAAGAGTATACGCACAGTTTCCGCACCATAGCAGCTGCTAGTGGTTGGAAGGAGCGCTCCCTGTTGACCACTTACCGTCAAGGATTAGAGCCTTCGCTCCAGTTGCATCTCTCTGCCTATGACAACACTATGGGGCTAGAGCGTTTCCTTCAACTCTCCATCTGAATTGCCAATCATATTCAGGGCTGTATGGAGGAACATTTGTGCCAAAAGCCAAATTACTACATCATAGACCGTGGGACTGTGCCATCGACCTTCTCCCTGATAAACCAGTGCCCAAAGGTTAAATCTATTCACTTTCCATCCCCGAACAGAAGGCCATGGAGGAGTACATTTCTGAGGCTCTAGAGCAAGGATACATCCGACCGTCCACCCCCCTGCTGCTTCCAGCTCTTTCTTCATGGCTAAGAAGGACGGATGCTTGAGGCCTTGTATTGACTATCGATCACTCAACAAAATCACTGTCAAGTACAGATATCCCCTTCCTCTCGTCCCATCCGCTCTGGAACAGCTTCGCTGAGCCAAGATCTTCACCAAGTTGGACCTCTGGAGTGCTTTATAACCTCATCCGGATATGTGAGGGGGACGAGTGGAAGACAGCCTTTGTGACACCCACAGGACACTATAAATATCTGGTGATGCCGTATGGTCTAGTCAACGCCCCCTCCGTATTCCAGGGTTACATGAATGAGGTGTTCCGGGAGTACCACCACCGCTTTGTGCTAGTTTATATCGACGATATCCTAGTGTACTCCCAGAACAAGGCGGAACATCGTCAGCATGTCTCGGAGGTCCTCCATCGGCTCCGTGAGCATCAACTATACCTCAAGGCAGAAAAATGTACCTTCCATCCAGTTCCTGGGTTACCACATCAGTGCTCATGGCATCAAGATGGACGAGAGGAAGGTGGAAGCGATCAAGACCTAGCCCATTCCATCCACCATTAAAGAACTCCAACGATTCCTAGGTTTCTCCAACTTCTATCGTCGATTCATCCTGAACTACAGTTCCATCACTGCACCGTTAACTAAACTCCTGAAAGGCAAGCCCAAGTCTCTGTCCTGGAACTCCAGAAGCCACCACAGCATGAAGAAACTCCAAGAGGCTTTCACCACTGCTCCACTCCTGGTGCATCTCGATCCCAAGAGACCATTTGTCGTTGAAGTCGACGCCTCCACATCAGGAGTAGGAGCCATTCTATCACAGCAGCAGGGGAACCCACCTCAATTCCATCCATGTGCCTTCTTCTCCCGGAAATTAACATCGGCAGAGCAAAACTATGACATCAGGAATAGAGAATTAGTCGCCATCAAGCTCGACCTAGAGGAATTGAGACACTGGCTTGAAGGAGCTCGTCATCCCTTTGTGATCTATACGGATCACCGGAATCATGAATATCTACGTGAGGCTAAGAGAGTAAACCCCAGACAAGCCAGGTGGGTTTGTTTTTTACCCGGTTTCATTTTACCATCTCCTATCGACCCGGGACGAAAAATACCAAGGCAGATGCTCTGTCAAGACTTCATGCTCCAGAGGAACAACCCAAGAATCCAGAGACTATCATCCCTCCTGAGCTCATTGTTGGCCCGATCCAATGGCCCCTAGATGACTACATTGCAGCAGCCAGTGTCTCCGATCCCACTCCGCCGGGGCGTCCCCCAAATCACATCTACATTCCCCGTAGTCAACGAACACCACTCATTCATTCAACGCACCCCTCCCTGGGCACTGGTCATCCCGGGACCAATCAAACCTTCTCACTGTTGAAAGATCGCTTCTGGTGGCCTGGAATGGCGAATGACATCAGAAGGTACGTGAGCGGATGCTGGGAATGTGCAATGGCTAAAACACCACGCCACTTACCAACTGGCAAACTCCTACCTCTCCCTGTTCCCCACCGTCCATGGTCACACCTGGGAGTAGATTTCGTCACGGACCTCCCTGTATCTGACAATAACACTTGAATCCTGGTTGCGGTGGACAGATTTTCAAAAGCCTGCCATCTGGTTCCTCTGAAAGGACTCCCAACAGCAACGGAAACAGCTGAGGTACTGTTTAACCATGTCTTTCGTAACTTTGGTTTTCCTGAAGATATCGTATCTGATAGAGGTCCACAGTTTCTCACGTGTATGGAGAGCTTTCTGTTCGCTCCTAGATGTGACCATCAGCCTATCTTCTGGATATCACCCACAGAGCAATGGACAAACTGAGCGAAAGATCAAGGAGATAGGCCTATACCTTCTGCCATGGCCACCAGAACTCCTGGAAACGGTTCCTTGCCTGGGCCAGGTACACACAGAACTCCCACCGGCAACCCTCCACGAATCTCACTCCATTCCAGTGCGTACTCTGCTATCAGCCACCTCTGTTCCCCTGGTCAGGGGAACCCTCAGAAGTTCCCTCCGTCACCCATTGGTTCCAGGAGAGTGAGAGGGTCTGGGGCTCAGCACACCAACATCTACAACGGGCAGTAAGACTCCACCAACACCATGCCGATGTCCGGAGAGTCCCTGCTCCCATCTTCCAGCCCGGACAAGAAGTATGGCTCTCCACTCGGTACATAAGGTTGCACCTCCCCTGTAAGAAGCTGAGTCCCAGGTATATTGGTCCCTTCCTCGTCATCCGGCAAATCAACCCAGTCACGTATGAACTCAAACTTCCATCACAATACAGGATTCACCCCAAATTCCATGTTTCCTTGCTCAAACCTTATCACCCACCTGTTCTCCCTGTTTCCACAGAGCCTGGCACCACAGACGAACCCCCTCTCCCGATGGTGCTGGAAGATGGAACAACATACTCACTCGGTAAGGGAGATCCTGAGATCCTGAGTTCCCGATGTCGTGGTGGTAGATTGGAGTACCTCGTAGACTGGGAAGGGTACGGCCCCGAGGAAAGATCATGGGTTCCAAGGCATGACATCCTCAACCACAATATGTTGACAGAATTCCACGCCTCCCATCCTTACGATCCAGCTCACCAGGGGTCGTCCACCACAACGTCAGTGTCTTCGGCCTGCAGGAGTGGGCCGTGGAGAGGGGGGTTATGTCACGGACACGCCAGGCTCTTCACCTATCATCGCTCACAATCACCAGAATACTAATCACGCACACCTGACTGTCATTCACCAATCACCCACACAGCACTATAAGAACACAGTCCACACAACCACATTGTCTGGTCTCCCAAATGGTAAAGGACTCAAACCTATGCTGAATTACTTACCTGTTGCGCCAAGTCTCCTTGATCTCGTGTGTGTCTTACCTGTATCCAGCTCCATCACACCAGCTCCTGGAAAACCCGCAATCCTCGACATCTCCGTCAGACCTGGTAATCAAGAACATCACCATCAGTATCATCTCCAGTTCAGTTAAAGACTCTGAATCTGCTATACTCACCAGTTCCTTGATCTCCCGCATACCGTTCAGTAAACCTGTCTGTTTGATTCTAACTCACCTGTGTCTCGAGTCTGACTTCCCGTTACAATATGTGCAATTCTGAAAATTACAGTCTTGGCATTGGTCCATACTTTCATAAAATGAAGATAACATGCTCTGGAGATCTGGGCCAGTCATGATATGAAGCACCAGGCACAACTTTAGGTAACGTGCTCGATACTATGACAAAAATATTTTTTAAATGTCCAGTCATCAGAGTCATCAAGTTTAGTGCTCAGACAGAGATTTGTTCTGACAAAGCGATGGAGAATCACTTGAACACTAGAATTTAATTTAGTATTGCAGACAGATATATTGTTTCATCGCAAAAGAAAAAAATTATAACGTAGGTGGGTGCTAGACACATACTGCAATTATTGGTGTTCTAGAGAAGTCTACTGCTAAAAAGCTATTTTATTTAGATGCCATAATATTGTTTGATATCTAACTTGAGAGTATATGGTTGTGTATGTGTATGTGCTGTGCTTGCAACCACCACCATGCACAATTAAATAGGCTGGGTTTATGTGAGAATGAATACATAAAATAGAACCCATTGAGTGACATTATGCAGCCAGTCTGATGTCCAGTCACCCACCACACAGAAACCAAGCAGTGCAGTCACTGAAAGGACATCCTGATGAATTCAACAGCTGGCTGTCTCCTCAAGAGTCAGAGAGGGAGGCAGAAGAGTCCCCTCAACGAAAACACTGCATTTAGAGCATATCAGACACTGGCGCCTTGCCAAATGTGAAAACAACGGATGGAATGTTCATAATCACTCATTTTTAGAATCTTCTAAATTAGGTCAGGAGTATTCTGGTTTGATATGTGATTGGTTATCTATACAGCTTTTAATAGGAGCACTACAACTTGATATCTTAGGAAAATAACTATTATACACTGTGATATGGTTTATATACATAAAAGTGAGAGACAAACATTATTCAGATGGGATTGTTTGGTAACACTTTATTTCGATAGTCCACTTTAGACATTCTACTAACAGTAAGTAACTTTGCAACTACATGTCAACTAGCAGTCATTAGAGTATTAGTAGATTGTCTGCATAATATCTTCTAATGCTTTATTTTGATGGGTCCACAACATACAACATACTGACTACTGAGAAACTTTGCAAGTATATGTCAACTTATTCAACTAACCCTAAACCTACCCTTCTGAGAGTTAGTAGACATGTAGTTGCAAATAAATGATGTTTTATTAACAAAGTTCGGGAGGAGCACGTCAGATACTTAGCCTAATTAGACACAAGTGGTACGCCATCAGGCTAATCAACACAAGGGTACAAATACAGCTGACATACCTCCTTTCATTTGACGGCTAATCAGCATCCCTCCACCACCCCTTCTCCACCATTATCACCAAAGTTCACTACACAGTAGGGGGATACTCTGGGTTAAGCCACCAGATTGTTTATAGGCAACCTTAAACAGAATTTGTGACATGACCACACATATTTGAATATTTAATCATTTTACTAACCCTGTGATGGTGAGAGGCCCATGGAATGATTGGTAACTACATTTAGGTTCTAAAAACTGTTTTTTTTTTGTTTTTTTTGCTGTTCAAAATGATGATTATTATTATTGTTGTTTTATTATTATTATTATTATTATTATTATTGCTATACTGTTAGAATGATGTTATCTCTAAACTGCTGGATGATTAAGTTTGTTAAAATGGTAAGAGTGGGTTAAATCGAGCCGAAAGTCCTGGGGTAAGTTGAGCCAATGGCTCACCCCTTCTTATGATTATAAAGTATTATTTTACTGTAATTCTACATTATATTGCATTGATTTTAGGCCAACCATTTTTTTATTTTGTTTTTTGCTTTGAAAGTGATTTTGCTCTGAAAAATTTAAATAGGTCTTGTTTATGAAAATTGGCCATTGAAGTTTTATGAAATTGCATTACCCTGCATTTATACTGTAGTTTGAACTTTATTTTGTTCTGAATTTTTTTAATAATTTAAAAATGCCTTCAAAGTTGTGAACTATCTTTAAATAAAACTTTTTAGAAGTCATCCTTCCATTTGTATTAACCAAACCATTTTATCCTTAATATTCCTTATTAGGGTGGAGCCCTCCTTTTTAAAAATTGGTAAGCTAATGTCATCTAAAATAATTATTTGGTACTGTGCCCAAACAAAATCTTACTGAATATATATATATATATATATATATATATATATATATATATATACTTTTATTTTCTTTTAAAGAAGCTCTAGAGTAAAAGGGATTCTGCTGTTAAACAATTGCTTAAAACTATTTAATTTTTATTTTTTATGCAAACTATATTAAAACTAATGCAAACTGGTGGGTTTAACAAAAGCATATACCATTGATTAGCAACCTCACAGCTCATGGTAGATCTGTCATTAAAGGTTTGTAAGTCATCATTAAAAATCAGTTTCTCCATGGAAAATGATTTACCTGCAGAATCCGACTGTTGCACTCCATTGCATGCAGCACGGATTTTTATTTTTTTTTTTTGTTTTTGCTTTGAAAGTGATTTTGCTCTGAAAAATTTAAATAGGTCTTGTTTATGAAAATTGGCCATTGAAGTTTTATGAAATTGCATTACCCTGCATTTATACTGTAGTTTGAACTTTATTTTGTTCTGAATTTTTTTAATAATTTAAAAATGCCTTCAAAGTTGTGAACTATCTTTAAATAAAACTTTTAGAAGTCATCCTTCCATTTGTATTAACCAAACCATTTTATCCTTAATATTCCTTATTAGGGTGGAGCCCTCCTTTTAAAAATTGGTAAGCTAATGTCATCTAAAATAATTATTTGGTACTGTGCCCAAACAAAATCTTACTGAATATATATATATATATATATATATATATATATATATACTTTTATTTTCTTTTTAAAGAAGCTCTAGAGTAAAAGGGATTCTGCTGTTAAACAATTGCTTAAAACTATTTAATTTTTTATTTTTTTATGCAAACTATATTAAAACTAATGCAAACTGGTGGGTTTAACAAAAGCATATACCATTGATTAGCAACCTCACAGCTCATGGTAGATCTGTCATTAAAGGTTTGTAAGTCATCATTAAAAATCAGTTTCTCCATGGAAAATGATTTACCTGCAGAATCCGACTGTTGCACTCCATTGCATGCAGCACGGATTTTTTATTTTTTTTTTTGGCCGTTTTTGTAGTTTTACCTGATTTGCCTAATTCCTGAATGATCCTGGTGCTAAAACAACACAGGCAAACAACCTATTAGCTTGCACAACTCCTTTTTTTTAAATTCCCTTCTAAGAGAGAAACTGTGTGTAAACGGTGTATGGAGGAGTTTCTATAAGTGTGGTGTTTTTGCACTGGATTAACTCTGGAAGTCTCAAGTAGTGGAAAACCCAGTTTGCTCCAGAGTTAATAAACACACAGGGGTCCGCCAGAGTCATTTGTGAACGGCCCTTTTGTTCAAAGAAACACAAAAAAGCCATCAATCTATTCCACTGCAATAAAGTTTGCCAGCATCCATTTGCAGCAGCAGGAGGCCTGAGAGCGGCTAAACTGAGACACAGAGAGTTGAAGGCAGACAGGAAGTGCAGACGATATTACATAATATCTGCTAAAGCCACAGGTAGATAGGAACAAGGGTGGATTGTGATTAAGCGATCATATTAAAGCACCGTGAGTCATCTCTGCTTCACAGACAGAGACCTGAGGGACACCACAAGTCTTTGTCAGGTATTACTCGGAGCAGAAGCATGCAAGTACAGGAACGTAGGACGGTTTTTGTGTCTACAAGACTGTGCACTGGCAATGTGCTGGACTTCAGATTATGTTTCTAGCCTAGCTCAACAAATATCCAGAATTTTTGTAAGAGTACACGGGTTTGTGTGAAAGTTAGTCTGGAAGAATGTGGAGTATCTGCAGGGCTCTCTTGTAGAGGAAGATAAAGGGTGGGAAAGTAGATCAGCTTACACACCTAAACCAGATCAGGTGACCTGGAGGAAACAAATTCCAACAGCCAGAGCAACTAACAGAAAAAAAGGGACTTTCCTAATGTTTTTTTTTTTTTTTTTTTTTGCATACACACTAAGCAAGATGAGAAAAGATACTAGGGAACAATGATTAGAAATGCCATTTGACCAGCAGATTTGCTACTTTGCAACTTAAAAAGTTTTAAATTCATGAAATATAATAAATATAAAACATAATATTTAAAATGTATAATATTGCATTCAAATGTAATATACTGATAATATAATGATAAAGTATTTATTCATATATTTAAATTGTGACTAATCATAAGGAAATAAAAATAATAATTTAATTTAATTTAATTTAATTTAATTTAATTTAATTTAATTTAATTTAATTTAATTTAATTTAATTTAATTTAATTTAATTTAATTTAATTTAATTTAATTTATTATTAAATAAACAAATACATAAATAAATCTTAGATCAGAATGTTGGCCAACATAATAATAATAATAATAATAATAATAATAATAATAATAAAAGCAGTACACCAGTTGAAGGGGACATCTGGTTTTGTGTGCGTGTGTGTGTTTGTGTGTATGTGTGCGTGTGTGTGTGTGTGCAAAAACTATAGAGTAAAACCATTTCATGTTATTCAAATGGTTATGGAATGTTGCCTTTAATACAAGGTTTCCTGAATATTCAAAATCATTTTCATGAGTCAAAAGACAAGGGACAAGCTTGTCTTCACATGTTGTGAATGGCCCCTCTTTTTCCTCTTCATATTTCCACAGTTTTTATTACATTAACAAATATCAGATTCTCTAAATAGATGAGGCATGGGAAGGCATGGGAAGGTCAATGGCGTTATTAATTCACTGTATCGCCCGTCTGTGCCCATAGAGACAAAGCTGCAGTGTTACTATACCAGTTTTAGACACACAATCCACTCTCTCCGGGGCCGGGAGCATCTATAAATATTTCAGTGACTCAAATGGATGCCATTTAGATCCGATGCAGCCTTGGCATCCACAGGTGGAGAGCAGACCTGCTGGCCTCTCCATACAGGCGCTGGGGCTTATTTATGGAGACGGAAGGATTGAATCAATACCCCAAAAGGGAGAGTTTTAAATCAAATAAAAATGATTTGTGGCGTATTCTAGCATAAAGAGGTTTTGGAGTGACTGTAGATTTAATTGAACTCTGAGAGAAGATCAGAGAGCAATACTCAATGAAACTGAAGCTGACGATGAACATCGTTTTTTCACACCTGTTTCAAGTGCCTCCAGCTCCAAGGTCTTCATTCAGTTTGCCATGAAAATGAAAGCTCAAGGGTTTCAATGCAGTGGGAAATGAAGGCATGTTGACAAAATATACTACTGTTGTAAAATATTCTAATTATTAAGAAGAAGAAGGGTAAAAGGAACATTTAAAATATTATAGATATTATAGTACAAAATATAAATGGATGGATGGATGAATTAATTTAATCTTTCACAAGTAAAGTGGATAAAAAAAATGATTTGGGCCTACTTTCAGGGCCAAAGACGGTGTAAGGTTTCTTTCTTTCTTTCTTTCTTTCTTAAAACGCTGGTTGGTATCATGAAGTATAATTATTAATCAGTAATTATTATTATTTTTTTTAATTTTTAACAGATTTAAATCAGATCTATTTGAATACCTTTTTAACACTTCTGTACTTTAATATTATATATATATATATATATATATTTTTTTTTTTTGTTTGTTTTTTTGTTTGTTTTGTTTGTTTGTTTGTGTTAGTACAGCAATAATGTAAAAGTAAAAAGTAAAAGTGTGCGTATGTGTGTGTGTGTGTGTGTGTGTGTGTGTGTGTGTATATATATATATATATATACACACACACACACACACACACACACACACACACAGTACAGTATGCTTATATCAGTACGCTTATTTTTATTTTTTTGTCAGATTATACTTACTGTTCATAACACCAGGAATAAACAGACCAAAAGACTTCAGATTTTGGTTCTTTAAAAAAGGCTCAAGTATCACTTCCCAAAAAAACTGTAAAAGATTTCAGTTAACTATCATCAGGATTTATGCTTGTCATTTTCGTTCCTTCTTAATTCGCCGCTGTAGGTGGCGAGAGACTTTTTAAAGTCTGAATCCGTAGCAGCAGGATTTTATTAATACAGTTGCTGCTCTGACTCTGTCTTATTAGCACGATGATCCCTGACTTCCACATGCTGAGTACATCTCTCAAACGAAGCCATACTGAGGGAAGGACGTGTGTGTGCGAACGTAAGTCGGCGTGTTCATGTTTCTGGTCGTATCACTACGCTTTATTTCAAATCCCGTCTGGGTAGTTTATGGCTCAGTGAATGAATGCAGGCTCCTGTTTAATCTGATGAACGTAATTCCTGTTACACAAGGAAACTGTACAGCAAAGCAACGACAGAACAAGAGTGAAAGGTTGGGGTGTGGAGAGAAGAGGCATAAGAAGAGTTGTTTTCCTTTTCAGCAGTGTGCCCTGAACAAGTTTATGTTGTACCTTGGCCATATGTCCTCCGTAGGAAATGGATTTTATTAATTCTGTTACGTCCAAGTCAGTCGGGTGACTTACGGTCCAAGTGCACAAATGTGAGGCTCTATTGTCGGCTGCGTTCAGAGAAGAAAAGTGATTAAAAAAATAACCTGGAATAGAAAACAAGCTCCCATAGTTTCTTTCAACACGCGATCATGCGGCTTTCCCTTGTTTGGAGGAAGTGGCCATTTTACTGCCCCTCTGTGGTCCAGGTGTTGTCTTTTAATTGGCCGTTCTGAAAGCAATAAAGCATTTCAGTTACATCGTCTTGTAAAGTGCTTTCACGCCACTTCCAAATGATGTAATTATACAGCCATTCGACGCACAGGCTTGGAACATATAAGACAGGGCCACGGGCTCACAGCAAGAGAGTCGCTGAGGTTTCTCTAAATATGTTTTTCATTTAGGAAGCAAAACAGCAGAAAGAGAAGCAGTAGTTTGCTCCAGAAACTGTTGCTTTCATTCGCTGTTTCCACCGCAGCCCAGCTTATGTTTTCAGAGTAAAGTGATGAAGAAAAGGGTGCATGGATTTTTTTCTTTAATGTGTAAAGTAAGCCAGTTTATTCAAAGGTGTTTGCCATCAGCAGCACACCACGGTCATGCAACTTTTTTCATTCTTGTTCATTTTGGCAGTTCATGGTATTACTTTTTTCCCCTCTCATTTGTAAGTATCACTTAAAGGGAGAGTTCTCCCATAAATAACTTCTAACATTTTATTTTGATGGGTCCACAACATACAACATATTGACTATGAGAAAATTTGCAAGTATATGTCAACTTATTCGACTAACCCTAAACCTACCCTTAACAGTCCCTACCCTTGAGAGTTAGTAGATATGTAATTGCAAATTAATGAGAATTAGTTGACATGTAGTTGACATGTAGTTGACATGTTGTTACAAAGTTACTTATAGTTACTTTAATGTTTAAAGTGGACCATCAAAAATAAAGTGTAACCAAATTAAGTAAAACAATAACTAGAATGTTAATAACACAAAAGTATTAATCTCTAAAACAATAGTGCATAAAAGCATGAATAAAAACAACGCGATACTGGCGTAAGCTCTTTCTTACTTTGGTAGTTCATAATTTTGTTATTCTCTCAAACTTTATCATTTTATTTAAAATAGTTTTATTAACTACTGTCGGAGTGAAGTGTCCCTTCCTTAAATTTTTTTAAAAAAAAGCAATGCAAAGCAAATAAAAACAACAACAAAAGCAAAGCAAATTTAAAAAAAATAGAAAAAACAAACAAAAAACAAAACAAAAACAGCAAACAAAACAACAAATAAAACAAACAAAGCAAACAAACAACAGCAAAAACAGAACAAAACATGACAAGAACAAACAAGCCAGCTAGCAAACAAACAATAAAAGCCTGCTAGTGTTTTATTTGAAAACAGCTGTATTTTCCTAGAATGATTCATTTCAGTATGAGCGCAGTAATTGCTCCCAGGTCCATACTAAAACATACAAAGACCACTGGAAGGAACTGGAAAAGATCACTTTCAGTGAGAATGCAATTCAATCGGACCAAAGAACCAACATCCACATGCATATACAATATTCCTACCATAACCATGAGTACACCTTATGAGTCTTTGGAGATGAAATCTCTGGATCAGCATATCAATGTAATTCAAAACATGTCTCTCCCTTAAAATCTCTCTCCTTTAATGACTCTTCTGTGAAACAGGTGCATGACGGCCTTGATTCTCTCTCAAACTGATAAATAGAAATGATAGTGATTAATAGAAAGAAAGCCACGAGGCGCCCACAGAGATGTTGTTTATCCGCTTTGAAACCTGGAAATGCTGCAATAAACTAAACCTGGAACATAAACGGCATGCAAACAGTGAGTTTGCTCATACTATTATTTATACATTTCTTTGCAAAAGCGAACCAAACCAATGACATTGTAACAATTTAGTCTTTTTATATAAACCACAAACTCCTACTACAGAAAACTCACAACATTATCAAGACATAATCCATGTATTTTTATTCATGTATCAGAAAATGCATTATTTGATCATAGGTAGATTTGTAAATAAATCCAGGAAAGTTATAAATTGCGTTTTATCTGCAGGATTAAGCTGATGCTGGATAAACGCAGCTGTATAATTAAAAGCAGTTTATTTTCTTCAGAGACGGACCTCCCAGCCTGTTTACTGCCTCCTGCCATGGTAACAATTGATGTCTGTTCCAACTTCGTGAGCGTCCAATCAGTGTGGTCAGATATCTTGGACGAGGAAAAAACAATCAGCCAAGTAGGCTGCATTGAATTTATTCAACAGATGATGAGGGCGCTGCAAGAGGTATTGCTGTCTCAGAAGTAATAATGGGTTGAGCAGTTCAGATCTGTTTTTCCTAAAACAAACTACTGATTACATCGGTGCAAATTCAAAATATAATTGACATGTGAGGATGCAACAGGAAATGTAACAAAACAAAGCAAGTTGTTCACCGAGATGGGGTTCCCATGGGAACCGGACCATGTGTGCTAGTGTGTGTTGGAGGGAAAGCGCCATCATAGAAGCCTCGTTCACTTCAGCCGGTGACTCATTCCACATTCCTGGCCGGGGGAAAGAGCACTCCCTCAGATGTGAGCGTTAGCCATGTGAGAGATTAGCCTATTGCACTTGTGAAACAGCCATGAGGGAGGGGGGATGGATATCAAGATTCCTGATATCTTGGCCTCAAGTGCTCACTCAGATATTTCCTGTCACTAAAAGAGGCGACTCTTCCTGCTAGACAGGTGAAGGCATGAGAGAAAATAGGCAATAACAATCCACTCTGACCACTTTTTCATGCATAACGAGACTTGAGTGGACTTGGTTAAATTAATTTGTTTTATTGTTATTATTGGTGCAATTATTGATTTTAAGCAAATGCACAGACGTGACACATTCTTGTTCTTAAAGAGGCACAAATGACAAATTTCGTCAGGATTGGTGATCAGGTCTAACTCAGGATTTGATACAAATGACGAGAATTCACACATCTCTGTATCATTGGTACCTCTGCTCTAACAAGGACCAACTGACACAGAAATGAGACTGTAGATTTGTATTTCAAAAATCCATTGCACATACCCTGAATTTGCAAAGAACACAACCACAGTGACAAATATAAGGTCAAATATAGCATCATCGGTTATATAAAGAAACGTGGCATTCCAGCACAGCACGTACTGTGCCTCTGTTGGAAAACATCCAAATAAACATCACAAAATGCTTTTAAAATACATAATTATTTATTATTTTGAATGTAGTAACTTGTGCATTCAAAAAAGTGCATTTAAAAAGAAATAAAAAAAATGTTATCTTTTACTACCCTCATGTTGTTTCAAACCCGTATGACTTACTTTCTTCCGTGGAACATGCAAGGAACAATTCTGAATGGTAACTTTTCTCTCTTTATTTTTTTATTTATTTTTTTTTAAATTTCCATGAAAGTAAAATGTATGTATGGAGCAAAAAAGCACCATAATATTATTATAAAAGTCATTCATATGATGTGTTTTGTGAACTGGATTATTGTAAATATCCAAAGCAAGAATGATTCGCTCATGAACTGATATCACTACTTCTCATGAACACTCCAGGTAGAGAGGCACATGGTGGATGTCAAGATTTTCACTGAATAACAGCTTCCATTTCATTCAACTTTTTGTTTTCCATGGAAGCAAGTAAGTCACAGGGTTTGGAAAACAATGAAGGTAGATAGATAATGACAATTTTCATTTTGGGATGAACTGTCCCTTTAAGCCTGATCAGTTTCAAATATTATGATTACTTCTTATGTAGCCAAACGCATGGATCCCCTTTGGAAATATGGTGATGGGAAAAAAGTAATGTCGGAGGAAACAATGTTTTTTAATTTTAATTTTTAATTTTATTTTTTTCCTCCTGCATAAGTATGGTGAGTGAATGCTGAGTTTCTTGTTTGGAGGAAATACAATTTACTTCAATGCTTTTGTGTTCACTTGCAAAACTTTTGCATTATCTCACAAAATATTGTGTTCCCACACAACAGCATTGGAAATGCACTTAATATATTTCCATCACCAGTATTTAATTCTCTCTGAAAAGTTTTACAAGCGGATCCTATTTTACATCCTATTTCCTATCTCCTATATTTTCAAATGCACGAAGCCTCTGAATGGACATATAAAAAAAATAATAATAATAATTAAAAAAAAAAAAAAGAAAAAAAAAAACCTTCTCAAGGGAACATTCAAAAAAGCTGCGTTCCCTCAAGAAACTTTCCAATAATTTACCATTCTCTCACAAAGTTTTGCGCTGCCCCAAGAAACTTAAAAGAAATAAAACTCAAATCTCATATTAATTCATTAATTCATAAATTTTTCCCACATTTTTAGGCTTTATAAATTGTGCATTGTACATGCAAATCCATTTATTTATTAAAACAAGTTACATTTATTTATTACAACAAGTAACAAAATACTGAATAAATTTAATACCGGTTTGGCTGATAATTCAAAAAGAACCTCAGGCTATTTATTCAGTATACATGATAAACATTACTTTCTAATAACTCCTTTTGCTTCTTGTGTGACGTCACATAAATTCATCTCCTGCTGGTCAGCCAGTAAAAACAAATTAACACAAATAACTACAATAACATCGTCCATAGGCTATTCTCTCCACGTCAACCAGATACAGGAAGATCTCTTGATGTGTGAAAAGCTTTTGTTCTCTAAAGAGCAGACTCGGTTATGACCCCTCATGCCATTAGATCATAAAGCATCAGGAACCGAAGCATGTTGTGCTCAGTTAGCAGCTTATTGGATTCCAGCTCGCAAACATAAATCAAATATCACTGAAGCTCATAAGGGTTGAAAGGCCTTGGCTACCGTGAGTTATATTTTGCTCTTTACTCAGCAACACACAGACGGATATAGGCATCACACACACCCCAGATATCAGATGACGCTGTTGTTTTATATAAGTCTCACTATAACAGCATGGTATATGATCTAATCCCAGTCTGGTTTTTGACATGTTCCACAGAGGACTGTAACCCAGGGGAATTGCGGGTGTCCGTCTGCTGATTCATTCTCCCTGAGCGCTGACATCCTGCGGCATGCCTGACCCCTCACCCTCATAACTCCTCTTTGTTCCGCGGGACGCGACCCCACGACCTGCTCCTTCTCCTCGAGTCGTCTCTCAGTCTCCCGAATTCCTGTACGAGGCTGAAACATGAGCCTGACCCAGTGAGCTCATTGGCAGGCGTGGACTTACAAAATAACTGCGAAAAAGAAAAGCGAGAGTGCGAGAGATGGAATGTAGAAACAAAAGACAGGTTAGACAGTGCCAGCGTCAGCTCCCGAAGGGGTTAAGTTACACGCAGCCAAAACATAAGGAAACAAAGGTGCACTTATGAGCCTCATTCTCGGGACCAACGCCACACTTCTCAGCAGGAGCTTCTTCTTTTGAGTTCAGGAGTTTCGTTCTCCCCTGTCGGAGTCGGTTTCGAAAACATACGTAATTCCAGAAGGCTCCCGTTGCCCTTCTGACCTGCTGTGACCAAGAGACTCTGGTGTAAAAGTAAGTGGCTTTCATTTAAAGAACATCTGAGTGTGGACTGAAATGGAAACAGAGTTTTATCTGATGCACTTTCATAACGGTACTATCAAAACTAATTGTGGCAATTACAAAATATGTCATGCGAATGAAAAGTCTGCATGGAAACGGTTATGACAGGACTGTGTATATCTGGCGCTGAGAGTGTGGACAGGCTTTTTAAACTTTAATTCATTGTGGTATAATTGGATATACTTTTATAAATGATTTAGCCATCTTCATGTCTTTTTTTCTGAACACTGACTGTTGTACACTGTATCACTTTCTACCAGTCAACACTTGTTTGCACATAACATGAGTGTGTGTGTGTGATGTACGAACCTGCTTTAGTAGAATATATATGTTGTGTGTGCAATAAAGTGTGACACAGTTTCAAAAAAAGCTGATTTTATACACAAGGCAACACTTTAGTATAGGGAGCTATTCTAACTATTAACTAGTTGCTTATTAGCATGCCTGTTATTAACATAGTGGTTGCTTATAAAGCACATATCCTGCATCACCAATCCTACCCAATACCTAAACTTAAAAACTACCTTACTAACTATTAATAAGCAGCAAATGATCAGTTTGAGGCAAAAGTCATAGTTAATGGTTTGTTAATAGTGAGACTTGGACCTTAAAAGATATTGTGACCAAACATAAATACCAGAATTCAATTATTTGGATAAATGCTCATCTAAATGCAACAAAAGCATCTCAAAAATACACATGTATGTCTAACCGCACAACTGGTGTAACTTTAGCAAAAGCAAAATTGTTAAGTTATTCAGTGAGGGAAAGTCACAAAATAACAAAGAATGAGAATGAGAATGAGTTAAAAAACTAACTATGATGCTGCTGTTTTCTCTTTTGCTGCAGAGTTCATATGATGAGTCATGTATTGTTTCAAACTACGACAAAAATAGAATTGTTAGAAACAAGTTTTAATGCTTGATATGATAATCTAGGCTGCAGGGATCATAGCTCGAGCATTATATTCTGACGGTACGACTGTGTTCATACCAGCTCAACTGGTAAAGTGTACCTTGAATGCAAGTCTGCCAAAAGGCATAAATGCAAATGTGTTAGTTACACCCGTTATTCACCAATCTCCCTCACTCCTTGAACATGTATTATATTTTGGGCACTTTGATTATGCTTTCAGCTAATAATAAGAGTGTTGCTCTGAGCTCTGATGTTGTAAATCCATATCACAACTTTCTGCAGAATTTGACCTTCTTTTTGTCCTGCTTTTTGGATTTTGACTTCCATACGTACATAAATAACTTCAGAAAACTTTCTTTCTTTAGTAATGCTGGACTACTAATTCACATTTTCGGGACTGAACTGTGATCTCAAAAATATTTGGATACTATTGCGTACTTAAACCACACATAAAAACATACGGATATCTAGTTACAAACCAGTATCATCTGCACTCAAATTATTCTCAATTTTCTCTCAGAACTAATTTCACTTTTCACTACACTGTGTGGCTTTCTACCAGTCAACACTTGTTTACACATATAGTAAGTGTGTGTGATGTGTGAACTTGCTTGAGCGTGTGTTTGTGGAATAGTATGTCATAGAGTTTGAAAATAGCTGAAATTATGCTTTAAGATAGTGTTTTAAATCCATACCACAGACTTTATCTAAGAATGTAGAATATATATATATATATATATATATAGAGAGAGAGATATTTTTTTTTTTTTTCAAATCAAAAAATGTTGAGTTTTCAGGACTGAAAATGCTCCCAAAATATTTGTGGCATACAGTGGCATTTGAACACAAATGATGCCTGAGATTCTCTCAGAACTGCCTTTAATTCTCTAGCCATTTCCTCAAGGACTTTTAACCAATTGGTGTAGCATTTCTCTTCAAGTTCACACAGGTATACAGTACCAGGTGTCGTTCATCACATTAACTATATGTTCAGTTTACAGCCAGAAACTGTCACAGTACGTTATCTTTATTTTGAACAGTTCTTCAGTTTTATCATTTCAAACCTAATGTCACATTTTATTTTTTTTTTGTTTGTTTGTTTTTTTCCTCGCAGAAAAGCTGTGTGTTTGTGATAAAAAAAAATAAAATAAAATATTTCTATTTATTAAATATTTTATTTGATACCTATGGACAAACATATATTTTTAACTGCAGCTTTAATGTCCAAATATGTTTTTGAGCCACTCTAAATCATTAATTTAATTCTGTCATATCTAAAGTAAAAAAAAAAAAAAAATACTGTATAAATGCTATGATATGATTTAAACAGGTCAGCTTCAGCACTACAGCGTTTAATGTGACATTTCAGCAGTTGTTCAGGAGTGAAGTACAGTAACGGCAGCCCATGCGCGGTCAGATCCATGCTGGGAGTGGAGAACACAGTTCATGAATCAGATGTTTTGTGAAGCAGGACCTGGCCCAAAGGCACGGCTCAAATATGCAAGGGTGCAGAGGGTGATGTCTTGTCACAAAATGCCAGCACAAGCGCTTGCCTGTTCTGAAGTCGCACCAGTTTTTTACTTCAAATACACACTTAAGATCTCAAGATGACCGCGATCCCTCCCGCAAGAAAAGAAAAAACAAACATGGTGGAGAGAGGGCTAATGTAATTAAGCTAAAGCGTGGGGCAGGGCATTCATTTAATTAAGTCAGCTATGCTTGTTCCTCAACCACCATCAATCATTACAACTGACAGGTCATGTGGCGCTTGGTTTGTTATTCCTCTTAATGCTGAAAATGAGCCGTGTTTTACAATGCAGAGCATTTTGGCTGTATTGTGTAGCGGAGAATGGGCAAAGCTGCATTTTTTCCTCGTTTTTGAAGAAAAGAGAGATTGTGATAAATATGAGAGGAAAATTTGCATATCCCGAATGATTACTGTAACACCACAAGAGAGAGATAAATACAATCTAGTTTCAGTTAAACTGCAGAGCGTGTGTCTTACTTTGTTACTCCAAACAAAATAAAAAGGGGCATTTTGTAAATGAGCGAATGCGTTTATATCATATAACTCCTAAAGTAATGTTTCTTTAAAAGGAAGCAACTCAATGAAAACAATATGGCTTTGTTTTGCAGAAATTTAATTCTGACCATAAAGGATCAAATTAAATTATAATTTCAAACAACTGATTCCGTGATATGCTGATTAATTAAAAACAATTTACAGCATATTTCAATATTTGCTCTCAGTAAGTGTGGTTTGTTGAGGCATGTTATAAAAAACTGCTGGGACCGCACTGACTGCAGACTCACGATGAAGTTCATACTTCAAGCTTGAATTGTTTGGAAAAACAACAACAACAACAAACAATGGAATGCAGTATTAATTAAAATTTAAATATTTAAAAAATTGCCATAAATTATTTAGTTAAATTGATATCCTTTATTATTATTATTAGGGTGTCAACTGATATAATCAAAAATAAATACACACAATACAATTGAATAAAATAATTTACTGAATGTATCATTATTTAAATTGGTTGTACAATCCTGATTTTGTGCACAGGTCAGAGCAAATAATCACTTATGCTATTATTATGCTATTAATTTATTTTCTATCTACCAATTTAACAATTAATTGCAAACACTAAATTGTTTTAAAATGACAAAAACATTATACAAATTTTGTTTTTATAAACAACATTATTAAATTATCATTATCATTGTTATTATTTTTGTTTATTTACTTTAAAGCACTACACAACTACAAGACTTCATTTACATCACTACTGTTGTGCTTTTCTTATGATTTCAAACCAAAGTCTGCATGGTGAGTCTCTCCACATACACATGCATATGAAGAAAAAAGAGTGGAGAAACATATGCCTGCATGGTGAAAGTCAGCAAGAGAGCTGGGACGAGAGAAAATAGACGGAACATCAGTATCAGACCGTCTCAATATTATATGGTGGCTGATTTTTTGCTGTCAGTGACTATTCCTCTGTATTCTGCCTAAAATATTGAGGGAGAATAAGAGGTAGATGATTTTATTTTATTTTTTTGTATGTGAGAGATCTTATTTGTTTCGTACTAGTCAGCAGGCATCAAGGAACATGTTCTATAGCTGAGTCATGTGAAAAGATAGGATCATTCCGGCCCAACAACACAAATTGTCTTCAGTTTCAACCCCATGCACAGTCTTAGCCTTGAACAATCACTCTTTTCTTTCCCATACTCATTTATATATCCTATATATCTATTTTCCGGTCGTTCTCTCTTTAGAAACAACTCCAATGGGCCACTACTTATAAAACAATGTCTGTTAGATCTGATGTGTGTATTATGACGTTCTGGATAAGTTCCAACTGAAGTTCCACGTCTGCAGCCCTCACCTGTGCACTCTGGGTTTCATTTTAACAGACCGAATTACAATGCCACACTCAGCTGATGACCTGGAGGTGGTCAGGTCCACGGGCAAGCTGATCCCCTCACCCCCCCCCCCCCCATGCCCTATGGAGCATTAGAGTAGAGGGAACTGGCAAACTGCCCCGAATGGAAGGTGGGGGGATGTGGGCTACTGCTGTTCTTGGCAGCCTCTGCTCATGCTGACCAGTGGGAGCGCTGGTGAAAGCAGACCGAATTCTTCCCAGACACAATGCACTGCCTTTCCTTTGGGGCCACAGCTTCTGAGGAACCTCCAGGACGAGGTTCAGGGTGAAGACGGGACATCCATCCCACCTCATACTCACTGGGCTCATTTCTTTTCTTTCACTCTCTAATTAGGCACTTTTTTTGTAGTCATTTCTTCCTCAGTGTTTTTCCCTTTCAACAATTGCTTCACAGCAGGTTTTGAGGTGTAACAACACTCCACACGTTTCTCCTGGAAAAAAGAGTAGGCATCTGTCGGAATAACAACCTCATCAAAGGATATGCCATGTCAAAGGAGGGCTATTCATATATTTTTGTTCTTAGTCAAATCCAAGAGCAATAAGCAAAGACAAGAGACAAGCTAGCATATTGAGGGAATATTGTTTTGATCAAGGCTGAGGGAAAAGACAACCACGTATCCAAGATGTTGTTCTCGCATGGGCATATGGAGGATATTAAGGATTTTTTTTTGGTGGGGATTGACACTGAAACCCTTGTGAAACACGAGTCAAGATGACAGCAGCTTAAGGTCAGGGTCTGTCTTCCCACACATTGTTTCTGATACACTTTATTTGTCTATCACCTAATAAAACACATGCGCACAGCTCTCCACGACCACATGTTGGCCAGAATTGCTTCTACACATCTCGCTGACTAGGTTTGGAGGTACGGTTTGCGACCGATAGAACCAGGACCCACTCCTACTGTGCTGCTACAGATGTTGGAGAAGAAAACCACATTGAGATTGGATTACTCTCCGTCCACGTTGTGTGCTCCTGGTCTTGGGCTGAAGTTGTATACGATTTAGTCTAGGTTTCCACTTGTGGTTCAGACGGTCCTTTTTTCTGGCTTTATCCAGTTATGTCTGGGTTCAGCTCAGCATGACAAGGGCTGTGGGGCTCTAATGCACATCACTGATGCCACCTGCAGTTTGAACAGAACCAAGTGACTGGCCCGCTGTCAGAACCTACTCAACGGCACTGGGACACTAATTGAAAACAAATTCAGCTTTAAGCTCAGGCAGTTAACACGGCTTTGCAGAAACATTCACACTGTGCCGGCAGTCAAAAGTGATGGTTTGATCCTGCTCTGTTGTTGATGTTAGACTCACATGTGTCAGTAAATGGAACGTCTAATGGTAAATTGCCTTCTTGTCAGTGGTCATCAAACCTATCAGGCCAAACACCATGGCTGATCAAATTAGAACAAGTATATACAGCAAGTTTTTTTTTTTTTTTTAAGCATTAAACAAACTGACATCTCTGAATACAAGGACAATCTGTGAGAATTTTATTAATATCCACATTGCTGCAAACATGATCATGGTAGTTCAGTTCGTTTACTCCCTTTTTCTTTTATAGATCAGTGGAAGGATTTATTACATCAGAACAGCATCTATACTGTAAAGAAAAATTTAATGTTTCAATAAAACATAACTTACTGAAGTAGATTGAACAAGAAAATACAATTTCAGCCTTTCTTCTAAAACAAGTTAAATTTCTTTGTAATTATTAAATTTACTAGCAATTTTTCATTTGATGAATGTTTCAAAAGGAAACCTTACAACATTTGTTTTTCAGTGTAATAACCCAAATGCACCACAAAAGTAGCCTTTACAAGTAATTACAATGTAATGTATGTAAAAATCACACTGCTATTACATGCATATTACACATTTAAAAACTTAACTTTTTTTTTTCTTTTTTTTTTTTTTGGAATTTAGGTCAGTGTATTCTATCTTAAATTGTCTAGAACTGCTTGCAACTTCAATAACATTATTTGGGGAATAATTTACAGGAAAAATACAATTTTAGTCTTTCTATTTCAAAATGTTATGTTAAATGCAATGTTACATGTCTTTAATTACTGAAATGTACTAGCAATTTCTGAGTGAAGAATGTTTCCAAGGAAATCCTATAGCAAATGTTTTCCAGTGTAATAACCCAAATGCACTGTGAAAGCAATTAAAGTTATGCATGTATAATTACAGTGTTATTACATGTATATTACACTTTTAAAAACCTAAAAAAAAAAAAAATCTAAATATATTTTGGAATTTAGGTCAGTGTACTCTATCTTAAATAGTCTAAAACAGTGTTTCTCAACTGGTGGGTCGTGACCCAAAAGTGGGTCGCCAAACCGCTCTGAGTGGGTCGCAAGTGTGCAGCCAAAGAAATGACATCAACAACAAAAAATGTAATTCTAAATGTTTTTTTTTTTTTTTTTTCTGATGCGAGACTTTTATTTTAAAACACGTGCATGAAAGCTGTTGATACGTCTGTCAGATGCACTTTAAATAAAGAGTGTTTGATAAAAACTTGCTGTCCCGATTCAGTATCTGCGGTCAGATGAGATGTTGACAGGTTTAATGTCAGTGTCATTATTCTAGCGATATTTTCGTAACTTGTTATGAAATAAAAGCCTCTCACCTCAGAAAAACGAATTATCCTGTCCTGCCAGATGTTACACCGTGCACAATCTTCTATAGCATGTGAAAACGCGGCGCCGTGCTTTATATCACTTCACTAATAAAGCGCAGAAACTATGAACATGCAACGCATGAAATAAAAGTACAGTATCGATAAATCACATAACTGGTACTGGGTATGTTAGCTGGGAAGGATTTGCATGAAGGTATGATATTCATTCTATTCAGGAGCAGTTTCCACATTTCATTAACAGTTCATGTTAGTATTGGATATATTCACCAATAACTGTTGTTTCCATAACCCAAAAATAGCATGTTATTTCGACTTTGTGTCATTTTTCATGTTTAAATGACTGTGGTGGCTCATACCAACTTAATTGTATTAACAAAAACTAGTTTGGGACTGCTATTTAATAGCCTTACCTATAGGCTGTTTATTCAGTATTAGTCATATTCTTAACAGTCTTAACTTAATTTTTGTTAAATAAATTTGCTTTGTTTTTTTTTTTGTTTTTTTTTTACTTTACATTTAATACATTACAATTATCTAAATTTAAATGCTGTTAAACATATAAAATCAAGATGTAAACTAAACTCATATTTATTTTTTCCTCAATAACTATCATTTTTTTTGAAGAATATAAAGTTCTGGAATCACAAAATTAATTGTGGTTAATTTGTTTAATATACCAATACTTCATAATTAACAGGTTCTGATTGTCGTAATTAATCATAATTACAGCAGAAATACATAAAATCTTTCAGCCTACATGGGTTAGGGGGCCTTCAAATATATAGGTGATTCTTAGACTATGGGCACTATTATGTTCCTTCGTCCTATTTTTAAAAATACATATAATTTTGGACAAATTCCTCTTTCTTTGTCAAACTAACAATATATGTGTGTGTGTGTGTGTGTGTGTATAAAAAAGTGGGTCGCGGCTTGATGACCATGGGAAAATGTGGGTCCCAAGGCCAAACCAGTTGAGAACCACTGGTCTAAAATGCTTGCAACCTCTTACATTATCAATATAGTTCTCAAAAGCAGGCCACTCTTTAAGCTTGCAGCTTTTCTCCTTGATAAAGTCGAACGCCTAAATGCCACTCGCAGATTGTTATTTTTAGCATTCTGAAGTTCCAGAATCACGTCATGTACCACCTGCAGGGTGGATTGCTCCACAGTTTGAGACCTTTGGGCTACGTTATTAAGCATATTTGGATGTTTATGTGCCAAGATCACTATCCTTCATGGTGTGGTCTTTCTTTTTATCCTTGGTTTGTTTGCTTGAGAGCGAGGCCTGCTGGGAAGAAACGTTGTGGCAGCATTTGTTCAGCTGTGCCGCGGCAGGATCGTATAGCTTTGGCTGTGATCCTCTTCGGGATGGCAGGAGCCCCTTTCTGGGTGTGGGTTTCAATTTCAGACCCTCAGCACATTGCCTTGCAATTGTTTCCTATTGCAATCTATTGTGGCAAAATGAACAATTCCATGAGCAGAGAGTCGGTTTTTGTTGGCCCCGCACAATGTCGGTCGGTTTCAGTCAGCGTGGCAACAGTTCGATCTTGTATTCAGTGTCACAGTCAACCTTAAAAAGCTGTTACCACTTTTTTTCTCCTTTTTTTTTTACCCAAACATATCAAGCTGACAACGGCATAGAGCCAGTCCATTGTCTCTTGGGTGTATAAACTTACCGACACCATACTACAACAACCAGCTTCAAAGAGCAGCACTGTTGCAGGCGACCTAGGATGACATTGTTCTGTCAAACAGATTGCCCTGCATGAGGAAATGCTTGGATAAGAGAATACATGTAGTTTTCTGAGATGTGTTTCTGCTGGGCTTGCATTCAAAATGCGCTGATTAGGCTAAAACCGATTTAAAATGCATTTTAAATGATACGTTTAACTGCTCAAAACTAAGACTTCTTCCAAAATATCCAAAATTGGCCCATTCTCTCCAAACATTAATACACTGGCTTGCATTCAAACAACCTTGAGATGCTTTTGGTTTTTGATATTGGAAAATCAGTCGGTGCTGCTTGTAGCAAAAGTCACAAATCTAGTCTGTTTTTTTTTTGTTTGTTTTTTTTCTCATTCCCCCTGCAAGCGGTACACTTCAATTAATGTGATTGGCTAGAAAAGCCAGGGTCACTGTGACATGATGGATTCTGACTGCTTTTGCTCCGGACCTCTAGACCAAATGCCGATAACACGAATTATGACAGCGAGGGTCAAGCTTTTTTCCTTTCACACACACAAAACGCTAACTAAAAAAAAACAAGCCTGCTGCCAAACAAAATCCAAAATCACGGCTCTCATGAACAAGTCCTTTAAAATAGCAATAAAAGCATATGCTTTACTTTTGAGCTTCCCCAACTACTGAGTCAAAAGTACTCAGAAATACTCTCTCTAATGCTTTTTCATATTCCATATGCTGTGATGTCAAAAAGCCTTCGATGTTGTTCAAACTTCAAGGAGAAAATTGGCTAACAGAAACAGAAAAAGATAAACTTGCAAAGCGCCCAGCCTACGCAAGTCTGTAAACAAACCGAGTGATCTGCCATGTGCGGATTTGACATGGATCAATATAACTGGACATGTGTCCTTAAAAAAATCACTACAAGCACTGACATTCCAGATCTTCTCAAATACAAGATGTGAATCTAACTTTCTGCTCATCAAGAGTCTGTGTGGAAATTATTTCTAGTAGCATAGCAACCACAGCAGACAAAGACTGAGTTTAGCTGCAAATTAAGCTGGAAATTTGCATTTTGGACTCAGAAAAGTAAGGTGCTTGACATTTTCCTTGAAATGAAGCAAACATTGTCACAGTGCACATTCTGTTTCCCATTATAAACATGAAAGCATATATACATAAATCATATAATATGTGTAAGTGTCAATGTGCAAGTGTCTTTTCATAAAAACAAACATCTACCACTCTTATTCCCTCTCGTGTGAGAAACTAATGTATATGATTGTGATTTAACCAATTAATATGATTATAAGAGGTCTGACATCTGACAGCTATACACAACAATATGCATTAATAATGTGTATGGTAAAAATAATTATAAAGACATAAATAGAAGCATTTATTATTGGCATATCAGTGTTGTTTTAGTTAACTAAAAGCAAAACTATTAAAAATATTTTTGTTAACAGAAATAATGAATGAAACTGAGAAATGTTGCTTTGGCAAAGTAAAATATTGTCATTTAATCAACGTAATTAGCACGTACACGTACAATTCTAAATATAATGTATATAACTGTGAATTAATTCATGCAGTTATTTGATTAAATGTTTTGATCAGTTGACAGGTGTGATACACATTAAAACATGCATCATTCTCTTGTGTATATTAAAACATAATTTTAAATAAAAAATCATATATGAATTTATCATGAATGTATCAGTGCTGCTAACATTAAAACTGAAATAATGAACAAATATGAAAAAAGTTTAATTGGCAGTGTATATAATTGTAATTTAGTTCATGTAATTAATTTGAATGACCATATTTGTAAATATAATGTATATAATTGTAATTTAATCAGCACAATTATTTGATTAAATGTTCTGATCAATTGACAGGAGTTATATACACTGCAATATGCATTATCTTTTCAATATATATATATATATATATATATATATATATATATATATATATAATGCATTTATTATGAACATGTCAGTGTCTATTAAAATAGTTTTTGTTCATTGAAAAAGCTAAAATAATGAATGAAAATAGAAAAGTTGTATTCACAATGTATTAAATTGTAACAATTAATGTAATTTGATTCAAGGTTTTAATCAGTTGACATGCTTGATATACATTACATTTATTGTTATTATTATTTTATATATTAAAATATTGTAGCAAATAAAACAATAAAACTATTACTATTGTTTTAATAAACTGAAATAAAGCTGCCAATGAATGACAATTTGAAATGTTGCCTACATGAAAAAAAAAAAGTAAAGGTACGGAAATTACTAAAACCAAACCTGAAATAAAAATAAAGCTAAATAAAACTACAAAAACTAAAGATGTCAAATGCACATAACAAAGCTTTTAAAACTTAAATTAAACTTAAAATGAAAACTGACAGTATAAAACGGCTAATTAAACAAATTAATTAATACCGCAATAGTATACAAAATACCAATCTAATACTGATATACACAGACACACACATAACAGCCAAGTTGTTTTATTTGCTTTTCTTTTTAGTTATTTTTCTAGCAAGAAACTTACTACAAACACAAGCTCCAGTGTGTCCATGTAAGTGTGTGTGCAGTTGTGCATCCATTCGCGGAGAAGTCCACTGCAAATAAGGAGTGGTGTGGAGGGTTTAAGACAGAAATGTCAAAATGTCTACCTTTAACTGGAAACCGTAAAAAGCCCCTATCTAAATGACCTGAGGCTGTGGGAACACCTACACACACACACACACACACACAGGGAGGCTTGTGTATATTGAGCTTCTTGGCTGAAAAATAGCCAAAAGCTAAAGGAAATAAAACGATGCCTTTACTGGCTTGTGGGGGAGGACGTGAAACAGTAAAGGAAAACTTTTCAAGGGATGGACCAAAAATGAGCTGCTCTGAGGGAATATCACGGCACTAATGTTTGTAGGGAACACCAGCAGAAGTACTAATGTTTTTCTGCACGTAGTGAACTAGCCTTTTATATCCCTCTTATCTGTGCTGCCGTCTTTAATCATAAAAAAACAAGGAAAAAGAAAAGAAGAAATACAACAAAAGAACACTATATCTAGCTTTAAAAAAAAAAAGATTAAAAAAAATGACTACCATAGCCTAAAGTGTGTTATTTTATTAAACAGAAGAGCAGTGCTTTTGCTATGCCTGTTTGCATTGAATGTTATGTATACAGTTCTGTAAAATGTGATTGCTCATAACAAAAATATTTCATGTTTCCTGCTAATAACCGTTCCAAGAAAACTGTGTCTTGTATTCTATTACTACAACTAATATGTTCATCTTTCACCAAAACCCACCGCAGAAGATACCACATTTTCCCCTTAGGGAAGGAATTAGTGAAATCTTGCTCCGCCATTCCAGCACCGTGAAGTATATCATGTGATTTACGATTCCCCATCACACATTTTTCAAATGAAAGGATCTCGGCCTATTCAGAAGAAATATGCCACACAACCCCTAAAATTGTGGATGTTACCGCTGCCAAGTCACCCACATATGTATAAACGTGCTCTAATTCATTTCAGGTTTATCCCTGCGTTTGCATTGTGTCCAGGCCTTAGCAACACAACAGAAAATATGTTTCAAACCCTTATCAAATGTTTAAGCAGGTTTTAAAGGCTTTGTAAGATGGCAAGTGGGTGTTTGAGTGACTGACAGACAATAGGAGTCAAAATCAAATGCATCTCAGGTTAACACAGTCTGAAGTCAAGAATTGATCTTGCAATTCAGTTACTTTGTTTTTTCAGAACAATTGAGAAACATAAGAAGGTTGAATTGCTGGTTTAGTGCATCATTATCAAGAATCCATACATTGTCTTTGTTTTGTTTTTTCCCAACATATGAGCATGTGCCGTTTTTTTAGGCGACTATAAGCTTGGGTGGAGCTGTCCCCCGAATTATCTGTTTGTACTGTGTTTAAAAGTGCCCACAAAGGAAACAATAGGTTTAACGTGCTAAATGTTGCTGCAAAAACATACAATGTCATCGCATACAGTGTGCAACTTCAATTAACCTTCAAGTTTCAGTTTTGGAAAAAAAAGCAAGAAACTCGCTGGCTTACTGACATGACTGAGGTTCTTTGAGGCCATCATGTGTCTGCCAAACAGCTTCGCACACTGATGCAAAGAAAAAAACATTCTATGCATAAAGAAAAATGTACATACTATGCATAGGGACCATTGATTTTTTTTTTTTTTTTTTACCAGTTTTGGTTTCTTTATTTTATAGCATTAGATCCATGCAGTAATAATTTAGAAATTAGAATCAGGGGTCTTCAACCCTTGATAAAGAAACACAGCAGAACTGATTGATTGATTGATTGATTGATTGATTGATTGATTGATTGATTGATTGATTGATTGATTGATTGATTGATTGATTGATTGATTGATTGATTGGCTTAGAAATTAATGCTCTTTTTAGCAAAAAAAGAGAAAAAGTGACAGAAATTATTTGTAGCAACCTAAAAAAAATAGCTATCTCAAATAAATATTTTTCTTTTACAATTTTGCATTTATTAAAAAGTGCTAAAATGTATCATTGTTTCCACAAAAAAATAAGTAGCAAACACATTTAAAACATTAGTAGTAATAATAATAATAATAATAATAATAATAATAAAAGGTTTCTTGAGCAGCAAATAATGGTATTAGAATGTTTTCCAAAGGATCATGTGACACTAAAGACTGGAGTAATGATGCTGAAAATGCAGCTTTGCATCACAGTGAAAAATATATTTTAAAATAGATTAAAATAGAAAACAGTTATTTAAAATTGTAATCAGGGATGCACCGATACCGATACTGAGCTCCTGTACTCATACTCGTTGCCCCAATACCAAATGCCAATACCACACAGCATATGATCAGTGCCATATTCAGACAAAGAAACATGACAACAGGCAGCAGAATGGAGTTATTAGAGATTAAGGATGTCTACGAAGCAGATGCATGAATAATGTTAAACATTCAGTATTAATGCCTTTATAGCTGATGTGCGCGGGCTGAAAAGCAAAGCGCTGAGTGGATTGAACTTGCGCCGGCGCAGAGCGCGAGCTAGTCGAGTGAATATCCCTTTCTCACAGACATCACCGGAAAGTTTGTAGATCGGTCGGATATCTCAAAAACAAGTAAGCAAAATAATGCACAAGCTACTTAACGGTAGGGAAGGAGGGAGAGATAGAGCACGCGCGCACTTCTGTTTTGTGAACTTAATTGATGTTCGCTCACATAGCACTCATCATTTGGAATAAAACTAAATCGTAAATATAATACAATATGTAGGCGCATTTACTATAAACATAATTTATTTTCAAACTTAAGCATACACGACTTTCTGGTGAAAGTGAAACTAGCAGCCTGTGTGAAATGCGCTTGTCCCTCTCACCAATACAAATATGTGCGCGTGTTGCGCAATTGCTTGCTTCATGAGTGAGTCTGCATTATATGAGTGGCTTTGGAATATAAATCGCAGCATGTTTCAGATGAAAATAAAAACGCAATTTCTATTTCTGAAAATATAACAGTTAGGAGATTTATAACAAGTGGTTCCCTGCATTATTACAGCAAAATGCGTGATTACTGTACTAAGCCACTGCAATGGAGCAGCTCTAATTAGACATTAAAAGGGTTGCCCGACAAAGTATTGATAGTTGTGTAAATATTGTCATACTAACAGCTGTCTGAATAATTTTGGTTGATTGTAATCCATCACATTTACCTTTCTATCAAAGCTATCTGACATTATCAAGCTGAATTTGTTCTGACACAGTTTAACTCTGAGTTCGTGTCATATTTTATTACCATAAACTATAGCGAATAAACTGTGATAATGTGAGAAATGTTGAAGGTGTCAGAATAAATTTAGGTTTGACTGTATCTATTTGATGAATGAAGTTAACCAATTAACATACTCTGTTTCTGTTCCCAATATTTAAAAAAGAAAATTACAAATGCAATGAAAATATCGGTATCGGTACTCGGTATCGGCACGTACCAAAAATAAAATTATCGGTATTGGGCGAGTACTGGAAAAAGTGGTATCCCTAATTGTAATAATATTTCACAATAGTGCGGTTTTTATTGTATTTTTAATAAATGTATATATATTTTTTTTCGTTCTTAACCTAAACTTGATCTGAAAAAAAAAGAAAACATACTTTTGAATGCTATTGCATAGTACGTGTATAGCCATATTTTAATACTAACAAAATAAATATTTTAGTAAAAACATTTGTAATGATTATTTTTTCATAAATATAAAAAAACATAAGTAAAAAAAAAAAAAAAAAAAATGTTGACCCCAAAAAAAAAAAACATACAGTATTAATTAACCATACGTGTTTCTTAAAAGATAAAATAAGTAAATGAATAAATAAAACTAAAAGTCAAAATAAAAATAAGTATGTTGGTATGTAATAATTATTTTAATGGCTTTTAAGTATTAGCATCATATGGAAATACATTAATACGAGAGTATGATATCCCATAGTACACTGCCAAAATACACAAACCTGAGTAATCCCCCTATTTTTAATTCATAAATCAGTGGAAGATCAGTTTGTAAGTGGAAGTTTAAAAATGCAATATTGACCACCGAACAAAAACTCTCCCTGGTTTTCATCTCAGAAGTCTGGTCACCTTATAATGAGTAATGGATCGGGCTGTAATGTGGCGCTCTCACTGGCATTGTGCTATTAAAGCAATTATCACCCGCCTGCTGAAGCAAGTCCTGCTTGGCCCATCAGTCTGCATCCCAGTCAAGGCAGGTCACCTCTGCTAAGGTCACAGAGTGCTGGCCAGTGAGTAATGGTGCAATTGGCCTTTCTGCTGCATGAGTGGAAATGCTGAGCTACGCAGTGCACAAAAAAACGGCTGCACTGACAAGACCAAAAGGACATAATTGCTGGGAAGTGGACGGGTGTTTGAGGTGGAGGAGGAGTTACCTGAAACTGCACTGTTTGTAATTAAACGCTGTCAAAAACGCTTTTGCTTTCACCAGGATTTAGCATAAGAGATTAGCCTGTTAAGAAGAGCGCAGGATTGTTTTCTCTAGCCCAAAGCCGCGGCTAGCCTGCAGCCAAGATAAACCCAGCTGAGGAGAGTGGCGGCTTCCTCCTGTCGCCCTGGACATCGGGGCAGAGCTCAGCTCGACCGGACGCTTCTCGTGTTCCATGCCGGAGGAATAATAGCAATGACTTTCTGCCCGTGTCACTTAAAGCGGCGTGATTAGAGCCGAGAAGAGCTGCACTGGTGTCAGCAGTGCTGTTATGCCTGCAGGGCTGTAAGTGTGAGAATTTGTGTGACTGTGTACAGAACGAATAAAGGGCCCCATTGATAAGAACAAGTTCTTCTTGTTAACCTATCAGTTCAGCTGGCCTGAAGCCAGTGCAGGCAGTCTCAAAGCATGTTCTCACACTGAGAGTGCTTACTCAAACGTTACTGCTCGCATCTCGGTGGCCTAGTATTATGCACTGCTGTCCAAAACGTCTACACTCCAGGTGTGTGAGCTATTCTCATTTCACTAAGATTGAATAAATAAATAAGATTAATGCAGAAATAATTTAGAATTGTAGATCAGTGGTCTTCAACCCTTGATAAAGAGACAGAGCAGGGACTATATAAAAAAGTAATTTTCCTCCTTTATTGAATTGTTTGAAGTTTAATTTGCCTATGAGAAATACAGAGAAAATCCTGTGGAAACATAAAAAATAAAAAAATAAATAAAAACATGATTTTATGGATTGTGTGTACAAACTATTCTAATAGCATGTAAATGAATAAATAAATTAATACCTAAATTAATTTGTTAATTAATTAATTAATTTAGATTAATTCAGTAATAATTTAGAATTTTAGATCAGTGGTCTTCAACCCTTGATAAAGAGACAGAGCGGGAATAATGAAAAAAAAGTTATTCATTCATTCATTCATGCATTGTTTGAAGTTTAGTTTGCCATTAAGAAATACAAAGACTGTCCTTGTGGAAACATTTAACAACACAAAGGAAAATAATAATAAAATAATAATAATATTTAAAAAAAATAAAAAATAATAATAATAATTGCATGATTTGATGGACTCTGTGTGCAAACTATTAACACTGGAATGAATGAATGAATGAATGAATATTGCTGTCATAAATAAATACTTACATAATAAATAAAATATTCTCTAATAAAAATATTAACTTTGCACATGAAAAAAAAAAATTATAATATATATATATATATATATAATGACTGTTCTTGTGGAATCATAATAGTCTCACAAAACCAAAAAATAAAACAAAACAATCTGACTATGAGTGAAGATTATTCTCATTTCAATGATCGATAAATGAATGAATGAATGAATGAAGTATTTTACTCGTTTTATTTTGGAGTTTAGTTTGCCTGTGAAAAACATTGAGTGTTCTTATGAAAATGTGAAAAAAAAAAAAAGATAATGACATGATTTCACATGCTATGAGTGCAAACTATTCAAATTTTACTGAGCTAGACAGACAGACAAACAGATAGATAGATAGATAGATAGATAGATAGATAGATAGATAGATAGATAGATAGATAGATACTTGTCACATGCTTTAAATAAGCAAGCTGATTTTTGCCATTCCTTGAATTGTTTTTGTTTCTGTTGGTTAATTTTCGATAAAACTGTCACTGGAAAAAAAACCTGAACAACAAAGCATGCTACTGAGCTGATACTGTGTGTGTGTGTGTGTGTGTGTGTGTGTGTGTGTGTGTGTGTTTCGCTCCAAGTATCTGTTTTTACTGTGGTTAAAACTGAGAGTGGCATGGAATTTTGACAGCACAGGACCATTAAATCTCTCTCTACAAACCACCTAATTAATCAAACGATCTCTCTCCCGTTGGACAATGTTTTCAGCAGATTTGAACGTGTGTCACATCAGACAATTCCCTTCATTAAATTCAACTCTTGTCATGCTTCATATGTTTCAGTAGACAAACTCATTCATATATAAAGAAAAGCTAAAGAGGATCAAGTAACATGAAAGGTGATGATAAACCTGAATGTTTTAAGTACGCATTCAAACAGCGCAGATATCGCTTTCATCCAGTATCTTTTAGCATTATTGAATTCATTCGCATTTTTTACCTCACGCTATGCTTTTGTGCTAATATGAGAGAAGGAAACCTGGTGATGACTGATTTAAGTTAAAGCAAGTCTAAGGTCATTGTTTATAGCATTTTCTTTAAATGAACCTTCATTACCACTGGCAAGTAAAAATACACAAGAAATGGTGTAATGTATTATGGTATTCCCATAGCATGTAGAGGAAATCTGATGTGACAAACCGGTGCATTTAACATTTCAGAAGTTCAAGAAAGCTACATGATAACAGCGTCCCTTTGGGCAAACTGCAAGACGGAAAATATCAAGACCAATACATCTATGCATGCTAGAAACAAAGAAATCAGGGCCTTTGCCAAAGGCCTAAATGTTTCAGATCTCGAAACAGATACGGAAACCCAACTCCATTGTGAAGATTGGTAGCATTCCACAATGTAAGCCAATGCCTTTGGTAATTACATAAAGTTAAAAAGGAATAAAATATATCGAGTGTTGTTCTGTAGACAATGACATGCATGTCGTTCTAGTCTCAGCATTGGAGTCATGACCTCAACTACTCACTGAAGTATGATCACAGAATAACATAGTACATGAACTATGCCAGCATGGTGTAAGAACCCGTCTAGCGGGAGAATAAATATAAATGCAAATCATTCATATGGTTTTGACGTGCCAAGAAGTGTCTCGCTAAGGCCTGATTGCCAAAATGATATGTAGCGTTCAAATGTGAAACATCAAGGCTGAGAGCTGTCAAGCTTTGTTATATCATAATTCAGTGATACATAATTATGGTGCAGTAGGAACAATCTTAAAGAGAAGAGGAAACTGGTTTCATTTGAAAAATCAGGTTACATTAAGATTATTTGTTTCACTGTGTAAATAATGAATATTTCATCAGCGTCATATTTTTTCTGCCTAATAATTTGATTAAATTTGAACCTGATTTAACCAGATAACATTCAGATCACATTTCATAGAGCCTCGTGCTTTTCACTGCATTCATCAGCCTCAAAAAGTATTTAGACACTTAAAAAATGTATGATGCCTTCGCAATAAATAAGAAATGACCAAATCAAGAGGCATTGGTGAAAAAAGAGCAAGTACTTTCAGATATTTCACATAATATATATACACACACACACACACACACACAAGGATATAGCAAATAATAAAATATTTAATAAACACAGTACCATTCAAATGTTTAAGGTAGGTTCAATAAATAAATAATGTATGTATGTATGTGTGTATGGAAAAGTGTGTGTTTTATGGTTGGTCACAATTGTGACCGGTGGGATAATGTGTATACTGAAATTTCATTATTTCTGCAGTCATCAAAATTCTTACATATCTCAGCCTAGTTATTAACCCATTTTAAACTTTTTCATCACATTCTATGGTTACTATTATACATAAAAACCCCTTATACAACACTGAATAGGTATACTAAGATACAAAAAAAATAAATAATAATAATAATAATAACTATTATCCCACTTTTGTTGCTATCAAGATGTTTACTCATTCTATGACCACACTCAACGAAACTGAATAATTGTGAATTTGTAAAATCTTTGTCATATCTTTATGTTAACATACATTACTAGTCTTTTGTTGTGGAGCTTTGATGCAGCCATCATCTTCTCAAGGTGCAAACAGGAAGTAAACTGCTCTGGTCATGTGACAATTTGCACTAAACATGTGAAACTGCACATATTTAATTGAGACCCTTTATTTATTTATTTTCCCACATTTGCAGAAAATGCACTAAAACACCAGTAACATTTTTTAGAGCTTTATAAATTAAAAACTTTTTTTACAGTCACTATTGGGATTAAATGGGTTAACTGTTTTCTATTTTAATGTATTTTAAAATGTAATTTATTCCTGTGATGGCAAAGCTGAATTTTCAACATCATTACTCCAGTCTTCAGTGTCACATGATCCTTCAGAAACCATTCTAATATGATGATAATAATAATAATAATAATAATAATAATAATATTATTATTATTATTATTATTATTATTATTATTATTATTTATCTGACCCCAAACATTTGAATGGTGTTGTGTACATCCAGTAAATTAACCTTGGGATTACATGGTTACGTCATAGCAAAATAAATAAATAAATAAAAATACATTAAGAAAAGTTAATGAAAACTGTAATATTATTTGTTCACTCTTTTTTTTTATTTTTTATATTAATGCATTTGTTTTAAATGCATTGAAATCAAGAGCATGTGTGGCTGAAGTGTGCAAATACTTTCCATGCCGCTGCAAATGTAGCTGTGTGTGTGCGTGTGAGGATCTAATGGATTCATTGAGTTCTCCAGCAGCGCTATAATAAAATCTACCTCTGCGTTCAGCCTGACCCTCAGGTTTCACTCAGGTGTTGCTACCTGGCTCGCTCCGGCTTCTCTGAATAATAAACGTGAGGTTGCGATCTCTTCATCTTGAGTCGCGGTGACATGAGGACATGAACGCTACAGTCTGGCTCTCTGGAACGGCGCAATTTATATGAGGTGCCACCGTCTGAAGGGAGAGAAAAAAAATGAGTTAAATGGAGGACGCAAAGCATGAATTATACAAAGGGCCCAGACACACACTGACCTTGGTTCCCTTTAATTTTTCTATGTTCATTTCCTTTCTTATTTTGAGAGGTGGCTAGCTAACACACAACGTCCCCTTGTGCAATCATAAGAAAGAACAGAGGTCATTTCGGTTTCTCTGGAGTGCAGGACGATTAGCAATATGTCATTTGCAGTGTCATGCCTCAGTTGTTGGGCACTGGAGCTACTAAAAAAAGACGGAAAAGATGAGGAAATAAAGAGTTTGTCAGAGGACCAACATGCCTCTGAGGTGCTGTGCCGCAGGAGGGGCCGATCGATGCCGTAAATCAATAAACTTTACATCACCACTCGCTGCGGCCCCCTCGGTGCAGTGAGGATCATAACATAACACACTTCCACCATCACACCGAGTGTGTTTTTAACACCCATATTAACATATCCCAGCATTCCTAGTGAGTCTCGCTGGGAGATATCTGAGACTCCTCTTTAAAAGTCGGCTCTGTGCGTGGAACAGGAGAGAAGCAAACTGTTTTCTGCTAAACCGCAGGGAGCAGATGGAGGTACAGATTGGGATGAAGGGGGTTTTTGCCTGAGCAAAGCCATATGAGGGAAAAAATGTTATTTGAGGATCTTTCTTACATTTTGCAGATGAGGGCGGCGATAGCAGAGGATCGTAAACAAACCATTTTGTGAGGACGCGCAGCAAAACAGCCACCTCCAAAAACCAGAACGTCTTAATCTCGAGCGAATCGCATTTGTCTCGAGGCAAGGGAAGTATTTGGGCAATTTGTAAAATGTAAACAACAAAACTGAAGAGCTGACAAAAAAAGACTGGATCAAGCTGTATAAACAGTCTCACGTTCACACCCTTGTTGAGACACTTTCACTCATTGTAAACAATGGCAGTGTAAACACGAAGCAATTACCGTAAAAGTGGAACATAACTCTGCGGCAGTATTAGATTCAGCACATAAATCACTAACTTGGATGATGGGAGTGTCTGAAGCAATAAACCCAAATCAGACATGGCTTTCAGGTGTGAAATTGAATTTTTAAAAGATGTAATCTGAGATTAACAGAATTATTATCCTGCCAAAGAGAATTTTAGTGTGAATGGTTATCAGAAGGGCCAAGTGGCAGTTAGTCATCTAAACTAAGGGGCTTTAAAATAGTTATTTCATCTTTACAACGTTGTATGAAAGCCATTACCAAACTATGAGAAATAAACACTTAAGTCTGCTAAACTGTTTGCCTTGTTTAAATATAATGGAAAGTAATGAGCTGGAATAATGAGCTGGATACACACATACAGTATATACACATACACATATAATACATCTAAAGGGGCCATTACAGAATGCATATTTCAGTTTAAAACAAAGAGATGTGGGTCGGTGTGGAAAGAAAAAATATGATCCAAAGACGTGTTTTTAAAATGGCATGTCGCTGCAAAAGACATGAGCGCAACACTTCCTTTTAGCTCATGTTTACATAGACAAACAAAGGAAAAACCAACCCAGGCTCATTTGAGATACGTGCCTCTAAATACTGTTTCTGCAACACTGTTATTACATATCTTACTGAACGTTTCGCGGCAGGTTCAAAGTGAAACGTCCAGTGAGTGGCGCTAAATTGCGGGATCAGTATGTGACTCTGGCACGTTTTTGTTACGTTGATATAGTATTACTGTGTTTGTATTATGTTGCTTCAGGTACGTATTGTGGTGGTTCATAATTAAAATATCTGATGAGTGTCCCCTACACCAAACCCAACCCTAAACCTACATCGATAGTGTTAACAAATTGCAAAAGTGATATAAAAACGTATGTGATGATGCAGCCATGCTATTTTAACTTCCTTAATGCGGATTTGAGTGGTTTTGTTGAACCGTTGTTCCACAGGGTTCATACCGGAGAGTTTGTTTTCATCACTCAAGTGCAACGCCGTATCACGTGAGCTACCGAGCAAACCAAGTGAGTTAGAAAACTCCTGCATATGAAGCTGGATATGTGATGACACGTTCAAAAGTATCAGTTTTCAAATCTTGCAGCATGTTAAAACTGTTTTGAATGCATAACATATTATTCCTCAAGTAATTATGCGAAAATTTATTAATCAAAACTGTAGACCTGCAAATCATATTCTGTGTGAAAAGGAATAAAAGTTGTCAGAGTTTTACTGCCTCTTGTGCGCATTTCTTCTGGAAACTGCAGCGATTCGTGTGTATAGGTATGTTTTTGAGTTTCGCAGAAATGTAGGTAGAGGCATGTAATTCCAATGAGCCTAAAGTATGTTGCAAAAAACAGTGGAATGCAAAATTAATTATGTGTGAATGGCACCTAATTTGATTGGCCATCCAGTGATCAAAGAGTGTTGATATATGGAATATCATAAAGCATGGTTGCAGGTAATTGCGAGTGTATTATTGCTTCTATATTGCAATTCGATAAACAAAGTTAATATTGAGTAATTTATATTTTAGACACAATATTGCTATATTTTGAGTTCCAAATTAATCCACATTAGAATAATCAACTGTCTCCAATAAAATGCACAGTAGTGATATTTCTTTCCTGAATGAATCAGTGTTTATGAGTGAATCGGTTGAATGATTCTATGATTAACTAGTTTCATTCCTAAAAAAATCAGTGTCTTTGATCAAATCCGGTCAGTGAATGATTTAATGCCTCACTCATTGTCGGCATTTTGTTGCATCCAAAATCACATATTCTGAGTAGGTGATTCTTTTCGATAAATAATTACTTTGCAGTCATTTAAAAAGTATATTCTGTATGCATGTGTGTAGAATGTAAGTATGAATGTAATCTGGATGTATTACATTTGTCAAATTGACATTGTCATGTGATCTACTGTACAGTGTCAGTTGCCTCGCTTCACTGTCATTCATAAATCTGTGGCCTCATGGGATAGTAAAATGTCCATGAGATGCACACTTCAGAATCGCAATGAAAAAAAACTATTTTATATGGGGACTTTAGCCTACTGTTTTATGAATACTATGAATTTCGACATACTATTATGTTCACATGCTGTTTTTCACCTACTGTATATTGTAGTAGGGATGATTGTGATTTTGGATACAGCCCTGGCTTCGCTCCTGAATGAATCAGTTATTTTGAACACAGAGGTAAAGTTATTTATTTAATGACTTACTCATAAAGACAGCCAATTGTTTCATTCCATTGTGTTCCATTTGTTCCATTCTGTGTCTCATTTATTTATTTGTTTGTTTGGTATAATTCCATGCTAATTTATTTTGCCAAAAAAAATATCCTAAAAGTTCAGTGGTTTTCAATGAATTGATTCATTGAATGTTTCAATGACTCGCATTTGTAAAGACAGAACCTGTTATTTTTTTTTGTTTGTTTTTTTTTTCCTGAATTAATCAATGTTGAAGACTGAATGGGTTAGAGTCCTGCATTTCAGGCCGGGCCCAATGGGCCCCGACTTTTTTTACACCCCTAGGGCCGGGCTTCGGCCAATTTTCACAACATAGTTCAGACGCCTGGGCTGTAATAGCCTGTTTTAGGCTTCTCCTTATTTTTATATTTTAGACATACATCAATTAGGGATGAAAAAAAAATATATAAAAATTGCCACGCTGGTGGAAACAACACGAGGCCATGCTACCGTGACTGTCAAGAGTGACTTCACAGTGTTTAGTGTCCCGACAGCAGCAGCAGCGAACGTGCCTTCAGTGCAGCTGAAGAGTTCTGCGTTCAAATGCACACAATAGGCTAAAGCTTGCTGCAAAGCCCCAGCAAAAGTAATTACCATAAATGTGTCAGGGGGAAATAGTAAGGAGATATTTGAATTATTTACTAATAAACTAGTGTTTTCTGAGTCAGTGTCACAAGGATGAAGTTGCCGATCATGACTCGCCATCTCCTCATTGGATGCGCTTTTAGAGAGAAGCGCATCTTTACGGATTCTGATTATAATTAAAAAGTTTTTGTTTTTGATTTGTTTTATTTCATTAAGTAGTAATTTAAAGCTTTCTATAGATATATTTGTCATGTCTGTGAGGCATGTATTCACTGAGTCTCGGTTAATTTTAGTGAATCGCTCCTGTTCAAGACCGAGACGGCAGAAAGCGCACCATGTTTGTTTTGTTTATTTTATAAAAGCACAACATTTTGTTGATATTGTGAGTGCACACAAGTAAAAGTAGACCCTTTACAGTTCCGAATGATGTATTACTCTTACCGTTATGAGCAACAAATGACGGTGTATTTTAAGTTGTTTCCACTGACAAAAATGCAAGTGATTGTGCTGGAGCCTCCATGTCCAACAAAGCGCGCTTTAGCTTCAACTCTCCACACAAACTATTGGATACAGCACACATTTATCTAGGTTTAACGTTTAAACATTGTTATATGCTTGAACTGTTTTATATCTATAGATTTTATTGTAGGCAAGTCATGATGATTTGAGAAGGCTAAATTTATCAAACTATGATCAGCTCACTGTCTGCCGCTGGCCGCTTTGTCGTTACTTTAAAAACAAAAACTTATATTTAACGAACAAAAAATGCTCCAAATGTTTTTTATAAATTAACTTAATAAAAAAAGAAACAAAATATAATCACTTTGCCATTACATACAAAAACTGAACTATTTTAATAGCTGAAACAGTAGTATAAACTGTTTTGGGAGAAGAGGAAAAAAGACTGGCTCTGGGCCGGTTATTCTGATAAGCTGTCGGACATGGGCCGGGCTAGGGCCTAAATTTGAGGCCCGTGCAGGGCTCTAAAATGGGTCAGTAAATGACTCAGTGACTCACTTACTGCCACCTAATGGCAGCAATGATGGAATACATGAGAAGAGTCAGTGATACAAACAGATATAAATGAGGGGTGTTACAAATTGTGAAAAGTACTATTTACTACTAAGCACTGAGCAAGTAGTGCTGTTGATTGCATCAGGACTCTTGGAAGGCCACTCAGCCAACCAAATGTCAAGATCTGAACTGTTGTATAATGTTTATTTAACTAGTAATTACCACCAGATGAACTTCAATCAATGTCTCAGTCTAGACTAATTTTTCTATGTGGTTTCTAAATATTATCTTCTAAATATTTATCTCAAAAGATGTTTGCTTATGTGTATATATATATATATTATAAATGTGTTTTTTCTAATAACATTTTTTAGATGGAATTCTCGAATTCATCAACCCCCAACAAATATATATATGGGGGATTGATGAATTCAAGAATTCCATCTAAAAAAAAATTATTAGAAAAATAAAAAAAAAAAACCTGTCAGTCTTTGGATTGACAGAAGCTTAGGCTGACATGTGTGGTAGACACTGACTCCTCTCTGACTCTGCCTGTCAGTCTAACTGAAACAGATTATGTCACAATGGCTTATGCTCTCGCCAAATGACTGCTGGCACAAAGTCTGTGAAGTTCAGAGATTGTTCATGATGCCCTGAAGTATATAAATACATTTCCATCTGCACACCAAACCAAACACCAGCTTACGCACAAGCCTCATCGCATTTTGACACATTACGAGTTACTGTTGTCTTTTTAGTGATCTGAAGAGAATACGCTGACAAAGCCTTGACTGTGAATAAACTCTTTCATTTTCTCTCCATCATGGTAGGCTGAGCACAGGAGAGCTGTTTTGACAACAAGATTGACCATGAGTGTGTGTGTGTGTGTGTGTGTGTGCATGTGCCTCATTTGCAACAAAACTGATTCGCCCATTGACTTGTATGCAAACGTTCATTTTCTCAATGCTCATTAGCTGCTCACAAGACTTGATTTTGCATTTATTAAACCTCAAAACATCCCTCCAGAGGTAATTTCTTAAGACACAAGCAGATACATTTATGAGTGAAGAATTACCCTTGGGGATATTAGATATTGGCCTGGGCCAATCATGAATAATGACTCAGGCACGCAAATACCCTGAAGCCACTGCACCTGAGACCTCATAGTAAGTAATGTTAGCGTATACAAAAGAGGTCAGGAATGTGAGTGCTAACCAAGGATCAGATCAATCCTGTCACTAAAATCATACACAAATATTCAGATTAATACATGTTCAATCATACTTTACAATATTCATCACATGGCAAAAAAATCAAACAAACAAACAAAAAACTTAAACTATGGCATTTTTGTGCCTTGAGAACACACATTGTCTTTAAACATACTTTTTACACTCTCACTCATTCATTTCAATCTTTAGTTCATCAGTGTATATACAGTAAATACTGTCCTATGTTGCCATTCTACGTCTGCTTATTATAAGCTATATGGGCTTGTTTTTCATTTATGGTTCATTTATGGTCAGTTGTAGGTTATGTTTTGCTGGAATTATATCCAAAACAGTTGAGCATTTATTATGATAATTATTATTATGACCATACAAGTTGTTTTTACCAAATTAAAGTAAAAAGGTCAGCAAACAAATACAAGTTTTCTTTATTTCTCATTGAATTGCAAAATGATTATAGGTCTGTTTAAATATATAAAAACAGAAAAGCATAGAACTGTTAACATTTTTTTTTTTTTTTGTATAATTTTCCAGATAAACTGTTTTCTCCTCTTTGTACCCCTGTGTTATTTAATATATGTTTAAATAACAATAACTTTGAAAAATAAAAATACATAACTATCAAATACATTAAAAAGTATGTCTTTATACATTTAATTTTAGCTAGCATTTCCATGATGCAAATTTATTAGTGGTAGAATTGTTGATTGTTACCACAATAAAAAAAAAACACACAAAAAAAACTTACCAAAATATTATAATTATTCAATAATTATTTAAAAATGCAATAATGTACAATACAAATTAATACATTTTTAATGTAGGTTAGTACCATATATATATATATATATATATATATATATATATATATATTAAAGAACACCCAACTACTCTTTGCTAGCCTTTCATTGCTACAATAATCCATTATATTAACATGTAACATGAACACTGTAATGCAAAATGTTACCACACAGTGTAATCATTCCCACAACGCAGCAGCGTCGACCATCTGATTCTAGCTCAGCACTTCCTCTGAGAACAATAAAACACTGAGCCGTGTGAATACAGGTCCAGTGCAGGTGACCCAGGATGAGTGTTGAGGCGTCTCAGCACCACCAGGGGAAACTCACCCCCCTCAGACTTAAGACTTCCTTCTGCCTGAGCTCGGCGGAGGGAAATTTGCAGCAGATGTGACTTCAAACGGCAGAGCTCCCGGCAGGATTAGGGCCCTGGATAAGACCCATCCTCCGGCTGCCTCTCTGACCTCTGTCTCACTGTCTTTCTCCGCCAAGTCGGCAGAAAAAAAACAAGGCCTCGCTTGTTGCTAGACCCTGTTTTTACAGCTTGCCGAAGCTTGTCTCGCTCGGCCGACTGAAACATTGCATACTTTGACTGTCCTCTTGTGAAAGAGGTTCGGGGCCCATTGAAAACTTGTACTTTGACCGTCTTGTAAAGGTGTTTGTAAGTGCAACGGAATTAAGGAGCTGAGAAAAATCAGCAATTATTTAAATAATTAAATAAATTATCTTAAGCCCATATATGCAAAGCTGCTCAAAAATCTCAAAGATTCATTCAACACTAAAACCATCATGCGTGTAATTTCACAAAAGTAATTTTGATTTTTTTGACATCGCATTGATTCAGACTAGACTTATATTAGTCATTAAACAGGCCAGAGAGCCACCAGAAATCGATTACAACACATAAACATGCAAATCTACTATACCGCATATAATGTAAAAGTGCAATGCATGCTGGTCAGGAGCACGAGTGGGCATTTTTTCTCTCTCTGTAGTACTCCAATTGTGGATTGGGTCCAGAGGGGTCAGTGAGCAAGGGCTTTGATCCAGATTTTAAGCTTTGCCTCCCAGACACCCACTGAGTGCTCAACCAGCAGAATAAATGTGACCTGAAACCTATTTCCAGTCAAATCTATCTGCAGTGGAACATTTTTATCAGATGTGATATGAGTCAAAAATATTTACGTAAGACTAATAGAATAATACATTTGGCAATAGAGATGGTGTTAGTGTTTGCTCTCAGCTGCTGTGTGCAGATTAAATATTAATAGCAAAACCACTGGTCATTGTGGAAATTATATGAATTGAGGAATAGTCATGATGCGTCTAAAAATAGAAATAATTTTTACACAATAAATATAAAAAAATAATATTAACATTTTCTTCAAAGATGATAGCTTACTTTTCGTCTTTTTGTAAAATAATTTTTCATTCAATTGAATGCAATGGAATATCAATTTAAATATATAAACTATATATATATACTCAACCGATTCATAACAAAAACAGTACTTTATCACCAAAACAAATCTTAATATCCTTTAATAAAATATATGTGTGACTCCAAAAGAGTGTTTAAGGATCCTGCACATGGCAATACAGCATCCCTATCAACAATTTTGGATTTCTGAGACATGCACAATAAAGATAACGCTATGTGGCCATTTGAATTGAACTTGAAATTACACTGTGAACATTTCAAATCAGCAAACTCTTAGGTGCTTTCAGCCACAAAGTGTTAGTGTGGTATCAGCTATTAAATATTTAGCACTTAAAAGTCCTGGATACTGACATACTGCAGTAGAGGTAATAAAAGATCAGTTCAAATGTTATCGTATTATACTATGATGTAGGTGGTCTTAAGGAAAAGGATCTGTGCAATTTTCACAGTGTGACGGGGAATATAAATTGCACGAGTTTTCGTAGTTTCCCTTTGAACACTTCAGACTATTAAAACTCCTATGCGCAATAGATCGGCATTTGTTTATTTGAGTAGCTGCCTGCTGAAGGGCCATGTGGTTCATTAAAAGCAATAAGAAAATAAAAGAAATTCCTACACTTGCATAAAAGGAGCTGTAAATTGTGCCTCTGCCACTGTCGTATTATGAAACTGAAAGGCATGACCGAATACTTCAGAAAACCTTCTGTCTTGTGAGTATTGCAATCCATTCTGGTAATGTAGCGCTGTGTCTCATATTGATTTACAACATAGAGAACTAGAGAGCAGAGTATTGTGAACATGAATTCTGCTATTAGCAAGGCTACTATCTACTAAATATTTGACTCAATTATATACAAAATGATTATGTGGTCACCCACTTAGCCAGTGTTTATCAACAACTTCACAGCTTGACTTCCATTTCCATTCACTTGAGAAACTTAAGGCCCGTTCACACCCATAACAATAACTATATTAGCATCTGCACTCACACACAATAACTTTTTATTATTATAGTAATTATGTTGTTTTCCACTTTAAATGCTTAAGCTTGAATTCTGATTGATAAATAAATAAATAAATAAAGTTCTGAATCTGATTACAATATATTTATTCTATGTTGCTATTATTGGCGTGCTGTGCATGTCTCTATTGTGAAATAATTAGAACAATTATTAAATGTAATAAAAAAAAAAATTTAAAAAAAAACATTTATTTATTTATTCATTCATTCATTAATTCATTTATTTTTGTATGCCACAAAGAAAGACTAAAAAAGTAGTTTAAAAATAAAGGTTCCAAAAGAATATTTTTGCAGCAATGCCATAGAACCATTATGAGTTCCTCTGTAACTTTTCAGTAAACAGTTCTTAAAAGAACATTGTTTTTGTTTTTTTCTGTATGACACACATTTTAATCATCTGAAGAACCTTTTTTTCCACTATGAAATCCATGGAAACTTTCACTGCTCAAAAAGGTTCTTTGTTGGCATCTGGTTCCACAAAGAACCTTTAAAGAAAAGTTGATCTGTAGAACCATAGATGCCAGCAAAGAACCTTTATTTTGAGTGTACAGGTTTGTTTGACATGAGAGTTAATTACAATTTTCAGTTTTGTTTGAACTCTATGAATATAAAATATTTTATACATTAATTTTTGCTTTTTTATGGTGCATTATGAGACTTTTTAGGGTCTGACCGCCTTCGCAGATTCCTTACTATCACACAAGACAGTGTTTTTTTTTTTTTTTTCTTCCCTCAGTATGTGATTCCATGTAAAATATGGTAGCCTATCATTTTACTTCTGCATATTTTTGGGTTCAGTATATAATTCATTGTCTGTATGGCAGACAGATTTATGTTAAAATTAAATTTTGTGGACTGAGAAGGACGAAGCAGTCAATCACTGCCATTTAGAAGATAAAAATAAATAAAAAAGACATCTGGAAAGTCACTAAAAGGGCTCTTCGCAACATGATACGATAGAACTCGGATACTAGGATCAATTTATTTTCAATAAAGAGGGAGACACTCTCATTTCTCAGTGTTCAACAATTATAATTCTCTGCCCTTCCTTGTCATTTAATCTAACGATCGCAAATTGATTGCCAAATCACTCGGGTCCTAATAAGTGTGTGGAGCTTTCCCTCCCACTGGATATAGGCCGACGTCAAGCTGTCCCTTCACTGTTAGTCGGCTTCTATTTAAATATCATGTCGCGTTTACAGTAATCTGGTCCTAATTAAAATGTATAGTCTGACAGAGTGCAGTATCGGCACATTCTGTGCGTCTTTCATGCCAGTGAGTGAATAGTTAATGAACGTTACGCTGCCTTGAGCCTTGGAGAGAGGGAGAGAGAAGCAGTATATGGAAGTAGGAAGGCAACAAGGCACATAAGCATACAGTATACATACACATTTCTGTTAATATTGATTGGTAATTGCTTACTAAGATATGTAGTACAAGTGGTGCCAGAAGGAACAACTGAAAAGAGTAAATCAATAAATGAATGTGTTTTCCTTTATTTCAGTTCTGAGAAATAAACATAGCAGGCTCTGAATATTTGCTTGGAAATCTCTAAAGCTCACTTGAATTTGTTGTACATTATTAGACATGATGTTATTGGAAGACTGTCTGAAAGCAGTTACCTTAGAAGGTGCTTTCATACAAACACGGCACCTGTCAAGTCAATGACTAACTGGGTAGCAAGACAGCTGTCTTTGCTTTTCAAACACAGGCAGAGAGAAAAAGCGAGATTCCCTTAAGTTTGTCTCAGCCACCACGAGATAATGGAAAACATCTGGATAAAATGTTAATAACTTAATGTGAAACAGAGATGGACTATAAAAGTTACATTCATGATAGGAAAGTGGGGCAAAATGAATTAATCTAGGAGTTTGTGTGGGATAAAGAGCTTATGAATTCATTCAAAACATCCAACTCAATTATTTTGTGTGTCTGACATCGCCACTTCTTTTATGAATCCTGCAAACTACTGTAGGTATAATGTTAAAATTTTCAGTGAGAAATTACTTGAATTTTGACTAAAGCTTATCTTACCTCTTGTATGATACTTAGGGTTGCAAAAAAGGTGGAACATTTCCAGTACATTTCAGAAACAATCCAGAAATTTTGGAAACTTTGCAGGATTTTTTTAAATTATTCAAATTTTAATCTTCCAGGGATTTTTGGAAAGTTTCCGGACATTTACCGGAAATGTTCCACCCCTTTGCAACCCTAATGATACATTTATGATGATTTTGCATATCGAGGTAATTGCGACTTTTTATATCAAAATTCAAATTTGCACTTTCTTGTTTATATCACAAAAATTCCAGACCTTGTGTATATATATATATATATATATATATATATATATATATTTTTTTTTTTTTTTTTTTCTCAGAATTGCAAGTTATTAATAGTGAGACGTAAACACAGAATTCTGATGAAAAACAAAACGTCAGACTTGCAAAATGTAAACTCACAATCAGATTTTTATTTTTCAGACCTGCAAGGTTATGTCTTGCAACTGTGAGTTATTAACTGCGAGATGTAAACTCAGAATTCTGAGGAAAAATGTCAGAAGTGCGAGATAAAGAAGCAAGATATAAACAGTTGTAAGAAATATATTTTTCAATTGCAAAAAAGAAGAAAAAAAAATAATTATGTGGCAGAAAAAAAAAAAAAAATATATATATATAGGTGGAACTTATTTAGTTAGTATGTTAAGGTCAGTTAGTTAGTTAGTTAGTTAGTTAGTTAGTTGCCATATGAATCACACACAAATTCATAAAAAACTAGACTATTTATTGGCAAATAGCGTTATGGTGTAATTTCACTTGGTGATATAATTGGTACAAATCTAAACATATCAGCACGAAAATCAAGCTCATATCCTTAAACAGAGAAGTGGAAGTTAAAATGTAAGTGTCATTCCACCCCAGCCTGTAATCTCTTTACTCAGGACAGTGTGGGAGGACCGACCGAACGCGAGAGAGAGAGAGAGAGAGAGAGAGAGAGTCGGAGGTGTGCAGTGAACAGATCATTACCAGCGCAGTTTTCCTCTGTAAACATCTCTCGGAGATAAATCGGCGAACTCTTGCGTTTTTCTTTCACGAAGTGTGATGGTATGATACGCGGGGTCGTGGATGTTTTTTGGGCTTTTTCGGCGAGTTTACCGACTCCTGGAAAAAGTGGATTTTGCAAATGTGAATTTGGTGTAAATTAAAGGTTTAAACGAGGGCTCAGCCGTGGAAAGAGGAACAGAGGGAGTCGCTTCGGCAAAAAGTAGTGAGCGCGGACACTGAGCTCTCCAAACGGGAGTCAGTATGCTGTCCGGAGGAGCCGCGGGCGGAGAGGAGCTCGGAACCGATTCGGTAGAACAGTATGTTACGGGAATGGCGTTGGATCTGTGCGTCCCGTCTATTCCACCGAGCGCATGAAGAACAAGAAGAGGGGGACAAGTGCTCAATGTTGTTTAATTATACGGATAAAATCATGTTTGATAAGGTAGGCTGATTTTGTTGGAGACAAATGCGTTTATTCTGCTGGATGAGGTCCATTTACCCGTCTAACTACAGGGATAGGTTATAATTGATAACCGTATTTTAAGTTAAAAGTGTTCCTTTGCATACGAATGACTAAGTTGCACAGTTCCCAGGCATTTTGTCCGAAACTATTCTGCTGTAACTATGGGCTTTCACTTTTCCGCAAACTGCTGCGTTCGTAGGTTAGACTAAAGGCTTGTCAGCATTTCAACATCTCAGATAACATATTTAGGGTAAATAGTGGATAACCAAAGCGGTTTATCTGGTCAAACATCAAGCGCGTCGTAGCATCGTTTCTCTTTTACTTACGCTCGGCTCTCAGTAGCCTACCATCTAGTGATTATTCATTCACATCAACAGCTTCGCTGCTCTCTCAAGTTCACCTTATCCGCCTCGAAATGTCTCCTACGATTCAAACTTTCAGTGTTGTTTTGTCTTTGCTCATTTTGTTTTGTCTGCGAGCATGCGTTTTGGTTAAGACACACTGTAAAAAATAAAATAAAATAAAAATAAATAAATAATACAATAGTTACATTTAGCCGTGGTTGTCAGAAATTCCTTGTAAAAATATGGTTACAATGTTTCAGCCATTGAGGGATGGCGTTTTGATGCATGCATATTTTACATTTTTCAACCGTATATTTTCTCAGCTGATAAATAGTTAGTGTCTATAAGCACCATAGAAATAAAAGGTGGTAAAATGGAAGTCCACGATTAAACCAACGTTCAGCAAAACTGGCCTTTGTATGAAGAATAGCCAATAAACATAGAGTATAGACAGAGTACAGTGTGACCCACACAAACAAAAAACAACATCAGGCTATCTATGACATGAATAATGCAATATACATTATACAATGCATATACAAACGAAACAGTATGAAAATAGTCAAATAAAATACCCTATTGCACAGAAGTGATTAGAATAGTAAGAACAGATACATTATTTAATAAATAAATGCTTCAATTAAATATAATAATATATGGTAATGTCTCTAATCCTTTTTTTTTTTCACCAGTAACAATTTTGTAACTTAACTTTAAAACAAGATTTTAACAATATTTTATTGTAAACATACATGTATTGTCTTGAATTTGTATTTTTACATTTTTTTTTTTTTTTACTTCCAACATAATATTTTACAGTAAAACTATTGTGTGTTAAATCAAACATACTTTTCATTGTATATAATAAGGTAACACACAGGCAACAAATTAACAGGTTTTTACTATAGCATTTTTTACAATTATGCAGATTATTATTTATTTATTTATTTATTTATTTTTTACACTGTAGGCTAAACTCTTAAAACTAAAGGTTTTTCTTTGGCATTGATGGTTCCATGAAGAACCTTTAACATCTATGGAAACTTCTAATTGGTTATTTAGTGGAAAAAGGTTCTTTAGATCATTAAAATGCAGTAAGAACAGAAACAAAAAACTGTTATTTTAAGAACTGTTCACTAGAGGGTTCTTTTGGGGAACCATAAACACTTCTTCTATGGCATCACAAAAAAAAAAAAAAAAATGAAATATGATTTTGTCAGATCTAAATGGCTTTATATATTAGGCCTGTATTTTTCCTTATTTAAATCACATCTGTGATAGCTTGCCTCTTAGTAAAGACAAGCATTCTCTTGCCAGGCATTGATTGTTTTAACTCTATTAACAAGGCAGATGGTATAGGCCACAAAAGCAAAAATCCAATGCAGAGGTGTTTGCTGAAGGCTCAAGATGCCAAGAAGTATGTTATTTCACAGTGAGAATAAAAGCACAAAAACACAAACAGGACAGACTGAAAAGTGTTTAATTGCATCTGTGCATAAATACTGCTTTTGGGATTTTTAACTACAACATATCACATTTCACAAAATGTAAATGTCATACAAAAGCCTGTTTTTGTCCCCAAGGTAAAAAAAAAAAAAAACTCCCTCCAGCATTGATTAAAGGCTAGCAGCTGCCATGCGCAATTATGTAGAAGTTTATTTAGATGAAAAATTGTGCACGTTTAGCTTATTTGTATTTTAATCTTAACTTTAGTCAAAATACAAGCAATACAGTAGATTCAGTATGAGTTCTGATTATGATTCTGAGTCCTTGAGCTAGCACACAACCTTTTCATTGAGGAGGGAAAAAGTCTGTATTGATCATTTATTGCAGATAGAGGGGTTAAATTATACCCCAATCCCATTTAATTTGACAGGCAGCATTCGTCACTCTGAGCTGTGTAGGACACCCCCACTCCCTCAACTCATTTGATTGTTTTTTTCCCCCTGAGCTACACTCAAAGGGGACGTGAATATTATATGATCCATAGTGAAGACACTATAAGCCATATAATAAACAGAAAATATTTTCAAGGCATTTTTTTTTTTTTTTTTAATGATTAGCCTGCATTTTTGTGTGTGTAAAACATGGGGGGACAAAAACATAAATGTATAAAGTTTATTGGCCTACTGCATTTTTGTTGTGAATCCACACTTTTTGTATTCTAATTTGTCCTTGTTTTGAAACAGGTCTCTGGACCCAAATGTCACATCTTCCGGAAAGCGCTCGGGCTAAGGCCCATCAGCACTTGACAGCAGGCTGGGAGGTGGACGGTGTGGCTCAGTGCTTCAGCACTCTCTCAGTCACACCCTGCTTGGGCCCTGCAGTGAACAAGAACAGTTCTGCAATGATCTGATTCTTCAGCATGGATGGCTTAAGTGAGAGAACCCATGCACTCTAATGAGACCACCTCTCCAGACAAGGACTAGAAATTATCAAGGGATTACTCCTCAAATTCCTGGTTTATCTGTTAACTGCACATTAGAATAATCCTTTAGAGGACTTAATTTTGCTGGATTTGTTACATTTCCTTTTTACTCCCTCCAACCACTGATTTTGTCTTGCCATTTCCTTTCCCTCCCTTTCTTTTTCACTATGGAGTTTCAAGCCGGATTTTGGAATAACGATTGGACTTCATTTCTTCGCTTTTGGTTGACAGTGTTGTTGAGCTTGCATGTGCAGTTCAGCCCCGTCTCCTCCTGTCCCAAGGAGTGCCGCTGCGATAGAACATTTGTTTACTGTAATGAGAGGAGCCTGACGTCTGTGCCTCTGGGGGTGCAAGAGGGATACAAGACCCTCTTCCTCCACAACAATCAGATCAACAATGCCGGCTTTCCATTGGAGCTACACAATGTTGCCTCTGTAGAAACTGTTTACCTATATGGAAATCAGCTGGATGAATTTCCCGTCAACCTTCCCAGGAATATTCGAGTGCTACACCTCCAGGAAAACAACATCCAGACTATCTCCAGGGCAGCACTTGCCCAGCTACCCATGCTGGAGGAACTCCACCTGGACGACAACTCCATCTCAACCGTAGGGGTAGAGGAGGGGGCTTTCAGAGAGGCTGTCAGCCTCAAGCTTCTTTTCCTCACCAAAAACCATCTGAGCAGCATTCCTATCGGATTACCGGCAGATATCAAGGAGCTGCGTTTGGACGAGAATCGCATTGCCGAGATTGACGAGGATGCCTTTCAGAATGTCACCACCCTGCAGCGACTTTTGCTTGATGGGAACTTGCTTGAGGATGAGGGCATAGCTCCAGGAACCTTCCAGGACCTGGTCAACCTGAGAGAACTGTCCCTGGCTCGAAACTCCCTCACCACTCCACCACCGTTGCTCCCTGGCGCATCCCTGACCAAGCTCAACCTGCAGGAAAACCAGATGGACACCATTGAAGTGACAGCCTTAGTTGGGCTTAGTAAACTGGAGAAGCTAGATATCTCTAGCAACCAGCTTCAGTTTCTTCCACCGGGTGTCTTTGACGGCTTGAGAAGCCTGAGGCACCTTAATGCGAGAAACAACCTCTGGAAGTGTGATTGCAACATTAAGTGGGTCATTGCATGGCTCAGGTCTCTGCCTTCTGCGATAAACGTCCGTGGGTTCACGTGCCAGAGTCCAGAAAGGGTGCGTGGCATGGTAATTCGAGAACTCAGCTTAGATGCCATCGACTGCCCAGCAGGCACCGTGCTGCATCCCTGGCCAACCCATTCATATCCATCTACATTGCCACCCCGCAGAACCACCACCATCACCACGACCACCTCCAGAACCACCCGCTTCACCACCATTTCACCCACTGCTTTTTACCCCGCCTCGGCCAACCCCACACCCCCATTTCCACATTTCCCTCCCGGTCCCCTGCCTCCTTACGAAGACCCCTTAAAAATCTCCTTTCACGTAGTGAACTCTACCTGCATTGACGTGAGCTGGGAGTCTTACTTCACTGTGACGGCTTACAAAGTGACTTGGGTCAAGATGGGGCAGAGTTTGATGAGTGACATCACTCGAGAAAGAACAGTCCCGGGATATCAACGAAGGCTTAGCCTGTCAAATTTAGAACCCAGGTCTATCTACCGCATCTGCGTGTATGTTCTGGATACTCTCAACACATACAGACCGGGCGAGGATACTATCTGTTCTGAGGCTAAGACCAAATCCACATCCACGTACTCTGAATCTGAGCAGGCTGCCCAGCAAGACAACACCTCCACACTCCTATTGGCTGGAGTGATAGGTGGGGCAGTGTTGGTGGTCTTAGTGACACTTCTAAGCTTGTTTTGCTGGCACATGCACAAGAAAAGCAGGTCGTCATCATCCAAATGGAAATACAATCGTGGCAGGAGAAAAGATGACTACTGCGAGGCCGGCACCAAAAAGGATAACTCCATCCTGGAAATGACTGAAACGAGCTTTCAGATAGTGTCACTAAACAATGAGCAGCTTTTAAAGGGGGACTTCAGAATTCAGCCCATCTACACACCTAATGGAGGGATTGGCGTCAGAGACTGTCACCTCAGTAACAATAGCATAGCTTACTGCAAGAGCAGTAATGTTCCCAGTGTGGACTTCTGCCACACATGATGCTTTTCGACGGATGCTACAACTATTTGTTCAAAGAAAATGTAGTTCAATATACTGTACAATACACGTATACATATATACATATATATATATATATATTTCCAGGTGCAGTCAACATGGTAATTTATACTGTGGACAAGTATGTGGAATTCTGCTATATTTTCTATTCTTAGTAAATATGAAATGGTTTTGTAATATGTGAGGCTCAAAGTGGTTTCGCTCAAGGACGCTGCGGATGTTTTGTATAATCGAAGCACGTTGGCTACCTGCTGCAAGTGCAGTCCACAGGTTTTGCCTCTCTACCACTTTAAGATCTTGAAAACATTGCTAACCACACAACCAAAATATGCCCTTTGTGCAAGAATACAGCTACCCCTTCACACAACAGTAGTTAAGATAACACAGTGGTCAGGAAACCAAAACACCGCTGATTAAGCTGCAGTAGAAAAAAAAAAGAAGCTGAGTTTTTTTTTGTTTTTTTTTTGGAATTGAAGTGCACTTTCTTAATGCAGCAGATAGCATGAACAGTCATTCAGGAAATGAGCTTTTGTGGAAATCACATTTGAAGGGAAAAGGGACCACTCTTCAACACCCTGCAGTTCTCACAAGGAGAAGCCTACGTCGGTGAATGCGGTAGGGAGATGGTTAGAAGGGTTCCTGTGCAAGCATTTTTCAGGGCATAATTATGTATCATTTTGCCCACCAGGGGGCAGCTTGTCTCAGTACATAAAGAGGGTAACAGCTCAAATCAACCACAAACACTCTAGCATGTTAAAATTATGACTTTTCTGGAAAAAAGCTTTTGTGCTGGAGCCTTATTTTCAAGTAATTAGCAGCCCAAACATTAAGTGAGCTAATATAATAGCTAAACCCCTGTGGTAAACTTAGAATATCCTGAGGGAGCTCTGTAATCTCCTTCATGTTTCTTTAATTATCAATTGTAAAACATAAGAAAACGATGAAAAACGTCAACTTTAAATCTGTATTTGCCTTTTATATACTTAAATTGCCCTTTTTGAACATGTTCTGTGATTTACAAATTAGGCCAGGGTATTACACAGATCTCCACCTCTCTATTTCTGTGCTCTCACACGAATGTGATCAGGAACATTCTACAGCGGCATCCACATCATTGTCTAGCTTTTTCTTTACTGACCAAAACCCTTTTTAATCATGTATCACATCAGGTGGGATGATGAATGGACATTTAAACAAAAGCCCTCTTTTCACAGAGACGAACTGGCACATGCCAGACTCTCTCTTTGAAAGAGTTTCAGATCCCTGCATGAGCGCAATTAGGACTATTTTTTTTTAATGGCGCACCAGTTTTCCAGGACAGAGAGCCGAGTTTGGAATTTAGGCTTGCTGCGGAGAAGTATTTATCATGCACTGTTACTCATAGACTTTACTTGCTTTGACAAGATTTTATTTTGTGGGCCGAGATCAAACCCCCACTGCATAATCCCTGGTCCAAGAAAGGGAAAAATGCAGAGGTTATTTTCACTTGGCAGGAGGATTCAGGACTGGGACGGGGGTTTGTAGTCAGGGTGGTGGTCCTAATTGTCAGAGTTAACCCTTCATCGCTCTCCAACTTGGCATTAAGATTCAGACTTGATCGCTGGATACTTGTTTACATCCAAATTGCTTTTGGAATTACTCAAAATAAAACTAATTTTTGATTTCTGTGACTAACACAGTTGGTGCTTGCACAGGTTAACTACCAACAACCCACAAGGTTTGTCTCAGTGGCACAAACAAAATGCTTTCTAAAAGAAAAGAAAAAAAGGGCTACTGCACTTCTGTGGTCATGAAAGTATTTCTCCTTAGCATCCCAGCAGGCTTCTCCGACCACCCCGTCCCTACTTTTCCTTGAAATCTGGAACATCCCCGGGCTCCATTTCTCATCTGAAGGCTTTTAACTGATGTGTACACCATTAACAATTCATTTCAAATTCTGTGGCCACCCGTAACTCTTTTTAACAGACTTCCTCCACACAAGTCCGGTGCGGTTGTCAGGCTCAGGTTCCCCGAGAGGAGGCGGTTGCGGTGACGCAGACCCAAATGAATCGCTGCAAAGTTAACCCGTTAGTGAGATAAATATGTCCCGAGCCTCTCGCCGACATATTTTCACAGAGCGAAAAGTAATGGCAGAGAAACTGATTTGTGCCACTATCCAGTACATCACTCCCTCCGTCGAAGTCCTCAGAGCTAGCTTTTGCTGGGTCGTTTCCAAAACCAGAAATGTTTCATACTGAACAGTTTTATCTATTGCCTTACTGTAACCCAGCAGTATGTCTTAATGTGGTTCACGTGAAGGATTTGACATCATTTACACAGAGATCTGTGGATTACACGTTTTGAAGGCAGGACTGAATGGAAAGCACACATTTTGAAGGGCAATTGCAAACAGCATCCTGACAGACATCAATAGATGACATTGCTAACAAGCCAAGGTCTATCCTCCAGACAAGAATGGCGTGTTATGATTCAGAGTGACTCATTGCCTCACTCGTGTGGCGTACATTGTGCTTTATTTTCTATGGATGAGCTGAAAATCACAGTAGTGGCCCTGTAGTCAAATGGACGTATTACACAAAAGGGACTGTGAGCAATGCCTTGCGTCCGTAATCCTACCCAACAGTCAATCCGTCTCTTGAAAAAGCACATTGATTTGGTTTGGAATAATTACTCTAAATGACTGTGAGGTCAGTCTGAACAAAGCACTACCACAAATGTGGCTGAATTCGTCTTTGATCTTTGTGTCCCTTTCACTCTTTCTTTTTTTGAAATAATCTATTTTTCATTATGTTTTGAAAGGTTTTCTCACATGTGCAATTTGGTATATATATTCACTATTAAAACTTATTTAATACAGACTTCAGCACATCAGTTGACATAGTGGTGAATCGGTTACTTTGTGGCTGTTCATTCTAACGGAAACCTGAAAACCGGGACAGGTTTAACAACAACCACAATGTTTCATGTGTTTTAGCATTTGGGTCTTTTTTCTTCATGTTTAAGATGGGGAGTGATTCTGCTTTTCACATATGGTGATTTGTTTGGTCTGTAAGCTGGGTTTTGCAAGTAGAATCCATTGGGAACCAAAGTAATTTTTGATTGCTATGTACATTTAATTTCTTTCGTTTGTTTCCACTACTAAACTGTTGTTGTTGTCCCATGTATGTGCCTTGAAATGAACTTACAATGTAAAGTCCTTGAAACCTTTAAATGTTTTTGCACAAGTTGTAAATAGAGAAACCGAGCTTTGTTTTTTTTTTTTTTTTTTGAAAATAAAGGAGCCATCAGAATTGACCGATGATCTTGTCCATTACAGACAAATCTCACTTTCTTATTTTTCAAAATGTGTGTGATCCATTTATTAACATATTGTACCTGTAGATGTCCAAACGTGTAGGCTAGTATGTTGTTTTTTTTTTGTTTTTTGTTTGTTTTTTGCTATACTTCTTCTTAAATAGTCTAAATTGCTCAAAGGATGAGGTCTGAGCAAACTGTTTCACATGCTGCACATATACTGAAACATAAATTATTAACAGCATACAAGCTAAAGCTGAAATGTAACCATTTTACATTATAGATGTACAAAGGTTTTAAAAATATTGATCCAGTAAAGCCTGACATATGAACTATTGATATCATATATTGATATACAGTATTACTATATAAACTGTTTATAATGATAGTATAAACTATCAATCAGATGACAGAAGGAATGTAGTAGATATACAATAGGTTTTTCCATCAAAGAGGCCTTAGCAATTTGTGTATCAAATGATACAGTATAGGTTTTATAGGGTGAAATCCATGGATGTTAAGTTATTTTATTGTATTTAATCACTCACATTAAATTCAGTAGCATTACATTGAAATTTTGATTTTGTTTCCACCATAAAATAATAATAAACATAATTAAATCTATAGTTTTATAGTTTTCAGAAGATATATGAAAGCTGTATGTAAGGATGAATCCATAATTTACTTCCTTAGACAAAAATAATGTTCCCCATCTGCTGTATAATAGTAACTCTATAATAACTCTATATTATACTATTATATATAATAGTAAAATGTAAGAAATATATGTATATATATACAATTTATAAAGATTTGTAAAACTGTATAGGTAAACATTTTTACACTGTAGACGCTGCCAATATGTTTATATTGTATGTTTCGGTGTATGTTAAATTGTAAAAAAAATATATATATATCTGATATCAATATCAATATCTACAGACACTAATGAGACAAGGATGAGCTACTGACGACAGCTGCTGTGATTTAGTTTGGATAGTAAAACCCTCTTAATAGTTGCATCTTTAAAAATTCATCCTTTCTAAAACTCTACAACCAGATGGACATCTTTGGCCACTGAGTCACATTTTGCCAAGTTACAAAGAGTGCAGCAAAAAAATTAAAATAAATTTAAAAAAAAACCTCCCCGCATTATGCTCCATCCAGCTTTTTTTGTTTGTTTGTTTGTTTTTGTCAAATGCAAGAATATATCTTATGTAAATGCCCTTTTGGAAAAATGTCTGATTGGTTCAATTTTAAGTTCAATTTATTTATAATGCACATTTAAAAACAGCCACAAGACTGACCAAAGTGCTCTACAAAAAGATCCCATAATATCAAAATATAAAAACTTAAGGCAGAGTACTGACTGAAAACCACAATAAAGCCACCATAGAATACAAAAAGTCATGTTAAAAAATGTCAATTAAAATGCAAAATCTAACCTCTAAAGATTATCAGGGTTTGGAGAAGCCAAATCCAGCCTACCAGCTTCAGTTGTTGAGACAACACATACTATATGTAGTTTTGCACATATTTAGAAATGACACTCCCAAATATATTGTAAAAGATTTGTTTACAAACCTTTTAAATGGCTAGCGATACTTGTCTTGTACTGTTTTGATAAGGTTTCTTCTCATGTTTCCACCTCAGCCTATACACTCAAACTCTTTCTCCGGGGCCAATTTACAATGAGAAGCACAACTTCAAGGTTATGGTCAATCCTATGTCCCGAGAGCCAGCGATTGGCTGTGTTTCTCTGTTTCACTATGATTGTGAGAACTTTTCACGGCCTTTGGTCATAAAGGTGCGGATTGTCGTCCTGAATACCGCGGCCTCATAAAATATGAATTTTACTGCTTTGATGAATTGTACCAAGTGGCCTCAAATATGTTCTTCCTGAAAAGGGGGAAAAAAAAAATGTCCCACATCTACGCTTAGTTTTATTTAAAAAAATATTTTAAATATTGCCTCAGAGTCCTATAGCAGCAGAGTCAGCAAGCCTGATTCTCCTTGTAAAATATACTTCTCAGTTCCATGTTTTTCCTTGAAGCAAAGAAAAGTCATCTTTGTTGCTTTCATACCGAGAGGATTCAGAAATGGATAATATGCTATTTGAAAGGAATTGCGAGGTGGTGTATTTTCTATGAATTGATGCTGGTCCCCCTGAGTCTTCTTATTCACAGAGAAGAGCTGAAGGCTAAAATGAGTCTTCCTGTTCTCTGGGGTAATATGCCAGGTCAGTGGTCCTTTGTCTGGTTGACTTTATTGAACACTGTTGCAATTATTACGCAGAGCAGAAGCCACCATCGATCGCGCACAATTGTCCTGTTTTAGTAGGAAGCCCTCGTAGGACGGTTTAGATGCAATTTTATTGTTACATGGAGTATGAGTACATGTTTTTAAGCTGTCTAGACCGAATATCCAATGGTTCTGCTAAATCAATCAACATAAGCTTATTTTCATGTTGGAAATAAGTGGAATCAAACAGAGCTGAGCAATCGCAAATCCTGAAGCAGTCTTGTTCCAACTGCTAAGTCTGAATAAATAAGAATTTTGACAAATATATGGGTTGTGTTGCACATTAAAATGCAAAACCATAGTTTTGCCTCTTTCCGTGCCTGTTCTGTCATCTTTTTAACTTGTATCACAACTTGTAAATACGCTGCAGTGTTTGTGTCTGTTTTTACACTTTGTGACAGTGCGTTCTGGTGGCACCACAAGCTGATGCTGATATTTCGTATAACCCGATAAACAATCTTTGAGCAAGTTTCTCTCCCATATAAACAGATTTTTTTATTTTTTTTCCCCTGTTCTTTGTATTTTTCAGTCTTTTCCTTCCCAAAAAGAATGTCAACAAAATGGATGGATGTTTTTTTTTTTTCTTTTTTTTTTTTTTTTCTTTTTTCTATAAGCAATGACATCTGGCATTTCTACAAAATGGTTTGAAAAGCCTTTTTAGCAGGACTGTCTAAAAACAGCTTGCTCCGAATTTCACACTGACAAACAAGTTTTTAACATTGTCAAGCTTCACTGAGTGAAACATGCCTTAAAATGGAATCATAGGTCAAAAAATATTAAACAGTCAAGGTACAATTGGAAAAGTTGGGATGCGCAGGTGCCAAAAACCATAGATATGTGCATGTAGATGCCACATTCGACAGCTCTAGACACGTAGACGCGTCTTCCATCTTGGAACGGTCAACATGGTGTCGTCACTCTCAGTACAAATCAATGAGTTTTCCAAGATTCCACAACATTGCACAGCTTTGGGTTGTAAAAATCACCAAGATTTCAACTGGCAAAGAAATGGGATAATCTTTTACAGGTGAGAATGTGTTGGTTTGTGCTTTAACACGTATTAACTCAATATTACTGTTTTTTAAACTATGGTAACTTTTTGATATCATGTTAGCTAACACCTTCATCTGGTTGTATTGTGTTAGTTTAGCAAAATCATCTGCTGAAGTCAATTACAGATATAGATATTCATATATATGGTTGCAGACACAGTCAACTTGTTTTCAAGTGTTCACAGACCTACTTTGTTTGTTCCAGTATGGCGGATAGCTTACTATACGTATAGCGGCCCAAAGAAACTGCTGCTAATGAGGAAGCTATGTATATGCATTTATTAAATAAGGTTTATGCATACAAATTATTGTAGGGGAATTTATAAATTGCTCTATAGCTTTAGTGTGCTAAATAGTTTTCCTGGAAAATGAAATAGGCATTTAGTACTTTCTTTCCTACAACTAAACTATGTTATTATCATAGGTAATAGGTTATCACTATAGGTTATTTTGTGAGTATAGGAGAGCATAAGTCTAAGTGGACTTCCATGACATGCAGAGTCCCACAAGGCTCAATTCTTACACCACTCTTGTTTAACCTGTATATGCTCCCACTAAGTCAAATAATGAGAGAGAACCAAATTGCCTATCACAGCTATGCTGATGATACCCATATTTACCTAGCCTTATCTACAAATGACTACAGCCCCATTGACTCCTGCCAATGCATTGATGAAATAAACTGTTGGATGTGCCAGAACTTTCTTCAGTTAAACAAGGAGAAAACTGAAGTCATTGCATTTGGAAACAAAGATGAAGTTCTCAAGGTGAATGCATGCCTTGACTCTAGGGGTCAAACAACTAAAAATCAAGTCAAATGTCTTGGGGTGATTCTGGAGACAGACCTTAGTTTTAGTAGTCATATCAAAGCAGTAACTAAATCAGCATACTATCATATCAAAAACATTGCAAGAATTAGATGTTTTGTTTCCAGTCAAGACTTATTCATGCCTTTATCACCAGCAGGGTGGATTATTGTAACGGTCTCCTCACTGTCCTTCCAAAGAAGACCATTAGACAGCTGCAGCTCATCCAGAACACTGCTGCCAGGATTCTGACTAGAACCAGAAAATTTGAGCATATCACACCAGTCCTCAGGTCCTTACACTGGCTTCCAGTTACATTTAGGATTAATTTGAAAGTACTTTTACTCATTTACAAATCACTCAATGGCCTAGGTCCTAATTATATTGCAGATATGCTCACTGAATATAAACCTAACAAACCACTCAGATCATTAGGATCGAGTCAGTTAGAAATACCAAGGGTTCACACAAAACAAGGGGAGTCTGCTTTTAGCTATTATGCCGCCCACAGTTGGAACCAGCTTCCAGATGAGATCAGATGTGCTAAAACATTAGCCACATTTAAATCCAGACTCAAAACTAATCTGTTTAGCTGTGCATTTGTTGAATGAGCACTGTGCTACGTCCGAACTGATTGCACTGTTTTTTATGTATAATAATTTTCTATTCTTAACTGTTTTAAATTCATTTTAAATCAAATTTTATATAATTTCCTTGTTTTTACTATTTTTTTTTTTTTTTTATTCCTTGCTTTTATTGTTGTGATTATTTTTTTAATGACTATTTCACTTCCTTTTATGTAAAGCACTTTGAATTACCACTGTGTATGAAATGTGCTATATAAATAAACTTGCCTTGCCTAAAGTAGCAGTCAACTAGTTGATTTGGCACACCATTTAATATGTGACAAACCCCACCCCGTTTTTTTTTTTTTTTCTAAATTGGTTGAACAATTCAATGACAATAGGTCACACTCCAGTGATTACTTTTGAATTTATATAAATAAAGATGAATCATGCTACTTATTCAAAGCGGTTTAATCTTATTTTTGTTGCTGATAGTAAATTAAGCAAGAAAGTTTAATCCCCACTCATGATTGTCCTAATGGTACATACATAAGGAGTTTAATCAAGAATCATCATGGACAATTAACGCAGCACGGATCATTTCGAGTGATTTAATTTCACCCTGTAGAATATTGCATTTCACCTCTAATGAGCTGCTTATTCTAGACCTGCTAGTCGACTTTCTTTGCCATACTGATTGAACAGGAAATAACTAACTCTCTCAACATATTGTGGGTCTCCAGGTGCTGCAATTAAATTATCTACTGCCAGTTTAAACATTTAAACTTGGGAAGGTGATAAATGTCTGCTATCTAAATGTGTTAATCAAAATAATTAAATAAGATAGAAGTATAGGCAAACTTGAAACAGGGGAGGCTGAAGGCAATTCTGACTCTTTCATAATTTCATGCCATCTTTTAGTTAGCGAAACATACAGCTTGAAGTACATGTATTATTTTACCCATTGTATAATGTTTGTATATGATAAGTATATCATAATGTGAGTCTGAGTGTGTAGAATCAGAGTCAGAGTCTTTTAGAAATAGATTTTGTTTAAAAAAAATAAAATAAAAAAATACAAACGTAAGTAAAATGCTTATAAAAATTAAAGTCTGCATGCATAACAAAAACTTATTTCTCCAAAATAGACAATTTTACTGAGCTTGTGGTGAGTAAGTGTCATGACTCACGATAGATTTACTCTGTTATAATTGTAATAATTGTCCTCGGTCTCATCTACTATGGCACAATTTAAGGAAAATGTAAAACTATCCTCTCATGCAGATGTTAGAAGGAATTAGAAAAATAATACAACAATTTATCTTCACAACAATTATACATTTATAGTTTTGTTGTCTCACTTCAATTTGCTCTAATGAAAAAGTCATTTCCAGTTTAACGTGATGTGACAAACCATTTAAATCATTAACACACCAGCTGTCAGGGTCCATTGGCGCACGACAATACAAATTTAACTTCTTTCCTTGTGCAATTCAGTCTGTAACGGCAGCCCTCCATATGTGTGAGTAGCGAAAGGGTTCGGGGCTGCTGCTCAGGTGGAACCCACCAGATGTAACCTTCAACAAATCACTCAATGTGAGCAAGACCCATGATGCACCATAACTCTGATGAAAAGATGAGGTTAAAGTTCCTTGCGGAAAAGCTGGAGTTAAGTTCACAGGCAAGCTGGTGCCTGCTTCAGTACTACCTTTATCCTCGCTTGTGTAATCATGAAGAAAAAAAGCTTTTTTTGTGGAAAAGTGCTGCTATTACATTTACTCTGACAAACAATTTCCATTCTGAAAGAGCTAAAGATGAAACACTTGTTAAAGCAGAGCTTGGTCATTTTCTCCTTGAAATTTGTTTGTTGAACTTTCTCAAACAGAGCTTGGAAAATAACAACAGAGCTAATTTTGGCGGCAAGTCCTAAGAAAAGACATTTTGCATTTATGTTCTCGGAAGATACTTTGTCACCAAAGAAAATTAAATCAAAATGCAAATATTGTATGAGTGGCCATTACTGGATCAGGCAGCAAAGAATACAATAGTTTCACAAGCAGAATGAGAAAAATAAAGCCTCTTATGAACGGCACATTTTTATTTTTTCTTGCATACTTTAAAAGAAAAACAGATCTAGGATGTGCACTGCTGAAGACGTGTACGGAAACATCAACATAACAAGGAAGCGAGACAAGAACCAGCTCTGGCTGAAAACACGGTCCCATGAGAAATGCATGATGGTATGTTACAGCAGTAAGGGTCAGGAAGATACATTTGCTTTAAGTGGAGAGTCTGTACAGTCAGCCAACACATATTTAAGTTCCACAAACAACCCCCACACACACACACAGGCTAAATATATATATATATTTAGCCTGATTTGTATCAATTTCTGCAGAATCAGTGTCGTTTATTCTTCCAGGTTCTTCTTACAATAAATTGTGGATGTAGTGGCACCAATATATATTTATATTTAATACTGTGTATATTTTGCATTACATGTCACATTATGAGGTTTGGCCGACTTCATAATGTACCAACAGATGAAGAAAGAGAGATAATTGCAGGAGATTTATACTCATTTAAAAGCAAAAAGAAATGGTCTCTGGATTCATTCACAAATGTTTGGCAGGGACTTAAATTCTGCCTACTGATATTTGAAGGACATTGAGATTTGTTTTTGAAATTTCACTCAGATGGAAACAGTTAGGTAATGACATTCTATTTAGCAGAGATTTTCTATGTGAGCTCGCCAATGCTGTTCAGAAGGGCTAGACAGAACGTTTGAAACTAAACTAGGAATACAAATTCGAATTAAATTGAATCTTAGTTTCCATTCTAACATGCAGAGTGCATCTGGAAACACTGTAACATTATAAGAGGGCATGGCATATTGGATTGAAAGTGCTTATATTTGTTCATTATGAGACTTTCTCACAGTCATTATTATCGTTGTGTGGCTTTTTTAAATAATAGCAATCATGCAGTTTACTACAACTACTAGTTGAAGTAGTTGCATTAGTACTCATAATAGTAGTTCAACTAGAAGTAGTATGGATTACTACTAACAACAATTAATTCTAGTTGTAATAGTAAAAGTAGCTGTAGTAGTATACATCTACTATAGTAGTCATATACAGTAGTTTACTACTATAACTACAAAAGGTGGTACTACTACAACTGCTGCTAGTAGTAGTAGTATAATTAGTTGTTGTTGTTGTTGTAGTATGGTTTATTACTATTACTAAAATTAATAGTAACATTATTAATTACTATTACTAATAGTAGCAGAGTTGCCATGGTTTACAACAATGACTGTTAGTACTAATAGTTATAGTAGTAGTGGGATATTTTATAACTGCATGTAGAGGTTCTGCTACAAGTAGTAATAATAGCACACATTATAGTTTAATGACAGTTTAATAACTACTAGTTATTGGACTAGTAGTACAGTGTACTACTAAAATTGCTAGTTGGGGTTCTACTTGCAGTAGTAATGGTAAAAAATGTAGGAACACAATATTTAGTATAGTTATAGTGTTTACTAAAAGGCAACTACTACTACTACTACTACTACTACTAGTCGTCGTCGTCGTCGTCGTCGTCGTCGTAGTAGTAATAGTAGTAGTAGTAGCAGCAGCAGTAGTAGTGATATTAACAGTATATACTATTATTAGTAGTGGTACTATTAGCAGTAGTAATAGGAGAAGTACTATTAGAAGTAAATAGTAAAATGTACTACCATGACTGCTAGTAGAGATTCTAGTACTAGTAAAAAGTAATAACAATAAAAGTAATAATAGCAGCAGTAGATTACAATGACTTCTATTTGTGTTACTACTTACTGCTAGTAGTAGTGATAGTAAAAAAATATCAGCAGTAATAGTCTTTCAGATAATTGCAATGACTAGTTTTTATAGTAGCAGTAGTTTGCTAGTTTTAGTAAACTACTAGTTAGTCAAGGAAGTAGAAGTCATACTAGTACTGATTGTATATTAATAGTAGTTGTCTTATACATTTTAGTAGTATTGCTAGTTCTGACATGACAACTGTCTGAGAGTTTAGCATTACAATATACATGGCAATGTGAATGTGTTTTGTCTTGGTGGAATAGATCCTAGGAAATACTGCGGCTGCACATATAGCATATGAAATAACTCCCATATATAACATACATTAAATCACTCCATAGCAGATCTATACAGGTGGAGCTGGGGAAGGTGGAGGGTTTCTGAAGCGTACTGCAACTGCTATAGCAAGCACTAGCCAAGTATTTGAATGCTGAGCAGCAGCTCATTGGCTGCTGATGTGAAAACAAACCAGTCAACTGCACCTTATGAGTAATGATGTGGTTTTATCAGATTGAGTTAGAACCTATCGGCCTACATCATATAGGGTTTCATGGCAGAACTTTGCAATAAAAGTAGCAGCAGCAATTATTAGCATTTTCTTACAGTAAATAAAATAAACATAATAAAAGTCTTTCCTCTGCTCCCCGGTGAACCAAAACTCAAGCCCACATTACATGTTAATGACTTGGAATGTGATCAACAGAGCAGAGGCTCAAGCGGCCTATCAGGCATATGCTGTGACCTCCACTAGAGCTCTGATACAGCATCTGACAGCACTTGAGCCTGGCGAACAGATCAGACTCACCCAGCAAGACATGGAGGGGCTCCAGTCATGACTCATTTTACCGCCACATCCCCTGAGATCAAAAAAGCAAAATAAACATAAAGGGTCTGTCTGAAACCTCACCGTCTATATAAAGTCCAAACTGAAATGAACTTCATAAGTGACCGAACTGAGATGCCCTTCATTGGCAACAACTTCTTTAAAAACTAATAGCACCCCTCTTAACATGCACAAGAGGCTCACCTCAAGCCAGACACACAATGTCTAAGGTAAAAGCTAATATCAATAAGCTGGACACAGTCACAAATCTTTCACAATCCCCAAAATGTATCTCAGATGGTAAAATCACAACAAAAATCAACACATCTGACAAAACAGATGCTGTTTGTTTTATTGCAAAATAAAACTCATCTGATGAAAACAAGCTGCACTCTACTTACTTAACAAAAATCTACACCAAAATTAAATATTTCAAGATTTCAGTTTGGTGCTCAAATTAGTGAGTTGTTATTTGAATAAGTACCTTTAAATTAATTGGCCAAATGAACCAATTCACTAAAATCAATCAAACTTTCCAATATATGAAAGAGCGAATGTTTAATCTACCGTGTTGTCCCAAATATAAGACGACCCTGATTATAAGACGACCCCCCTTTTTCCAGATGTACCTTTTTGAAAACCAAATCTTTTTTTTTTTTTTTTCCTCTCTCTCTGTAAATTCTTAAATTATTTTCAAATTGCATATTTTTCCTATTTAAATTTTTGTTTTGAAAGTATGGTAAATACTGGTAAAATGTACCAACAATGACATTGAAAAATATACACTTTTTGATATACCATTATACCATTATACCTGAAACAGGTAGCCCATCTGAATTATATAACATTTAGGCTATCCATCTCATAGTAGCCTACCAAAATTTTATTATCAGTAGAAGTGAAATCTTATTTTAGTCTTCAAATCTGGGTACAGTCTTATGTTTTAAAATCACTTACAGAGGAAGTTTGGTCCCATCAGGCTAACATGACAGTCACGACTAGTGCCGCTGTAAGCTTTTATTTTTATTTTATCACTCGCGATCTTTACAACCCACATTACATTAGATATTTCATGGCACACTCGGTTTATGCATTTTTGGCGCCACCTATTGTTGTGGGTGTAGGCTATTACTGACATGTCAAAGTCTAGACCCCGAATATAAGACGACCACGTTTTTTCAGATGTATCTCCAAGAAAAACACACTGTCTTATATTCGGGTCAATACAGTATTAGTTGTTGACCCAAACACATGACATTTCCTGCGGAGAACAATTGTATATTTAATAAATATCTGGTTGGTTAAATCAATGCATTGTGACTCGCTTTAAAGTGAAGCTCCCAAGAGTATCAGCAAAATATCTATTGGGATTGCTGATCATTTTCCAAAAGCACTGATTCATTTTGTGGAAATCAATACAATATTTAAGCAATTATAGATTGATCTGTGCAAATTCACACTCCAGTCCAACAGGTGGCAGAAATGCACATTTTGCATTAGTGCACCGAATGACCAGAATGAGTCAGAATGAGTTTCAAAGGCCATTTCCCAAATAACTCCCTAAGTTCTCACGGTCCTCCTCTTCCACACTTCTGTGACGTAATGCCACACTATAGAGTACTGCTCAGCTCCTCACTTCGACAGAAGTGCACATCAATTGTAAATAGCAGCTGCAAAGGGGCACTTGCAAGCACCCTTCTGAAATTGACCCTCAAATGACCCTACGGATTCGTGGACCTAACAGACATGTGATCACAGAGGACCACAAATCCACAAGACCACAAGTTCACATGAAGTGTGCCATTTGGGATAGGACCTAGCTGTAAATGCATGCTGCCATATTATATAACCGAAACATTTGCTGCTAAAAAGCTATTTTTATCAGTCTCAACACTGGAAATAAAAATAAAATAAATAAAAAATAATAAAATAAAATTCTGAAGCATACAAAGGCACATGTTCTACATTTAGAGGTTCTGTTACTAGTAGTAATAATAGCACACATTACTACAATGACTACTAGTTATTGGACTATACAGTGTACTACTAAAACTGCTAGTAGGGGTACTACTAGTAATAGCAATAGTAAAAACAGTAGTAGGACAGTATTTAGTACAGTTACAGTGTTTACCAACTGGCTAGTAATAATGGTAATACTACTACTATTAATACTACTAGTAATACTAACAGTAGTAGTAGTAGTAGTAGTAGTAGTAGTATGTACTACTATGACTGCTAGTAGAGGTACTATTACTACAACTTCTATGTAATAGTATGTACATTTTCTTGGTTTAAAAATGTTCAGGGTTCAAAAGTGTCTCCTTACCTTATCCCAATTAACAAGCGTGCACTTTTAATAATAATTTATAATATAGCGCAGTCGGGCCAGATTTTGTTGGAAATGTCAGTTTGACATCATTATTCTTTGCGTGGTTGTTGCATTCATTAACAGAAAGACAATGACCTGGCTACTATATAGTTTGTGTGGGGTTGATGGTTTGTAGCTTGCTCTCACGACATCTAGACGGCTGCTTTTAATTGGTAAAGCTCTAAATGGCAATCATTGTTGACATATAAGTACTTTGACACAAAACAAACAGTGCACTTGTTTGTTTGATTCAGATACATATCACATTTATTTATTTATTTATTTTTTTCTTATTATTATTTTGCTTTAGACAGTGAGGTAAATTGCACTCACTTTCAACTATGAAAGAGAACAATTCTTTTATGTGATCCGTGTGATCGGATCTGACTGAGAAATTGTTAGATCTAAACATCAGTAATGTGATTCATTTAAAAACATTTGTGTTTTTATTTGTTCAAAATAAAAGTGGCAGATATGTTACTTGTTCAGATTACATTTTTTTTCAGATGTCAATGTACAATGACAGAGTTGCACAACCCATGTACTACTACTACTAATAACAACAACAACAACTGGTTACACTTTATTTTAAGGTCTCCTTGTTACAGTGTAGTTGTACATTTAAGTACTGAGTAATATCAATTTAATACATGCACTTACTATATGGTTAGGGCTAGGATTAGGGTTTGGCTTAGGGTTACTTGCATGTAATTGTGCATAATTTATTGTTATTATAATAGTAAGTACATGTAACACCTTACAGAACCTTAAAATAAAGTGTTACCTCTTGCAATTTTATGTTTCAAACAGAGGTGGCGATTTAGAGGCAAAAGTTCCTTACTGCAGCTTTAAGGATCACTACATTTAGTTACTATAGTTACTTTAGCTAGTTTAGTTAGTTATTTTGATACTTTAATTTTTCATCATTTTGTTTTCTGTCTTATAAAGTATCCCGCTACCATATCCTTGTGAGAAATCACTGAAAAGTACATGAAAAGAAATCACAAGGAGTGCATGAGTGAACTGTCAGAATGAATCAAACAAAATTGCGATCAAGCAAAATTCCAGTTTGTCAGATTTGATCAAATGTGGTTTACGCTAAATTTTGATAAGTAACTTTGCAGCTGTCGGCTAACTTTCATTATGGTATTAGTAGACTATTAATATACTGTTTTAGGTTGAAGGTTATTGTAAGTTGACATATACTTGCACAGTTACTTATAGTCAGTAGTGATAGTTCATTCACTAACGATTAGTTAGAGTAGTTTATTCCAATGAATGAGAACAAACAAGAGAGTCAGTAAAATGATTCGATCTAGCATCATTAGTTCTGATTCTAAACAGCAGACAGAACTGAAGCACGCAGAGGCAGTCAGTTGTTTACGTAGACTTTCGATTTAGCTTTTCCTCCTAATACAAACTTGATACTGCCAGCATAATTTTCCACATTCCGCCAACACATGTTGAGCAGAGGTGGCCAAACCGCACATAGCAACAGACAAGCCGTCTTCGCATGAGACAGAAGTTGGTGCCAGAAGTGGTTTGCTCTGCATCCTTATGACCTTGGTGTGATTGCCTCAGAAGCACTTTAATTTAATCGTTTTTTCCCTGCAGGAGCTTCTCATTGTGTGAAGACGTAGTTACACACTCTCCTCTATGCTGAAAGGACGAGGTCAGCACTAGCGCTCTGCTCCAGAGAATACATCCACACCTCCACACAAAGGTTCAGGAGACGGTGGAGCACACTTCTGTGCCGGCTACTCTCTCAAACTGGGCCACTATTCATCTTCCAATCAATCGCAATTAAATTGACGATATATTAATAGTCAACAAGAAGCCCCTTGGACAATCTTTAGTTCAGACGAACCACCAGATGCTCTGATTTAGACTAGATATGAGAGATTATTTTAGATGAAAAAATGCATGTTTTTGTATTTATAAAACATGTTTGCAATTCAATATTTTAACTAATAAAAGTAAAATAATTAACATACAATAAAATGTTTAATTATATATACAGTATGCATAAAAAATTAAAATGTAATTAATAACATTTTATTTTTTTAACAACTCACTATTGCAATTTAAAAAGAAAATTTAAAAAAATAAATAGAACATTTTTAAATAGAAAATGCATTTTTAAATAAACTTTTAATTGACTTATTCCTGTCAGTTGTCAATGTTATTATTATTATTATTATTATTATTATTATTATTATTTATATATATATTTTATTAATATTCCTCCAGAGGAACTACCAGATGTTCACATTTAGACTAAATATGAGATATTCTTAGCTGAAAAGTAAGTATTGTATGTATTTAAATAATTTGTTTTATTATGAATATATAAACATAAACACAATAATAAAAACAAAAATAAAAGTAAAACTGATAAATAAAAACAAATATATTTTTTTATTTGTGTATATATATATATATATATATATATATATATATATATATATATATATATATTTTAATCTTTGTTAACCTGAACATGTTTTGACAGCCCTAAACAGACTATATCATTGCTAAAGCATAAAAAAATAGCAGCCTTTATATTACTGAAATGTTAAAGGGATAGTTCACCCAAAAATGAAAATTAGCCAAATATTTACTCACCTTCAGGTCATCCTAGGCGTGTCTGACATTCCTCTTTCAGATGAACACATTCGGAGTTATATTCAACATTGTCCTGTATGTTCCAAACTGTATAATTGCAGTGAATGGTGCCCCTGTTTCTGAACCCGAAAAAAAAGTATCCATCCATCACAAAACTACTCCACACGGCTCCGGGGTGTTAATAAAGGACTTCTGAAGCGAAATGATGTGTTAGTTTAAGACACATGTCGATTCTTAAAACTTTATAAACCGTTTAGTCCAGCTTCCGGTCTCTCAAGCAGGCACGTTCCCGACAAGGCAGTTGAGTGTATGACGTAGGTGCCGCGAATTGCTCAACGTAAGCTCCGGAGAGAAGCGCGTAGTCTCACGAGAGCAAGCTCCTGGGAGAGAGTGACGAACACAGAAGTACAGAGGGGAAAGGAAAACAAAACACCAGTCACTAACTATTAAAACGACGATTCAAGTGAAAAATGTCGGAGGATTTTGATATAAGGCAAGAGGAGACTGAGATTTTTATGTTGCGCATTTCGCGGCGCCTACGTCATACGCTCAACCGCCTTGTCGGAACGTGCCTGCTTGAGAGACCGGAAGCTGGACTAAACGGTTTATAAAGTTTTAAGAATCGACATGTGTCTTAAACTAACACATCGTTTCGCTTCAGAAGTCCTTTATTAACACCATGGAGCTGTGTGGAGTAGTTTTGTGATGGATGGGTACTTTTTTTTCGGATTCAGAAACAGGGGCACCATTCACTGAAATTATACAGATTGGAACAGACAGGACAATGTTGAATATAACTCCGAATGTGTTCATCTGAAAGAGGAATGTCAGACACGCCTAGGATGACCTGAAGGTGAGTAAATATTTGGCTAATTTTCATTTTTGGGTGAACTATCCCTTTAATGTTGGCTGTATCAACAGCACACTGTCAGTATGTGGAATGGCATACCTCTGCATAATAATCAGAAAAAATTAAATAAATATGACAGACCAGAAAAGACTAAGAAAATGTACAACCCTGTCCATCAAAGTGACAGATAATTATTTGTAGTGCAACCTCTTGAGAAAAAGATCAAGGATCAGAGATGTAATTTCTCAGCTATTTTAATAATCTCTTTCACTAATCAGCGCTCATTTTGGCTGAGTATTAAATGAGTTTAATGGGGTGTTATGAGGTCTCCATGCTTCCTGAATCTCTACAGACATCCACAGGTGACTGTTGGACTTGTTCTTTCTTCATGAAATCAACCAGGAGAATGAACAAAGAAACTGTTCTACATGAAATGGCAGAACAGAGGTTCAATGCCTTCAGTGATTTGAAATTACACGGCTGATGAAACAAGACTATAGGTTGCTGTAATGTATGTGACTCTATACTGCAGCAGTCATGACTTTAAACCTGCTTGTTTTTTATTTTTTTATTTTTTTTGTTCTTGCAGATGTCATTTGAATAAATAAATAAATACATAAATACATACATACATACATACATAAATGCTTTTATAGTGTTTTGACCATTTTGAATTTGATTGTAGAAGAAAACCAACTATTGCACTAACATTATGTACAAGCTCAACAATGCATCACAGTTTATTTTTTTTCAAAGTCATTCCAATCAACAACATGTGAGCCTCTTTTATGCAGCCTCAGCTGTTCAGCTGAAAGGATGACACCAAAATGGCATTCAAGGAAGAGGAAACAAGATACAATTCACAGCATGAACGAAGACATTGCGGATTGTGCATCCAACAGTCTGTGTACAAAGACTCCCTTGAGGCTGAGGGAAGAAAAACAATGCAGCTCATATCTGACTCGAATGACATTGTGTTTCAGGGACTTAAAGGAATAGTTCACCTAAAAATGAATTGCCAGAAAATATACTCACCCTCAGGCCATCCTAGATGTACTGTAGAGTTTTTTTTTGTTTTGTTTTTTTTTTCCATCTTAACAGATCTGCAGAAATGCAGCATTACATCACTTGCTCACCAATGGATCCTCTGCAGTGAATGGGTGCCATCAGAATAAAAGTCCAAACAGCTGATAAAAACATCACAATGAACCACAAGTAATCAACACAACTCCAGTCCATAAATGAATGTGTTTGTAATAAACAAATTCACCATTAAGACAAATGGCTAAAATATCAGTCCATAAACCATAATTGCGTGAATCAGGAGAGGAATATGCACAGATCAAGCACTGTTTATAAGCCAAAACAGCTCTAAACAAATATGGTGCATTTTGATGTGAGAGGGCATCAGGGCAAGGACTTTTTCACTGGAGGAAACTGTTGTTCTTTTTTTTTTTTTTTCTTTTTTTTTTATAGATTATGGACAAGTTTTTTTGTCAGAATCGCAAGTCAAAACACCTTAATGATGGATTTGTTTCTTACATACACATATTTTCACTTCACAAGACATTAAATGATGTACTAGAGTCATGTGGATTACTTGTTGATTAATGTGATGTTGTTATCAGCTGTTTGGACTCTCAATCTGACGGTACCCATTCACTGCAGAGGATCCATTGGTGAGCAAGTGATGTAATTCTAGATTTCATTTTTGGGTGAAAATTCAATTATTCCTTCAATAACACGATTGGAATTGAATTGGAAAAAATACATATTACATTTTATGACTTTACAGGTTCTGTGTTATTCGCCTGAGATGTGAAAAAAAAACAAAAAAACAGATAACTAAACTTTCGTGAGTCTGAGTCTGTTTCGCGAGTCTATTCTTCTCCTCCACTCATTCATTTTTCATCAACCCATTCTGTCTGTTTCTGGCCCGTTGAGCCTTTTCAGAGCAAACTCAAACTAAATCTGGACAATCCACTTGTGTCTGAACTACACGCCTTGAACTCATTTAGGGTCAGGCACGAGGCCATCCCGCATTCCAAGCCTCCTGTCGGCGTCCAGCACGGAGAAGATTTCAAAAGGAGCTGTCGATATCTGAACTTTCAGCTTAGTTGCTGAACTTCCTCCACAAAAGTTGTGATTTATTTGAATGGCTAGTATTGATTTGAACCGTAGACACTCGGAGCGGCACAGCGGGCGGCAGTGAGGGGCAGAGCGAGAGGAAAGAGCCCAGACGAGGACGCCCGTCGAGGGGCTAATGACGACTGATTAGATGTCTGGAGAAGGGGAGGGGGGGTCTGAATAGGGGCAGCGATTGTACATGCCCTCTAAAACGAGCTGACATTGTCTAGATCCTGCTGTGAATGTAATCCGTAGGTGGACAGAACCGTGATCGCTTCTTGGGGGAGTTATGTCACATCCACATTGATGGCAGCTGGAATGAGGCCATTTCCTTTGGTTTGTAGACTGCCGTCCCACAGTTAAACAGTCCCATTGAGCTGGAGTTGCCCAGAGTTCCTTTATATGTCATGTAAAGTCCATCAGCTGAGGTAACGGCTGAAGAAAATGGTTTATTTAAAAGCCAGGAGTCTCTGAGACTCAAATTAACATTTTTATTTTGCAGATATTCTCATATTTGAGTCCAGTGAAAGTAAAGGCTAAGGCTAGTTTTGATATGAAATATTCTGACATTAATATGCTATCAAGCTATTATTATTATTAAGACCATGACTCATTATCTAAGGAACAATTAACCTACAAGAGAACAGTATGTGTGTGTGTGTGTGTGTGTGTGTTTGTTTGTGTGTGTGTGTGTGTGTGTGTGTGTGTGTATGTATGTATGTATGCACACTCACGCATATATATTATTTTCTCTCTGACACACACACACACTTACTACCAGTCAAAAGTTCTTGTTGTATTTAAACATTTATAAATATTATTATGGCAGCTTAATATTTTGCGGAAATAATTTTTTATTTTTTTTATTTTTTGGAAGATACATTTAAAAATAACAGCATTCATGAAAATATTCAAACATAAAACATTATACATCTATACTTTTCCCTTAAAGCTTTCATTAAAGGGCACCTATTATGAAAAATTCACTTTTACATGTTGTTTGAACATAAATGTGACCATGGACCACAAAACCAGTCATAAGGGTAATTTTTTTGAAATTGAGATTTATACATCCTCTGAAAGCTGAATAAATAAGGTTTCCATTGATGTTTGGTTTGTCAGGACATTATTTGGCCGATATACAACTCTGAAAATCTGGAATCTGAGGGTGCAAAAAAATACAAATATTGAGAAAATCACCTTTAAATTAAGTTCTTTGCAATGCATATTACTAACCAAAAATTAAGTTTTGATATATGGTAGAAAATTTACAAAATATATTCATGGAATATGATCTTTACTTAATATCCTAATGATTTTTGGCATAAAAGAAAATAATAATTTTGACCCATACAATGTATTCTTGGCTATTGCTACAAATACACCTGTGCAATCCAGCTCAGTGAAATTCAGCTTTTCAATCACAGGAACATATGACATTTTTATGTTATATATTAAGATTGAAAACAATTATTTTAAAATGTATTCGTATTTCACATTATTGTCCTGCTTTTTTTTTGTTTGTTTGTTTTTTTTTTTTTTTACTGTAAATTCAACGTTGATGATCATCAGAGAATTAAAAAACAAACAAACAAACAAACAAAAAAACTCAAACGCTATAATGGTACTGTGTTGTAATACAAATTATACATCCACAATTCACTTCAATTCAATTCAATTTTATTTTATTTTTTTTTTTTACTATACAGTAATCTGTAGTTTTCATCAGATTGCCATTATTTTGCCTATCCACCCTAGTGTGCAACTTTGCTCTCCATGAACTGACTGTATACTGAAAGGTACTTGTGAAGCCCTCAATTACCTTGTGATAGTCTGAAGTGCATTTCATTTAGCGGTAGAGATCGCCATCCGCTGCATGTGTTGCCAATGAAATAATGAGTCTGAATACAAAGATAACAATTATGACATATTAACATTAATTCCACCCACCCACATCATTTTAGTGTGAACAATGTAAACTGATTAAAGAGACCATTTAGAGAGGCAGATAGAAGCTTCTGAATAAAGGTAGTTTTTAAACTCCTAATTATTAATTAGCAATGTAATTCACACATGGAGAAAAAAAAAAAAAAAAATATATATATATATATATATATTGAAAAGTATGATTTGTTCTAAAATGTGGGGTATGAGTGTTTCTCAAGGTATTATTATAGTAATCACAGTGTTACAGGCCATTGTGGATTTTGTGCAGAATTATTTGCTCTAGTGATCGACCCAAATGCAACATTTTGTGTTTACTTTGGACCTACATTTACAAAACCTTACAATATGATATATTTGACATATCAGTTAATGTCTATATGCTAAAACAATACATAGCTTCTTAAAGAAACTGTTGTTCTTTCACATACTTAAAAAATAAATAAACAAATAAAACATTTGAACTAAAATTAAACATTTTAACATACACATAACCATGCAAACTACAATTAAATTATAGATATGAAGAACATTGATAATTATCACCTAATATGATGATCTTAGTTTTATAACACAGCGGCTACAATTACAATCATTTTGTGGTAATCAGGTACTAAATATAGCACAGAAATAAAGCAATGAAGATTAGTATTTAATCTCTCTAGGGCCATCCTTAGGGGCCATTGTCACGGACGCTGTCGGAAGGAACACGGAGCCGTGGATAAACTAAGTAGACTTATTTCCAACACACAGGGTATATCAACACATGGAACAAGGGATGACACACGAACGTTACTGGTAGACCCGACGAACACAAACTGAACAGACTAGGGCTTAAAAAAACAGGACAATCAAGGAACTAAGGAGACACACCTGGAATCAAATTTAACAATCAAAGGGAGACAGAAACTGGGTCACAGGGAACACATGGGAAGCAAAGACACAACACAACAGTCCAGGGGTGTGACATCACTCCCCACTCCCGGAAGGTGCGTCCTCGCACCCTGGAACAACAGAGGGGGAAACGGGTGGGAACAAAGGCGGAGGCTCAGGAGGAGGACGGACAACCGGGAGGGGCCGGCAGACAGAGACCAGGGAGGCGAAGAAGGAGGGAGAAGCCAGGGAGGAGACAGGAGGGACCCGGAGCAGGAGGAGCCTGGCAGGACCCAGGCCACAGCCATAAAGATGGCCCACGGTGGAGCCGACAGAGGGAGGAGCCATGGAGGAGGAGTGGCCGCCGACTCCAGGGGGCCGACCAATGGCGGCGGAGCAGGTGGAGGAGGAGCCCGAGGCTGAGATGGAGAGCCGCAGAGCAAGGGCGACGGGGAAGATCCGGGGGTCCTAGGCGGAGCAGATGGTGCCGGCGACCGACGCGGAGGCGTAGATACGGGAGGCCGCGGTGGAGCCGGAGCGACAGAGGAGAGAGGAGGAGCCGAGGGGATGAAGCAGCCTGACGGAGCCAGAGGGATGAAGGGACGAGGCGAAGCCAGAGGAGTGGAGTCCCGAGGTGCAGGATGGTCGACGCCAGACCAAGGCGGAGCCGGAAGGACGAGGGAGCCCGGTGGAGCTAGTGGACTACCGGGCCATGGCGGAGCGGAGGGAGCTAGGAGCCATGGTGGAGCCGACGGGTCAACGGGCCAAGGCAGAGTCCGGGCCTCGGAGGCTGGAGGCGGAGTCGAGGGAAACTCCGACCATGGCAACGCTGGAGAATGGTAGTCCCGCCGAGCTCGCACCACACAGATGGTGGGCTGAGGGCGAGCAGAGGGGCTGCCATACGACAGCGGTGGAAGAGGCAGGAGTGGGCGGGAGGGTGGGCATTTGAAAGCCTCCAGACTTCCAGGGCAGACTTCAGGACCTGAGCTCAGGCATGCGCTCTGCGCAGCGGGGAGATGGTGGGCTGGGCACTGGGTCGAGAGTGGCACTGGCGAGATTCTCCTGGGAACAGGCGGGGAACTGAGATCGGTTTCTCACCAGTGTCCACTCCACAAAGGCGGTAAAGTTCGCTCGAGGGCCGTCCTCGGATGACGGCGCTCTGTACGCGATGTTCAAACTGGCATCGTAGAACGCACAGAGCGCGTCATCCGGGTAGGTGGTGAGGCTTGCGAGGACCAGAAACAGTTTGGTGTGGCCCTCGAGCGATCTCTCCCCCTGCTCCAGCAGGAGGAGGAGATATTCCGGGCGATGGAGGGGATCCATACGGAAACACAACGGAAACAAAAAACACTGGGTTAAACACGGAAACAAAACGGAGGGGAAAACACGGAGGTTACTGTAATTGGGTCGGGTCTTCTGTCACGGACGCTGCCGGAAGGAACACAGAGCCGTGGATAAACGGAGTAGACTTTTATTTCCAACACACAGGGTATATCCACACATGGAACAAGGGATGACACACGAACGTAACTGGTAGACCCGGCGAACACAAACTGAACAGACTAGGGCTTAAAAAGACAGGACAATCAAGGAACTAAGGAGACACACCTGGAATCAAATTAAACAATCAAAGGGAGACAGAAACTGGGTCACAGGGAACACATGGGAAGCAAAGACACAACACAACAGTCCAGGGGTGTGACAGCCATTCACACAGAACAAGTTTTTTTTTTTTTTCTTCAATTTAAAAACATGAGATGCAGAGCAGTGGGTCTGGAAATGTGTTCAACCTGTTAACTCCAAAGTTTTAAAACAAAGATTATTGGTGTTACAAGAAAACACTACTTTATGTTTAATTCAATGTGTTACTTGTCATTTTGTAATTATTCGTAAAATTTACTAGCAAATTGTAAGTGAAATTGTTTCAAAGTAAATCCTACAGTGCATATTTTCAGTGTAAGTGCCATGACATTTTAACCACATTCTGCATTCTGAAGGGTCCGTGTACGTTGCGTGCATTTTTTTCTTTATTTAAAATTGAAAACAGAAACATGAGAAAACGGCACCATTTTCGTTTTTTTTTTGTTGTTGTTTGTTTTTAAACGGAAAAACAAGAAATCGCCTTGAATTTCCGTTTTTACACTCAGGGGTAGAAAATGGATAAACAATAGATATATATACGTCCCCATATGTCTATGGGATAAACAGCTTGAATGTTTGATTTTCATGTGTGGGGGCGGAAATGAAACGCCCCTTTTCACTGAGTGGTCAAGCAATGATCAAATGGTGCCGTCATCATGTCGTCTTCAATTTTGTGCAACAGAATAAGAGTCCTCCGCTGTTAAAGCGTTTATTGCAACTCCTGCGTTCATCTCCCTCTCATCAAACAACCAGACTAACAAATGGCTTGACACAAACCATACTCTACAAACCATTATAGTGAAGCGCAGATCAGTATCGATTTTAGTGTGAATATAAAGCTATCTTACCGGGTTTTTTAAATTATTATTTCGAGTTTATTTCATAGAGAAGTTTATATGACACTGTCATTATCAGACAGCATGCTACACATGTATATAATACATGCTATTTTTATAGAAAATGTTTATAGCATTTTTCTAACTTTATAAAATATGTATGTCACCTTTAATATTAAATTCCTGAATTTAGTCAATATTTGAAAAATACACTGTAAAAAAAGATAAGTTGACTTAACTTAAAAAAATTGAGGAAACCCGTTGCCTTAAAATTATTAAGTAAATAATAAATAAAATAAAAATAAGTTAAGTGAATTGTCAAGTTCACTTAACCTTTGTTTTTAAATTACACTTTACTTAATAATTTTAAGGCAACAGGTTTCCTCAATTTTTTTAAGTTAAGTCAACTTATCACTTTTTACAGTGTATGACATTATAGGTGTTACCAATTAAATCAGTACCAACCAAAGCCATATTTGCACTGTGGCACAGAAGCTGCATCTTAAGTTGAATTTAGATGTATTTACACAATTAATGCTGCTCAGACGGCAGTAAATGCATTAACACAGCAATTTCATTATGGAATGAGATTAATGTTTTAAATAAAAACATTTTGAACAGCCTACAGAAATATGAAATGAGTGACAAAATGAAACAATTGGATACTTGAATTATGAAGGTCACATCGCCAGTAAGTGGCGGCAAGTCATTTCCTGCGTCCCAATGTGCATACTATCCACCCTATCTACCCTAAATAGTAAATAGTAATGACTAATATTACACAAAATTCAGGATGGATAGTATGCACATTGGGATGAAGGCACTGTGTTGATGAATGAGTCATAGAGTCATTAATTCAACCGATTCGTTCAAAATGCTGATTTGTTCAGGAGCAAAGCAAATGGGTTATTGAACCACTCACTCAAACGATTCATTCAAAGACTCGGATTCATTCAAATATGAAATGCCTGTGTTTTAAGTCAAATAAAACACACTGTGTTGTGTCTAAAATTAAATCAATTTATACTCATTATTAATGAAACTGTACTGTCTGAAATAAAAGTTAGGACTGCTGTGTATTCACACTAAAATCAATACTGGTCTGTGCTTCACTATAAATGCACTTGCCCCATGTTGTCCAGTGCGTCACGCAGCCTTGCCACATAGATTTTGATAACTGGACAGCTAAATAAAATGTGTGGTGTGCCACAGAAATAGACTAAAAGGGTAATATGGCTGCAGATCCGAGGTACATACATATTTCTGCAATAAGCACCTATACTTGTCATATAGAATCTATGCCTACACAGAAGTAAACCCTGTCCATTTGTTAGTCTGGTTGTTTGATGAGAGAGAGACGAAATGGAGGAGTTGCAATAAATGCTTTAAGAGTGGATGACTTTTATTCTTTGCACAGAACTGAAGATGATGACGGCACCGTTTCATTTTTGCTTGACCAATCAGTGAAAAGGGGCGTTTAATTCCCTCCCACATGAGGAAATCGAACATTCAAGCTGTTTATCCATTTTGTACCCCTGAATGTGAAAAGGAAAAATTAATATGAATTCTTGTCTTTTCATGTTTTTGATAAAATGAAAAATGGTGCTGTTTTCTCATGTTTCTGTTTTCAATATTAAATAAAAATACGAATGAACACAGACCCTGAAGAATTTTATTTTATTTTTTAAAACTTTCCCTTTTACTGTCCATTACTTTTAAGTTACAAACCACCAGCAACATTTTTGATTATAAATAAAAAAATATTTTGTAGAATTAAAAAAACAAACAAAAAAAAAATACTACCTTTTTTAAACATTGGTAAATAAACAAATGAATATAAATAAATAAATCTGATAAAATTGCATTTTTGTTAAAGATGTCATCCAAATCAGATTCAGAATGATTATCAAAACATTGTGATTATTGGAGAGTCCATTAACATCTCCAAGGGCCCGTTCTTCGTACGTCGCTTTCTCAGTTAGTTGGATTTGATTGTTGATGATTTGGCATGATTTTGGATTGGTTGGTTCTTCAAAGCTGATCCCGGAGTTGCCATCATAGCAACAGGTCCGAAAGCTTAAACCTGCTCGGGAGCAGGCTTATTTAATGTAAACAAGATTACATTGCATCTTTTTTATGTGGAATTGATACTTAAAATCTGTCCCAACCACAGCTACTTTATTACAAGAGTACCCTACTGATCCAGGGACAACAATTTAAAATAATAATAATTAAAACATTAATTTGAAAATAATGTAATAATGTTGTGTAGTCAATAATTCTATAGACGCAGCCAGTTTTACTCATTGAAATAATTATTCATGATAAAATAATTACTTTATAACTGTATTGGAGTCTTACACATTATCATGCATTAATTTGAGTGGTGACAGCTATTATGGGAGTAGCTTGATGGAGCGCAGGAGATGCAGGTAACTTGATCTTGACCCTTAAAGGGGTCATCGGATGGAAAATTCACTTTACAAGTTGTTTGAACATAAACGTGTGTTGGAAGTGTGTGTACATATACATCCTATAATGCTAAAAATCCATCCAGTGTTTTTTTTTTTTTTTTTTAAATCCCTATTTTAAAATCTCATTTCTGAAATCAGGCTGTTCTGAGATTTCTGTCAGAATGATGTAGTTCTGCACAGGCCACTCCCACACTAGTTGATTGAGAAGACCATCTTACCTTAGACCCGCCCTGAGTGAGCTTAGAGCTATCCGCCATTGTGTCGACTCTGGTGCAGGGGAAGACTAGATGTCTCTGATTAAGTGAGTGAGGTGTTGTGTTGTTGAATGTAATAATGAAAATAGCAGTCGTCATTTACTCCCGACATCTGAGCCGCTGAAGACGCAGAGGATTAACGTTACTTTCATTTTTGAAGGGAATGTGCCGTTTTTTTACGAATCTTTCCAAATCACCTTTCCTAATAATGTGCTAGTTAGCCAGTTTCACAGCTGAAGTTTACAGTCTGCTCGTCACGGAAGGGAGGGGCGGGGTCAGCAGAGCTCATTAGCATTTAAAGAAACATGGACTAAAAACAGCTTGCTGAAAACAGAGCTGATTTTGAGAGGGTAAAAATAGTGTTTTTTTACACTACCATTGAGAAATTTTAACCAAAGTACTGTATGTTATAGACTTTTCATTAATACCCTAAAGAATCATATCAACTTGAAATTGAAAATAGACATCCAATGACCCCTTTAAAAAAGTTTAATTAATGCTGTCAGTAAAAAAAAAAAAGAATAAATAAATCTGATTGAAAGATCAAATTAAATGAATTGCTTATTACAACATTGAAATAAAATGTAAAGCCTGTACAAATACTAGAAATCGTGAATATAAATAATTGGAAATCATGCAAAAAATAAAATAAAAACAGTGCACATTTAATTGATCTATTATAGCATTTACGTAGTTTTGTTAGCTTGACTGTTTCCTCATAAAAGTCCAGAAATTCGTCTTTTAGTTTTTTTGTCAGGTGTCTTTTTTAATTATATGATGTCATTACATTGCTGTCTTGCCGCCAGCCAATTGTTGCATTGCTGATCGTGGTTTCGAGTATCAATACATCTGCCCTTTTCGGGGGAACACGAGAACGCACAGTAATCTTAGACAGTTTAATCCAGATATGTTAATTAAGTCCGCAAATTCGTTTGAAGAACCAAATTAGAGATCAGAGATCAGTCATCACGAATTAGAAGATCTGGCATCTTTCAAATCATCTCAAACGTATTAAGCGAGGTACGAAGAACGAACCCCAGATCTTGCAGAGTCAGATACCCTTTCATTGACATTTTTCTTAATAACATACAGCTGTTTTGATTTATATGTTGCAAAAAGTTTACCTGTGCATAAACAACTTTTATCCACTCCTTCTGCTTTACGCAGATCTTCTTCGCTTGTTTTTTTTGGATGCGGAAATACTATTTCAGAAGATCCATAACAGTGCCCCTACAGTAACAGTGAAAACACAGATTGCCACAATAACTCAATGACAGAGAAGCACTGTGTACTAAATCACTGAAAAGGATGTCAATAACAGGAAAAGAGTAAATAAGCAGTCACTAATATTTCATTATGTCAAGTATAGTGCCTGATCCACTTTTTGAAAATCCCTGAAAATGGATAATCAAATGGATATTTTTTTTTTAAACTCTATAGGTAGAGCTATAGGTATTATCGACCTCCTTTGTCAAGGCTTATACTTTTATAAACACTGCTATATTAAAACACACAGCTGAGAGCTGAAAGTTGGTACAACACACTTCCAACAATCATGACAGCGGAGGAAGCCTCTTCTCGCTTTCCCTTCACACAGATATTTTACAAGAAACCTGACACTTCAGTGATCCAGTCAAAAACCTACTGATGTCCAGTGTGAGCCAGAAACACTGAAGTGCTGGGCATTAAAAAAAATAAATAAAAAAAATAGAAATAGAAGGAGAGCATAAACCTTCAGCCTCAGCCATGAATCTGATGAGACAGCATTGAAGACAGAGTCCCTGAGAGTGATCGATAAAGTTCTCCTCCTGAAGAACCTTTTATCCTCATCTCCAAGACTGATGTTTTATATATATGTGTTTACACGTTTGATGTTCGTTGTAGCTGTTACTGAAAACAGGGTGTTCTTGGCTTTCCATCTTCAATAGATAACCCCTTCGTTGGCCCCGAAGTGGTTTCATTTGTTTTGAGGGCAACAGTGGGTTATTTCCTGCTGGGCATCTAAGAGAATCATACCCTTGACATTTCGGCGAGGCTGAAATAATCTCACTGCACGGCTGGAGGAGGCAGAAATTGGGCTACGGGGTGAGAGCGACACGGCTTCGTATTGTGGGCATGTCATTTTACCTGCTGTAATCGTGCAGATTGCCGCTTGCCTTTCAAAGTCGCCAAATATCATCTCCGAATCCTCGTGCATCTTCACATCCCCCGCGAAAAACGTCACGGCGAAGGTGACCTTTCTTTTAGCTCTCCCGTTCCTCTGAGGAACTGTCAGCTAGTAGGAAACAAAAATATATCAAAGGAATTTGCTGTTTGGATACCTCCTGACAAGCCCTCTGGTGTCTTGACAACAAAGAGGCAGATAAAAATATGTTTGTGTAATCTATCCAATCAGATTAGGTTTGGCCTTCCTGTGGCTGGATCATGGTGACAGCAGAGCCGTTTTTATTTATTTATTTCGTTTTTTACAGCTGAAGTGTTCTGTAATGAATACGCCGCCATCTCTGTGATAAAATACGTCATCTCCTATCTCACTTCAGATTTTTCTTCCAGCGATATTTAATCCTACCATGTCGGTTTTATTAAATGTTTGATGTATTATATTTTGATGTACTAATTTATATGCAATATCAGTCAAAACAGCAAGCCAAGTTTTATCTGGAACACCTGAGGGAAAAACAAGAAAAGAGGAGAAGGTAAGAAAGAATCAGTGACTCAGTAAATTCTTGTGTATTGCATATTCAATTTCCATATTCTCATTTTGCTATATGTATATACACACACATACATCCATACAGTACACAGAATTGGATTATTGTGATGTTTTTGTAAGCTATTTGGACTCTAATTTTGACGGCACCCATTCACTGCAGATGATCCATTTGTGAGCAAGCAATCTAATGCTAAAATTCCCCAAATCCGTTTCCATGGATTGGAATTGTGTGCCACAGTTTTAACACAGTTTTGCCATATTTATGTTTTCTTTGACAGCCAAAAAACACGTTCAGTTTCAATTAAAACAGGAACAATAATTAGAGCTGCTATACTTATTGCAAATATTCCTTTGCACTTTATTTATTTTTATTCTTTTCCCCAAAAACAGTTAAAGGTCATAGACAAACTGGACAAAAATCTTGAAATCTTTACTTCCAAAGCAGTGCTGAGTAAATGTACAGTACCTTATTACCGAGTTTGACATTCTGAAATGTTAAACAGCCAGTGGGAATTACACCATCCTATTCCGGGCCTCTGAAGGAAAAAAAGGTATTTAAAAAAGCTTAACTAATTTAATGGGGTGAAATTAAAGGCAATTTCTGCTTCACCGTTTCTTTTTCTAAACATAGTCATCAGCAGCTGAAGGTCATCATTTTAGATGGCATGTACTTCACACCCTGACACTGAATGTAATAATCAAATTGATCTCAAATGCCATCTGAAAAATGTGTTCAGTACAACAAAATCCATCTCTAAGCAAAAATACTGTATAAAATTGATTTATAGATCTGAGGCATGAGTGCATAGAAGGGACACTAAAAGAGTGTCTGTAGAAAGCAGATTTTGCATTATCAACATGGTCAAAAACATTGTTGGAGAAAGTTATTTTGCATTTTTACTTGGCAAATCAATTAAGTGATTTCATCTTTAGCTAAATACAAAGCATGTGTTTTCTACATGCTTACACAACCAGTTTATGTATTCATTTTTTGGGAGGGCTAAAACAGCATTACTCTCTTTCTGTATCTGTATCCTTGATCACAGGAAATACGTGCCTTTCTGACAATGAATGGAGTGCAAAAGAACTGCAAAATTGGAAGTAACACAGCTGATGCCTTTAGATGTATTAAAGGCTTTTTGTCATCCTATATGACCAGCCTTCCTTTGTGGATGACATTACAACAGAATAATAATAATAATAATAAAGTCTATTCTTGACAAACACTCCACTCAGCTCCTTGTCCAGGCAATGGTTTCATATTTCATGGCTGTACAACTGTAAATCCACCATCTACTTCACAGCCCCTCAAGGGTATCTTCATATTACATATATGCTGGGGATATTTCAATGCCTTCCAGTATCTGCTAGATGAACATGACAAATCCACAATAATGAGAGGGATATTTGTGTTGGTTTCATAGTGTTAAAAAAATAAATAAAATAATAATAATAATAATAATAAATATACTACTACTAATAATAATAATCATTTTAAAAATCAAGCAACCACTGCAAATATAATAGGTAATTGATTTTATTTATTTTTATTTTTATTTTTTTCCCCCAAACATCATAAATTATTAGATCAAAAGTAATATTTTATTTATTTATTTGTTTATTTTTTTGTGGGGTTGCACCTTTTAATATTGCCTTGTTATGAAAAGGTCAAATTATCTGATATTTTAAGAGACTTGTTGACCTTGACATATAGTCACAAGGATCTGAAAGTGTCTTTGCTATAATTCATTCATTCATTCATTCATTGTATGACTTTGGGAGGCAACGTGTTTGAAATACTAAATAATTGCTAGAAATTCTGAATATACAATAAATATCAGCCATGCTAGAAAATAGTATTTTTTAAATCTATTTTTAAACATATTAACATATCTACAAATAAATAAATAAAAAGGGCAACATGCAATGCAATGGAAACACAGCACTTAAGGTAAATCTGCATACATTATATAAAGCAGTTTCTCCTAAATGCTATGAAAATAATCTTACATGACAATGATGATGATGTAACAATGCTTTTGGCAAAGGCCTGCACTATTCTAGTATTCATACTAACAATGTTATCATTGACAGTGTTTCAGTCGTAGATGATATTTCATTTGTTGAGCTTGAGTGATAATTATATTTCATCAAACAAAAGGGCAGCAAATGTTCTTTCTGTATTTGATCTGTTTAAGAAACGCTCATCTAACACAAGCACCGATTGTTTTGATTCAGTTCTGGTCAGTTTTATGTAATCACTGTATGTTGTCAAAATGAATAAAATGTGTTAATGTCATTAATAAAACAACAGGCAATCAATATATTTTATTGTCCGGGTTAACTTTGACAGTCCTTAAAAATAGCCTTATGAATATTGGTCGAAACAAGGATTAAAGGGCTGATGAACAACTAAATTACCAAAAGATTGTTAAAATCACTAATTTGTGATCAAAACCAAACACCTGGAAAACAAAATAGAGGATCCCAAAATAATGTTACAGTTTACTCCATGGTTTTAACTAGACAGCTATATTTACGTTTCACATTTACATGACATGACGAAGGTCAAAGGAAAAAAAGGTCCAAAAGAAAAGAAAATGTCAAAAGGCAAACTGAATTTCTGAGGTAAGAGGTTAGTCCTTCTCAAGTCATTTTGTCAGCAGACATGTCTGCTCTAGCATGTGTCTTATATACTGTTTAATATTGGAATACATGTTTGGTTATTTCTGCTACATCCATCACTAACAGGTGCAAAAAATTGTAGTATTCAGCCACACATTTTCTTTTGAGTAAAATGAAATGTTCCAAATAGAGAGAGCAGAAGCTGTTAAAGAGGATAAATTCTCTATTAATGCCAATGGTTATGAAATGTTCAGCAAGCACATATTTGTGTGATGTTTGGGTGCCCACATCCTGTATGATGTAATGTGTGGTACCACGACTGTTTATTCAAAGGTCTGCGAGGCTCTTCCTAGCCAATACTCATTTAAAGCCATTTTAATTGCTCATAGATTCCCTTCTAACCTCAATTTCCCAGAACATTTATTTAACACTTCTAGTCAAGACCCTGCAATTCCCCCAAAGTCCCACAGTAATTTCTCTAATCCTACAGTTGAGCACACATGCATGCGGTACTGGAACAGTTTGTGTATGTTCCAGATGATGAATTCAATTCATTCATATTTCAACCCTCAATCAGCCTTAGTTTCTGGAAGGAGACTCACGTTCTCACTCTCTGCCTCTCTCCTCAGATCAGTGGCTATCATTTACACCTGCCACAATGGATGAATTTTTAAAGCATGAAACTGCTGTAATTATGGACTTATAAATAAAATATTACATCATTTGTGCAGACTGTAATTCCTGTAGTTTGACTGATAGTGCGTCAAGATTCATTCATCCACATGGAGAAAATGAATACTGATGTGCAAAAGGTCAATGGCAGACTAATATCCACGTAAATTATTGTCATTCTAATTTGCACGTGGGAAGATTCATGCCGTTACATTATGTCATTTTAGCTGCAGGGTTCCTGTAGCCCAAGAAATAGAAGGGAATCTTTAAACCGGTCTGGAAAAAAAGATGAAAATATAAGTTATGGAAATTTCTGTAATGAAAACATTTAAAACATGTAATTGGAAAAATGGTGTGTGTTAGACTTGCCATAGTGATGTCTGATTTCTGAGTGAATCTGTCTTTTGAAGTAATTATTTTTCATCAATCCATTGAAACAATTCACAAAGCAGTTTAAACGTGTCACTATCAAATAATTCTGATACTGAATGCTTAAAATAAATAAAATCATGATCTACTTACCACAAACTACTGGAATGGTTAAGAAAACCAGATACATCGAGTAATTAAATTTTAAATGAATTGGTTGAATCAATGCACAATACGATCTAAATGACTCATTGTTAAATTGTCTGAAATTCAGTGAGTCAACATTCAATTAAAAAATAAATAAACAAGCAAACAACTGGAAAGTGTCATGGTAAAATCATGACAATTCAGTGATTTTTCTCAGTGACCATTTCTAACATAAACATGCATACTAAACCAAAACGGTAAATGGTGCAAATCAATCTTTTGCATTAGTTTATTTTAATGAATCAGACTGATTACATGTGCAAATTGGTCTGGGTTGTGTCACAGATGTAATGCAGAGATAGGCGCTGGATGAGGAAGACGCAAAGATCCAAGGTACTTTATTTAAATTAACCAAGATAAACACAGTCGATCGCCGGAGAAATACTTCTTTACTACTATTAGACCTTCAATACCAGAACACCGACTAAGGAGAGACTGAAGGCTTAAATAGAGCAACCAAAACAAGAACTAAACAAGCAACACCTGAAATGAATAATCAGTCAATTAGTAACTATAGAATCTAAATAGGCAATGAACAGAGGAGAGCATGAACTAATTACCAGACTAGAGAACTGCTCAGAGATAAAGACAGAAAACAAGACAGGAAAACAGACCCAAACAAACTCAGAATGTAACAGGTTGCCTTTCACAAAAGTGCCGTAAGCACCAATGGTCTGTACGATCTACTTACAACGCTTTTAGTAATTACGGCCCTGATTGATTTGTTAGTGACTCATTCTGAAAGTGAATCATTTTTCGAAAATCTTAATTAACATGCCCTAAAAAATAAATTAATTCTTAGTCAATCATTCTTTTTATTGATTTGTTTGAATCAATTTAAGGAATGACCTTAAAATTCCTTATTTATATTGACTGGAAAATGAATGGAAATTCATTAGTCAGAATCATTCAATGTAAAAGTAAATGCTCTTAGAAAATTATTCTTTTACATCATTTTATTATTATTATTATTTTTTTTAGGAATAGGACTGATTTGCAAATCAGTCCTAATGATTTGTTAGTGAGTTATCTAAAATGTCTAAATAATCTAAAAATCTTTACCCATTTTCCACAAATGACTGGAAAGGTCATTGAGAAGTCAAATAAATACAGTCATTTCAGAACTAAACGTTATTTTGAACCAGTCGCTTTTAATGAATCAGTCGATTTGATTCGCAAATTGGTCTGAAATTGAATAACTTTTAAAATAACTCTTTCACTCGTAACCACAATGTCATTTTAGTGTCACGAATTACAAAAAAATACAATTATAATATTTTGAGAATTAAAAATAAAGTCAAAATTACGAAAATAAAGTCATGACATTGTGAGATTAAAGTTATTAACGTCAAAATTACCAGAACGAAATTTGTGTAATCTTAGCATTTTAATACCATATTAAATAAAATTACATCATAAATTACAAAGAACTGAAAAGATCACGGAAGAAATTCATGGAAATTCATGAGGGCTGGGCATTGCATAATGAACTCTCTAAAATAACAAAAAGGAAATTTTCTAAAACTGTTCTATCCATCCATCGTCATCCATCCACACCAGCATTACACCTGAAAGCAAGAACCGACAGACGATTTCAGAACATTGGGAAAGATGTGTGTGAGAGGCCTGGTAAACATCAATGGTTTTTCTCACATACTGGTCTGGGCTAGTGCTTGTGACAGTATGACAGCTAGGAATCCTCCGGGGATGTGCTTTCAGATCCACAGCAGGAAATGATATATGGAGACGATGGAAACTACGAGCCTCTAATGGCCAAATGGTGTTGGGAATGTAGTTATTTGCTGCTGCTGTCTATGTAAGTGTGTCAGTGTAAGTATGTGTACTAGTCCTTTAGTGTGATTTTGGGGTGACAACATCTGGCTCTCAGACGCTTGGAAGGAGCTTTGCTTCCCAGGACGGAGGGGCGGCAGACGGTCATTCCAGCTGGAGATGTCTGACACCATCCGCCACTGGTGCAGTGGACCAAAGAGAAATCAGTCTGAGACTCTCTCACACACACACACACACACACACCCCCGTCTCACCCCCCAGCTCCTTCTTGGCTGTAGATGAAACAGAATATTAATATAGACTAAATCATTTCAGGTTACACCCCTTCCTGTGGGTACAGATGTGTCCTGCTGAAATGTATGATGCCAAAATTATGCTTTTTTTGGACACCGCTTTATGGTTTTCAATAGGTGGGAATAGAAACAATTTGTCAGAAATGTCAGTAAGTGGGTTGGCACGGGACGACCCACTCCCAGTCCAGTAACTGTAATTGACAGCATGGTAATTGACAACCCAGTATCATGGGAAGACGTAACTATTCTACAAAGTGATTTCATATGGAAGGAAAAAAAAAAAAAAGCATGAAGATCCACTCCTAATCCCACTTTTAAACAAAAACCATAATTGGGGTGTAAATAGATTATATGAAAACATTATATAAAGTTGCACACACCTTTTGTATAAATATTGTTTCTAAGAACAACTGTATAGTAACTGATTACATGTAATCTTTATTATGTTACCACCAGATCACAAAAAAATTAGTAGTTGTAATTAGATTGCATTACATTTTAAAATACTCATTTTCAGATTACAGTTACTGTTTATGTATTACATTATTGCAACTTATTAACGTCAGTAAATTCTCCCTAAATCTTTTCATTGTGGGTAATATTGTTTTACTTTGAATATTCATAATATGAATGGCCATGTAAAAATCATGCTTGTGAATTTGGGAAACTCTCATGTGTACAGTATGAGACAAATGTTTAGTAACTCAAGTTACTAAACACTGCCAAAGTATAACTGCCAAAATGTTTAAAACCTGGAAGACTTTGTCCATGTCATTGCTGTTTTATTAATGTTTGTCCATGTGATGGGATTTTTTTTTTTTTTTTTTTGTTCAGTCAAACCCCTTTGACCCGTTGATTTATATGCTGTCTATAAGCCTTCTGAAGTGAATCGATGTTTGTGTAAGAAAAATATCCATATTTAAAACTGTAATCTCTAGCTTCCACTAACTGTATGCATGTTCATGAGAGAGTGGCGTTCGAGCAGAGAACGTAGGAAGTGACGAACGCAGAAGAACAGAGGAGAGAGCAAAACAAAACACGTCATGAATTAGAAGTGAAGAAAAATGTTTAAGGATTTCGATATAAGCCAAGAGAAGGCTGGTTTACCTTTGCTGTAAACAAAATGTGGTTCTCAAGAGACTAGCATATTCTCATCAGAGCCTATGCTACGCCTACATCATCTGCTGGAACATCACTCTCTCAGGAATGAGTGTACGACACATAGCAGAAACTAGAGATTATGGCTTATAAAACTCACTTTTTTTTATAAGCTTCAGATTCACCCGTCCCCGTCCCCCCACACCCCACAAAAAAAAAAAAAAAAAAATTTGTGTAGAGCACTTTTTATGATGGATGGATACACTTTATTTTGCTTCAAAATCTCGACCACCATTGACTGCCATTATAGAGCTTGGAAGAGCCAGGGCTTTTGTAATATAACTCCAACTATATTCATCTGAAAGAAGAAAGTCATATACACCTAGGATGGCTTGAGGGTGAGTAAATCAAGAGGTCATTTTCATTTTTGGGTGAACTATCTCTTTAACAAAACAACCAAAAAAAGCCTTCCATAAAAACCATGTAATGGGTCCGAATTGGAGAAAAAAAAAAAAAAATTGGCCAGGTGTAACAGAACCTTGCAGAGACAATACATGTTGCAGAAAGTATCGTGATAACGTCACTTTTGGCATACACACACACCCTTGCGCTCAGACACATCAAGCATGAAACAGGCTTTACAAAGATCTCCCATCTCCACCCTAGGCAAGTCACTTGGACAGCAAAGACTGTCTCTACTAATACTTTACCATGAGTTGCTTGTGATAAAAGGTGTCTAGTGTAAATTGACCTGACTCTGTTGACATGAATTACATTAATGAGCAAAATCTTCTGACTAAGAGAGCCAAAGAGAGTCGCATGGTTTTTGGAGACAAAGCAGGGTATGCAGGGCTTACAAAGCTCTTCCTGGAACACAGAATACTGAGAAGCAAGAGGATGCATTGTTCTTCATGTTCCTCTTCAAAATCATTTGCAATGCTACACTCAGTTCCATGAATAGTGAAAATGTTGCTCAGCAACCCAAAGAAACAATGAGCCTTATTTTCTTATTTTGAAGGAAGTGCTAAAAAAAAAACTCTAACTATTCATAATTCATAATATGTCTGGCAAAAAGCCGGTATTTAACTGAATTTCATATAAAAATAAATGGTCCACAAATCCACAGACAATACCTTTTCGTCTGGTTGAAAATCCAATTTACTCCACGAAAGCTTGTTTGTTTTATTGTTTAGTTCATTTTAATTTTTGAATCAAATTATTCAGATTGGATATTTCTCCTCTATAGTGATACAGCTAAGCTGCAGCTTTGGCTTATTTGAGAGGATCCATTTATGACTGTTCATTTTACTTTGCATTTCAAACACCTTTAGTGTTGAAAGCTAAAACACACACACACACACACACACAAAAGCAACACATGCATGGGTTTAATCCATACTGAATAAATCCATATGATATATACATATTCCATGCAAAGTCCTGTTTTTGTTTAAAGTTTAGCTTAACAGGTTAGGCCACTAACTGCTAAATTTAGCAGGATAACAAAATAAAAAAAAAAGAAAAGAAAAAACACTGTGGTTTTACTCTAACTTTAGCTTATGCCCATTCCTTGATATTCTGATATTAGCAACATTACCTTCATTTCTTCATTTTGTTGAGGCAGAATATGGTGAATGATCCCTGCACTGAAGACTCACACTGCAGCAGATTTGGCCTGATAACACAGCTTACCGATAAGAATCTCGTCAAGGTCACGGAGGGTATTTCATTCACCGCTGTGATGGGAGTACAGACACAATATATTCTCAGGATAGCAGCGAGATTCTACTGTTAGATCCTAAGATATTACACCACTGATTGAGATCAAACCCTTCTGAGCACACGACCCCGAATCTAAAACTGTACTGATGCACTTTGATCAGAATTCAGTGAATAGTGAATGTGAATTGACCCAAACATGAGTTTAAACCTTGGTTTAAGTCATGAAAAAATAAATAAATAAATAAATCAACACTAATAGGATTTGAAGTTGAAGTTGTTCTAATCTACTGACCTCAAAAAGCATTTGGACTTAGTGTTGACATAAAATGCAAATGCAACCCATATTGTTTTTCAAATGTGTTACTTTTGTGAACAAGTCATCAATGTGTATGTTTCATTCATAAATAAATAAATAATTGTACGTAATAATTGACGTCATAATTTTAGATCAAAATACCATAACTCAGTCTTCCAATGACTTCTCTCTGGTGATGTAGGAAGAAATTCTCCAATCGTTTAGGGTACATTTAAATGACAACAATGTACTTTTTAGTTCTTGCTAAGTTTCACACAGATGCCAATGTCAAAATGATCCCCTTTCACACAAATGAATGAAAATGGCAAAGAAATTTGTATTATGCATGTCAGGCCAGTAGTTGACAATGTCACTTTGTAAAGAAACACTATGCATCTACACACGTATGCAATCCAATAGGCTGAACACAATGCGCATGCGCTCACCATTTTCACAAATCCGTACTTTTGTAATTTACACAGAGACAATAATGATATTTTTAAAAAATGTGCACTTTGAAACACGTTTTTAGTTGAAAACAAAGTTATGTAAATACACCCTTAGTTAAACTCAAACCCTTGCATTTAGATCTCCATCCTGCTAAGCTCTCTTAAAAAATAAATACTTTATAGTTTGTCTTATCTAATTCAACAATATTACAACATTATGTGTAGCTTAAAATAATTATTTCTCTAGTGGACCATCTGTCTGAGTGATCAGGATGCTCTATAAAGTTATTGAAAACATCAATTGTGCTCTCATTACTTGAACACGGTCTTCTCTAGCATGTGCATCATTGGCATCTTGTATCTTTTATGTTTGAGTCATTGAACAAGAAGAAGAAAAAAACTCATAAGCTGCCCCTTTTAGCAATCTAATTATATGGGATGCTATGGAACAGTAGAGTTGCTGGGGGAGAGAGAAAAAAAAACAACACAATTTCTGCACAATGGATTTCTTCACCAAACTGAACTCATTCTCAAATGTTTGTGAATCCCTAGGTTAATGTCTCCTCCAAACACTAATTGGAATCAGCTAACCTAGAGTCCTAGAAACACAATAAAATTGGAGGTGTTGTCTATAAAAGGAGAAACTTTAGCACTGTTATTGCTACTCTCTCGGCAGGAGTGGGTGTCCAGTAATATGAGTGCAAATGCTCAGTGATGTTACGAACAGCAGTACTGTGTCAGCTAAGGACTTATTCCTAAAGAACATCAACTGATGTGCCTATGAATAAAAACTCTGAATGGTGCTCATGGGCGAAAACTATGTAGGAAGCTACTGCTGTCAAAAATAAATAAATAAAATATAATGTCTGAAGTACACAAAAGACTATGGTTGTTCCAGAGCACTACTGGCAAAATATTCTGGAGACAGATGAAGCCAAAGTTGAGCTGTTTGTAAAACACACATACTATTACAGTATGGGTAGAGAAAAAAAGAGCATCATGGTTTAGGGTAACTCTGCTGCCCCTGGATAGGTTGCAATTAGGGGTGGGCAATATAATGGTACACATGATTAACTGGTAGAAATTTGTCAACTGGTAGAGATTTTGGGCTATCGTCTTTATCGTGGTTATGCACTCATGTCACGTTGCTATGCTCCGTGGACGAAAATTTTTCGTTAACACATTTTTAAGCATTGCGTTTAAAAACAAGTGATTCAAACAACAGCGCTATATGCCCAAGCTGTAATATATATACAGAGTTCTGGCATAGATGGCGCAGTCCCATAGGTCTAACTCTATCTGACCTATTACATCATTATCACATATCACAGCTGATTGTTTTTCTCCTGTATAAGTAGCCAATGAGCTCACTGCTCAATATTCAAATACCTGGCTTTTGTTTGCTGTAGCAGTTTGCAGTGCACTTCAGAACAGCTGAAATCAACATTTAAGATAAGTGAATGCTCTTTTAATCCATATCGCTGTGTATATTTGCGTGGTCTGCCTAATTTAATACAAAAATGAGCAACCATAAACAAGTTTAAACTAAGTGTCATGCTAGCAGTTTGCATTGAATGCATCAGCGAAATATTAAGCATATTAGCAGCAGCATTTAGCATCTGTGTTTATACAGCTGGAGCAAAGGCAGTTTAGAGCATGTAATCGCTCTGATGACATGCCGATAGTAATGAACATGAAAACAGGTTAAACGAAATAAGCATTCTTGTGTATGCATTTCAACTGGGGTTCACCATATACATCGGCGTAATCTCAGTGTTCACGTTTGTTATTTCTAAGGTCAATGTTTTCATCGTGATGAGTGTGTGGTTGATTTCAGCTGCACACAGTGTCAGAAGCATGCACTTATCGCAGTCATATCAATGACAGTGTTGCGGAAGAAGGGAATTAAGAGTTATTGCTTAAGATCACTATCTATGGTTGACGTAGTCCTGAATGAAATGCATTATGGGTAGTGTGCTCTAGCTGTGCTGTGTAGTTCAGAAAACGGAAAAAGAACGTTTATATTCTGCTTTTATTTCAGTTCATTCAAGTCAGTCCACCCAGGAGTTTTGTGCACTGTAACACTGATAACGTTCATCTACACAAGAGAGTAAATGGCAAGCATCTGCTAACTTTGTCCGTCTCATCACTGCACGAACATGAATTAACGAGCTGTTACGCTACTGCTGGGACTGATGAAGTGTAGAAAGTAACCGCAGATATCAAATGACTAAATTATGATATTTGCTCTGGTGGATGCTGGGGTCTTATCTATTGGATTGCAACATATATCCATTTTGTTAATTAACATTACACACAGTGCACATCTAATTAGAGTTAAGCCAGTCGGCGTGGTATCCCAGGCACACATAGTCGTAAACCATGACTTGAGCCCGAATGTTTTTTCAAAAGCCCTGAATCTTTTGGGATTTTTAATAGTTTCACGTCACACACACCTCAGTCCTACATAGCCACGCCTCCTGTGAATCCCTCAGCACGTCACTTGTCTCATCTCATTCACCTCAAGCATTTTTACCTAGTGGGATACTTTTTGTAAATTATGTTCACTCATTAATGTCTTGGGCAAGCTCATGCAAACCAAATCTGCGCATGTTTAGCACAAATACTGAACTCGAGAGACATGACATTATCGAGTATATGGCAAAAACCAAATAAAACACACCTACAGAGTGCACGCATGCGCGACTACATGATGAAATCTGGCTAGACAAACTTTGTGCGCTTTCGCATTTAAAGCTAGAGTGCCTTCTTTCACTGCATGATTCAGTCTATTAATATGCATTAAGAATGATCACATAATTAAAGATAAGGGGGCAGAAAATGTATATATTTATATTATTTCATTTTGTTAATAAATATCACACGAAGAGTTCCGTTTTTTTCTTAAATAAAATGAGCATAGTTACAAATGTGATATTGATTTTATACAACAGTTCAATAAATAATAGGCTAATATCAAGAGACTTATGTTTTAGACACCATATTGGCTGTTTTTGCTCTATTTCGCCAGCAAAAATCATTCCAAACACAGCCACATCACTTTTTGAGTCTCTGAGCAACATGATGGTGTTTCGTTCCTGAATGAATCAACCGTTTAAATGATTCGGTTCAATTGCAGTGACTCACTTATTAACAGTGACTGGCTGCCACCTACTGGCGGTTTTAATTTCACTTTTCTTTTTTTTTTTTTTTTCATGTTTTAAATCATTTAAAATAATAGTATGTAACGTTTTACGTTTAATATATCACATAGTCATAGGCCACTAGTGCCACTAGTGTTATTGCCATGTACATGCTAACATTACCATGCTAATCCCTCCGACAGTTGTCATGACAGAAATACAGAGTTCTGGCATGAAACTCTTGATGGCGCAGTCCGATAGGTCAGATTGAGTTAGACCTAATGACATCATTATCACATGGCACAGCTGACTGGTTTTCTCCTGTATTAGCAGCCAATGAGCTCACTGCTCAATATTCAAATACCTAGCTTTTGTTTGCTGTAGCAGTTTGCAGGGCACTTTAGAAACCCTCCACCTTCCCCAGCTCCACCTGTATAGATCTGCTACGAGGTGATTCATGTATGCTATATTGGGATCATTCATATGTTTTATATGTGCAACAGCAGTATTTCCTACATGCTCACAGCAGCATGTTGTGAATGTATTGGCAGTAGCAAGTCTCGGTACTTTCTCTGCCACAGCAGCAGCGTAGCAGATCTATTCCGCCAAGACCAAATACATTAACATTGTCATGTACATTACCATGCTAATCCCTCCGAGAGTTGTCATGACAGATATGTATATGTATATGTATATATATACTATTACACAGTAAAGACCTTGCAGTGTTTTTGATTAATTTATACAATATATGTAGCATTTCTTATTTGTGTTTGTTTTTATTTTTTTGTCCTAGTTTCTTATCTTTATTTCATCACTGACTGTTTACTTATCTTCAGTGAGCTTGAGTTATCTCTTTTCCACCCTTTTATAGGCTTGTATTATTATTATTTTTTTTTTATTTTTTTTTTGTGATTTATTGACAGTGGTGACAAGAATGAAAATTCTGTGGTATCAAAAATGTTGATATCATAAAATCCTTATTAAAAATGCAATACTAATAATGGTCTTATATTTTTTTTTTTTGGTGGGTGTGTGTGACAGACAACTCAATAACTCTGTCTGACAACCTATAAATGGCCTATCCACCGCCACCCAAACCTACTCTAATATCAAATGTCAATCGACCGTCAACATAAATTGATAAAATTCTTCATTGCTTTTATTAAAACCTATACTTTTTTTTTTCCCTTTCTTTCTTCTGTTGATTGACAGACATGATTGAAATAAGTGTCCTGAGCAATCACACTCAGTCTCGGTGACTGCTTTAGGCTCTGTGAACAGAATGTGGGGGGAAAAAAACAAACAAAACAAATTATACGTCACTTCACTTTCATATATGATGTTGGGATCATTCGTATGTGAATGACATATGTATATGTTTGTGTGTATTAGGGCTGGTAATTTAACGCATTAATTTGATTAATTACAGTGAAAAATAACACGTTAAAATTATTAACGCATGTAACGTACTTGCCCCGCCCCAGACCTATGTGGGTCATCTGACATTTCATACAATTGATTGATGACAGATATGAGGCAGGGCAACAACTCACCATGTGATGGAGCCTAGAGAACGTAGTTAGAATGTCCCTAAAATTCAAGATATGGGGCAAAAATGCCCGTTTGAGTTTTTGTCTCATATTTACATCATATAGTTAAACAATATCACACGAGCAATAGTCTAAGTGCAATATCACACGAGTGCAAATGTGATGATTGATCTTATACAACAGTTCAGTAAGTAAGAAGTTATATTGTGTTATTTTGGACACAATGTTGTCTGTGTTGCTAAATTTTGCCAACGAAAATATAAAGACAAAACAGAACTGTTCGTCTCCGAGCAACACGCAGCTGCATTTGATTTCTTAATGCACGTTTTGAATGAATTGGGTGAACCATTTGGCGCGTTGTTGAACCATTGGCCATAGGCGCGTTTGATCTGAAACGGTGCTGCACAGACTGATCAGTGTATGACATCAATGGACCGCGAGATCGATTCAAAAGCATAAGGAACCGTCTGCTCTCTATAACTCTTGCTGTACTTTGATGTCACACACTGATCGGTCTGATCTGCTTCAAGTCGAACAAGCCTATGATTCAATGGACCATTCATAAAGAACCATTACTTCACTCCTGAATGAATCAGCCATTTGAACGAATCAACTGAATGAATAAATAGGCTTGTTTGAGATGGGCCTCACCTTGCCTGAAATGTAGGCAAGAGTAGGCGGCTGCAGTGAGGGGAGGAGTGAAATAAGCGCAGTCAAGACGGATAGTTCTGCCCTCTCGAAGTGGAACAGATACCTACGAGATCAAAGGCAGATATGGCATTATTCTCACTCATATGCTGTGCTGCTGATAAACATGATATAATTTCAGTTCTGTTGCTTTTATATGATTTAAATATGATGAACAAGACACTCAAAGTGCTTGCTATTTAATTCCATACAAAAGGCATATTTATCATCCATGTTTATTTTAATTCAAATATGTATTTTAGATTTTTATAGAAAATATGGCAACAATCACATATCTCACACAGAGATCACACTGTCATAGTGTTTGGGAATATTCATGCACAATTTAAATCCATAATAGCATGAAATCAGATTAAAACAATGAAACATTTTAGAAGAGAACACAGCATCATGGTTGTCTGAACCAATGAGCATTAAGCTGTGTCGTCAGTCAGTCGTTTCCCATCATGCTTTTGGTCAGCGCAATTGGTGGAGAACAACTGCGCGCGACTGCTCAATCCAACACAGCCACCTCGCCGTCGCGATGGCACACGTCAGCATGACATCAGAGCAAGGCCGACGTAACTCGGACACTTTTCTAACCGGCATGCGTGATCACCGGTGATTGGTTCTGTGCAGATTTTGCTCATCTCAAACAAGCCTAATGACTCGATGACTTATTAATTAAGACATTTATCACCACCTACTGGCAGTTTTAGTTTATTATTTAGAGTATAATTTCATTAAATAAATAAATTTCATATTTCCATAGTAATAATTATAAAATAAATTATTAAAGGTATAGTTCACCGACTCAAAAATGACAGTTGTGTCATCATTTACTCACCCTCATGGTCCAAAAGAGTATATGTAATAAATTGTATCAAACTAAATATTTCTTGCTGAAGCTCATTTTTTTGCTTTACACAACAATGACTTTAAATTATCTTATGGGACTAATTTTTCAGCCAAACTTGATTCCACATCATGTAATTAATTAGATAAAAAATTGTAATCACTTACCAGACCTTATATATACAGCATATACATATACATAGGCGTAGCTTGACGTTTGAGCTTAGGGGGCGCCAAACCATGCCAGTCGAACTGATCAGTCAAACATTTAAATACATTTTATCATTTCTGTAGTAAACGTACAAAGTCACAATCCGTGTACCATTAAAATCGGTTTTATTATGATTAGAGCAGCAGCAAGCGCGTGAGGTTGCCATGGCAACCAGATACATTGCAAGCAAATTACTGCGAAAAGTACACGCGAAAGGCTGCGCTGTCTATTTCTGCTGCACTAGCAATAAACACATTGAAAAGAACGCACCATAACATGTTTGCCAACAGAATCGCGAAGTAGATTTTAAGCAAATCAAAGAGTGAATTACCCACTGCTTTAAAACAGATATCTGTTGGACATTCAAGTTAAACGTGCAGACACACAAATACATTTAGTAACGTTAAATCTTACTGAAAATGGCCGATTAAGCAGTTTATATTCTGAAATATATTTCTAGGTTTTGTTCTGTGTGCATTAAATTACATTTGGATGTAAATGGTCCTTTTCCTGACATAAATGTAAAACACTGAGCTGCTAACAGAGCGTCCTGTGGATCACCTTTATGTGGCTGTCCGGGTCTGGAGTCGGGCATCTAGCTTCATCTGTCTTTATTTTGGTTAGGTTCAGATTCCTCTTCAGTTATTGTATGTTGTAAAAAAAAAAAAAAAAAAAAAATATCCGTTCATGTCACGCAACCGCATGCAACAGGCAAGCATGCAGGCTATCCGCCAAAATGCAGATTCATCACGCGCCAATTTCACAAATGAGATTGTGAAAGCCTATTAGTTTGATTTTATTTACAATAAATAACAGTAAAATATATTAAAATAACTACATTATGTGCGTATTTACTTTTGAGTTGAAAACATTATTAATTAACAAATATATAGTAAAATCTTTCAATCGTTAGGGGGGAGGGCAAGGCAATCTCCGCCTGTATGTGTGTATATATATATATATATATATAAGTATATCTATATCAACTATTTTTGCAATACACTTTGGTGCCACTAATGGTGTAGGAAATTGTGTGTGTGTGAAAATTGTAATATGACTGGTATTATGTATTGCTTTTATTGTTTACTATTGTGCAAGACAGTTCAGGTTTTTTTTTTTTTTTTTTTCTAGTCTCAGCCTGCAACATGAAGAATGACAATAAACTTCACTTGGATTGACTCGAAAAAGGGGAAAATGACTGCAGTTTGTTTGCTTAGAAGACATGTCTTGGCAGACTTGGTGTAAATTAATGGTTGTTCCATCGGAATCACTCAAATGACAAAACGATAAGGCATAGACTTTTAAAAGCCAAAAATGACTGAGTGACGTCAGACAGGACTGTGTGTTGTGACACTGAAGGAGAAGTTCCAATGTACCGCATATATTTCTACCTGTCACTTCACTGTGTTCTCAAAACGTCACAAGAAAGAGAAAAAATAAAAATAAAATCCATCTAAAACCCAGAAAGCTCACCATTGAATGTACTAAGTAAGAGCACTTCACCCTACCTAAATCAGAATGAAAGTCTCCACTTAAGCTGTGACAACAAGCAGTTGTAAGTACTGCAGTATAAAAGGTTGGTCAGTTTTAACATGACATCTGAAATGTGGTTCACTTGAGAAAGATAGGAAATAAATATGTTAAAAATACACAACTATTATAGCTATGATGCAAACATCATGCATATCAAACATATCAACATATTGGGTACACTTGGAGATACTGTATAAAGTCACTCTTGTAATTGTGACTTTAAGTGTCACAAAGTCATAATTATGAAATTGAATTGCAATGGTAAGAAATTTACTTGATATAACAAGAAATACAACTGCAATTATTACAAGAAATGAACTTGCAACTGTGAAAAAAAAATAATAATAAAAAAAAAAAAAATATATATATATATATATATATATATATATATATATATATATATATATATATATATAATAATGTTGCAATTATAATAGTTGCAATATAAGATATAAAATTGTGACAAATTCATTATGTGAGATATAAATTCAAAGTTACAAGAAATGGTCACAATTACAAAAACTAAAGTTGCAAGAAATTACAAGAAATAAAGTGACAATTTGATGTATAAAGTCATACCAGTAACTTTGTGCAACTAATGTTGCAATTCAGAATATAAACTCAAAATCGTGAGAAATAAGTTCCCTATGGGAAATATATAAGTCAGTCGGCATTTAATGTAAAACTGTACAATGAAATACAAAGTCAGTGATATAGCTGATAAAAATTACCTGACTGGCTTGGACTTCACATGAATTGCTGCATATGCATTGCTTTTATTATTGACTAAATAATAACTCAAGTCAAACACTAATTAAATTTAGAGAGCATTTCATTGTTCATCTGGCAGGAAGACAGAAATAAATAAAAATATCTTCTGACAACTAGGATACTTTGAAAAATGTACTTTGAAAAAGTTTGTGAAGAGCTTTGTCCTTTTCCTCAAGATGAATATAAATGAATTATTATATATATATATATATATATATATATATATATATATATAATTTTTATTTTTTTCTCAGAGAAAATAAATAAAACATTCATAGCATCTATATACCCACAGGAAGCCCTCACAATGTTCCTGCAGACCGCAGGCAAACCAAAAACCACTGCTGCCATCCACAAACATCACCTCTCACAGTCTGATGAGTCTAATTGATCAGAGCGGTTCACTTTGAGCAGGAATGTTAAGCAGTCACCGGCACGGACTGCTGAGTTCAATTAGCAATTCACCATTTTAAAGCCACATTCATCATACTGCGTCAGCTAAAATCATGTCCTAAGACTAAAAACGGCCATTTTTCATGTTCTCTCTAATCATTTCATTGACGTCTTTGAATTTATTAACTTTAGGGAATGGCTTTTAAAGAATCTGAGAACTTATGATGTATAAGGTTTAGTTTCTGAGGACAGGATGATTGATGTGGATATAAACATTTGTCATCAAGACACATATCGCTACAGCTGGAAGATTAATGGAAGAGTGTGATATCATGTCGATATGACATTCTGCAAAATGCCACATCCCTTGGCTGCACATTGAGCTTGAAATTGTTTGAGATCTTGTTCTCGGGAAAAGCTGGTCACGATGTCAACAGCAACAAAAAGATTCACATGCCTGCATTATGTGTGGTGTACTGGTTTGAAGACTTGAGCTACTTAACCATAATTTGGACGGCTTTCATCTGCACCACTTTAAAAAGTAATCAAGCAAAGTGCATGGCGTGTTAGGGCACTAATATTTCAGGCATCTAAAAGGTAAAAACAGCAATTATATATTTGGTAATATTCTTTTTTTTTTAAGAATGTCAGTCTCTTTTAAGTATAATCTCTGAACATTATACCACCTATTCATCATTGAAGAAGTCAGTGTTATTTTTTTTAAGTTTCAAAGAGAAGGTAAATGGCACAGATCTAAAAGAAGACCTGAAGACCTTTATGGAAGACTCAAGGTTAGTCATTTCTGTAAGCCAGACCAGCCTTACTGAAGTGTGGATCACCATTTTGTCATTGGCAGAATCTCAAAGAAATCCTCCTCATAAAAACTACCACACATCGTGTTAGTTTGAGCTCTGCAGAGTCGATATCACAGCACACTGCCCACCCGCTTTCACTCCTTCTGCAGGGGAGTATCAATACCTGTCAGCGTCCGACAGTTTGTTACGACAGGTAGGAAAACAAATGCTGCGCTGACAATCAGCTCGCTGCAAAATTGTCTTGAGTTAACAATTCATCTACAGTCTTGAATTCGCTTATTATTTGTGGGCGAGTTCTTCAACTACAGAATGCATCTGTCTCAATCAATAAACCGGACTGCCAAGGGCCTGCAAGCAAACTGGTGTGTGTAAGAGTGTGTGCGTGTCCACACAGCTCATTTCTGCCAGCTCACATTAGTGAAGCACCATCCTTATCTAGCCCAGCTATAAACGGGGATCTCTCTCAACAAGAAACTAATAAACCTTGCACTGCTATTTTGCTCTTGTTCCCATCAAATCTATTACAGACATCAAGGATGCTTATTGCACCCTATTTTATTGTCAGGTCGGAGACTCTAAGAGTGAATATGAGCTATCATGCTGAGTGCATGAGCCGAACTGATCTGATATGACCTATAATTTCAAGCAAAAGTAGACAATTAGGGCACATTATCAGTATTTTTTTCCTACCTCTCAACTCCGAACAAGCCATTGTGTGGAACAGAAGTCGGCCCCTGAGGCCCTAAAGCTAAGAGTGTGTAAAATCAATTGGGCGGCACCGCACTCATCCTCTCCCATTTCGAAAGTCCTGCAGCTCCAATTAATTTCTTAATGAGAGTTTTAAGAGTAATCGCTCCAGATTGATCCAGAATGGAGGTCAGTGCTGAGTGCTGGTGGGAATTGAGACTGCCTCCCTCTTTTAATCTATCGTTAAACACATTTTAGCTGACAAGCAGAGAGAGAGGAACCGAAATGGAATCCATTTTTCTGAGCTCCTGAATGATGATCATAATGAGAGAGCATTGAAACACGGTAATCCAATATTGAAACAAGAAAACCTGAAAAAAAACTGTAATAAAAGTACTTTGTTATTAGACCCAACTTTGTATGGTAAATCTTGCAGCCATTCGCACCTACCTTTTAACATTCATTATCTATCTGGGTATCTGGATATTCATTAGCTGGATTGCTCTGACTTTTATTTGTATTTAATTTTTTGGAACTTGACCCACTAGTACTCTCTATTTTATTTCTATTGTGCCAACCTTTTGTTCATTAAATAAATAAATAAATGATTTTCTACCATTAGTACACATGATTATATTTCTATTCTATCAACTTATTTATTGAAAAAAATAAATAAAATAAAAATAAAACCTTGAACCTCTATCATTAGCACTATTCTCTGTTTTATTTATTTGAGAATATGAATAAATAACAATAAAAAAAACTTGAGCCTCTAACACTAGCACTCTTTATTCAATTTATATTATATCTACTTTTTATTAAAAATAATAATAAAAAACTCTAAAACTACCACTCTTTTTATATTATATTCTATCAACGTTTTATTGAAATAAGTAAATAAATAATCTTGACCTTCTAACACTAGCACTCTATTCCATCTACTTTATTAAAACATATATATATATATATATATATATATATATATATATATATATATATAAACTTGACCCTCTAACACTCTCTAGCCACTTTTTTTACCTATAACAAATGAAAAAATAAATAAAAAATCCTCTAACACTAGCACTCTCTATTCTGTTTCTATCCTACCCGTTTTCTTTTTATTATACACAAATAATATAATATAATATAATATAATATAATATAATATAATATAATATAATATAATATAATATAATATAATAATCTCTATTCTATTTTATTCTACTTTGTATTTAAATAAAACAAAAAATACATACATATATGCATACTTGTCACAGCACTTACATTTTGTTGCTCTTTTGATGGTATAATTGCTTCTATTGTCCTCATTTGTAAGTCACTTTGGATGTTCTGATATCTGCTAAAATAATGTTAATTCTAATTAGATAGAGATCTGATTGCACTTACCCCAAAAAAATGGAAAAACACAATTACTGCATTACATTTTTTTTTTTTTTTTTTTTTTTGATTATTTAGATAAATGTTATCAGTGAAAGTTAATTAAAACTGCTTAATTTTGAAAGATAAAGGAAACTTTTGTGTTTTCTTACTTTGGGGAGAAAAAAAAATCATAGTATGTTGGTAATGGGTCGATGACAAATAAGAGTCTTAAATAAAAATAAAGAAAATATAAAATATTTTTAAAAATCTAGTTTAAACATTGTCAAGTTCTGAGAAAGGTACTCTTTGCATTGCTTTGTTTTTGTGGGTAGAAAAGTTCAAATTTAGTGATTCTAAAAATGTCATGTGCAACCATCAAAGGGTTTCTGCAGGTTTTATAAAGGTACATTTAATACTTTTTTTTTTTTTTTTTTAAGACTAAGCAGCGCCACACTCATCCTCTCCCATTTCTAAAGACCTGCAGCAATTAATTTCTTAGCGAGAGTTTTAAGAGTAATCGCTCCAGATTGATCTAGAATGGAGGTCAGTGCTGAGTGCTGGTGGGAATTGAAACTACCTCCCTCTTTTAATCTATCGTTAAACACATTTCAGTCACCAAGCAGAGAGAGAGGAACCTAAATGGAATTCATTTTTTCTGAGTTCCTGAATGATTACCGTAATGAGTGAACACGATAATCCAATACCGTAACAAGAAAACCTGCAAAAATGGTAAACATTAAAAAAAGGTACTTAAAGTTGTTAGACCCAATTAATTTGGAAAATATTGCTGTTATTTACACCTACTATTGACATGCATTGTTTCCAGATGTGTGGATATTAATTTGCTGTATTATATATTTCAACTTTTCGGTCATTTACATAATTTTAAAAACATTAGACAGTTCTAAATGCTTAATTTTGACAAATAATTTTTCCCTACATCAGAAACATTCCCACAGTAAATGATACTAATGGTTCAATGACAAACAAGCTAACAATTCATCTACACTCTTGAATTTGCTTTTTATTTGTGACTGGGTTCTTTAACTACAGCAGGGGTGTCAAACTCAGTTCCTGGAGGGCCACAGCCCTGCACAGTTTAGATGCAACCCTAATTAAACACACCTGATCCAGCCAATCAAGTCATTAAGGCTTATTTGAAAACTACATGGTATGTGAGTTGGAGCAGGGTTGGAACTAAACTCTGCAGGGCTGTGGCCCTCCAGGAACTGAGTTTGACACCCCTGAACTACAGCCTGCATTTGTCTCAATCAATAATCTTTATTATTTTGAAAGATAAAAAAGGTATGTGGGGTTCCAGGGAATGAGAAATTTGGCATTTGTGGTGAATAATGTGAGTTACTTTTGTGTTTCTGTGCAGATAACAATATGCATTTACACCTACAAAATTCATTATTACTTATATACATTTACACCTACATCGATTAAAAAGCATTATTTTTTAAATAATAATAAAATAAAATAAATATTACATTAATGTATTGATCACATTATAATATTTAAACTATTAATATCAGCAGAAAAAAAATAAAAATAAAATTAATTGCAGCACTATGATGGCACTTGTCACCCCCCATTTTTGAACATATACATGAAAGTGCACTATCCAAACTTAAACTCTTATAATTCATGAATGCTTTGGAATACAGACATAAGGTTGGACTCTTTTTTTTTAAGAAGACAATCAGTAGATTACTGCAAAAGTGGAATTATTTTAAAATATGAAAGTAACAAAAAGTTATAGAAGTTTAAATTTACTGTAAAGAAAATACAAAATATTTTATATATATATATATATATATATATATATATATATTTTTTTTTTTTTTTTTTTAATATATATAAAATAAATATTTTACATAACAGGTTTTACTCTAAAATTGGCATAAAATTAAAGCCTTATGTCTCAATAAGTTATGTTCCAAATTTGAAGTTGATATGAGAAAAATTGAGGTTCCTGTGAGATTTTATTTAGGGCGTCATACCACAAACAGCCACCGGGTGCCATTCAACTCCATTTAATTTTTTTTTCATGCATTTTTCTGTCACAAATGTCTAAATTTCTCTGTCAAATATGGAATCCTGAGAGTCGGACCTTTCCGACAATACGTATTTTGTCAAGATTATAAAAAGTTTTGATTCTAAAAGACCGTAATACATTGTGTAAAATGACACTTGACACCACCCACTAAGGGGTAGGAGACCGCCAAAAGATTTTAAAGTAAAATTTCCATGTCCGATTTCAAAATGGTTTTCACAGGATGAATTTTGAGGTTTTAAGCTTTCAAATGATATACAATTTATGATGATTACTCAAATATTTGATAGGGAAAAAAGACAACGAAAAAAAGAGCGCCAAGCGTCCCACAGGTGACATATAATGTGTCTATAGCAAGTAACGTCTGATGCTTGGCATAGAGAAGGTTTCATGAAGTTTTCATTAACATATTCATGACACTTGACAGTTCTAAAGAAAGGGTTTTGAGTGAGGAGATGAAGTGTATTTGACTAGAATGACTTTTCACAGAACATTTATGCATGTGAGGGGCTCTGTATTCGCCTGTTGCATTACCGTTTGAATATAAATGCAAGCAGAAAAACGGCTTTGCGTTTCTCCAGCCTATGTTGAACTGAACAAGGTCATTTAAGCAAACTGGGCTGCTCAACTGAACTCTACCAAAAGTGCTTTAAATGTTCCCAAAGAGAGATATCAGAGAACATGAAGTGTTGACTGCAAAATATACCAACCTCTTGGTCAGTCAATTCTTGGCTAAAAACCCATTACTTATAGAATAATTCTATTTGAATGAATGACGTAGAGGCATGTCAGCCTCTCAATGCTATTATACATAATACAGATCTTTTAAAAGAGACCTGAACATATTACCTTATTGCTCGCAATTATGTATCATCAGGGTCTTTATATTATTTGCTATAATAAGACTGAACTAGTGACACTTTGGTCAACATCCTGCATGATTTATACCTCCTCTCATACAGTATATCTGTTGAGCTCAAGTGTCATGTTTGCATGCAATTAGCACTGTAATGAAGAAATAAACATGAATTGTGGCATAATTATTTTTAGATGATCCCCACCAGGACTGGTCATGCAGTTCATAAAAGCCCAATTATATCTCAAATGAATTATATTAGGCCATTATTCATAGTCACGCAGCTCGCATCAACCAACAAACAGCAAAATATATTAATATTGCATAGGGAAACAATATGCAGGCCTAAAATTATTAGCAAAAATGTATCTTGAATTTTAAACGTTCTTGTTCTCGAAATGAAATAAAAAATAAAGCAATATCACAGTGTTTTATGGCTGGCGGCTTTTATACAATAGTGAACAGTTCAATGATCAAGATATATAAATAATTAGGGAAAAAGCATTATCAAAAAAACTATTTTGTGTGAAATTGCTTTCTTGTGCCACTGATGCAGGATCTGTAGCTAGTATGAAAGCCCCTCCATTATTAATTTGACCGCAACGACGGCATTGTTTCTGACCAACTGGAGTAACAAGGCAGCTTGTAAGTTAATTGGTTTTTCATAGTATTATTCAATGAATAAACAATAAGTTGATATCGATAAACTTATGTTTCAGACACAATTGCCAGTAATTCCATCTGTTTTGCTCCGCCAACGAAAATCTTCAAACGAAGCAGAACCGTTTCACACCGACAACCACAGTGCTGTTTTGTTTGGCCATGTTCACACAGCAGCAGAATACGTTTGTCAATCCTGTATTTGAGTCCTTAATACGGTTCCGTTCACACACAGTTTGGTTATTTACGGGCGTGACAACCGCATTCTGTAACCGAACTCACACCTGTAAATTTTCAGGACTCACAACCGCATTCTCGTAACACAAGCTCTGTGTGAACGGAACAGGACTGGACAACTACAAATGCTCACAACACAAAGGAATAAAGAAATGCACTGCAAAAAAAAACAAAAAAACACCTGCAAATTAAGAAAACCACTATCAATTTGACAACACAGACACTGCAAATGCTCACAACACAAACAAATAAAGAAACACGCTGCAAATACTCACAACACAACCAAACAAAGACACGCGGTGCAAATTAAATTCTTTATTTAGTTGTGTTGTGAGCATTTGCAGCACCTGCTGTCAAATTGATGAAGATATTTCTTGATTTGCTGGTGCCTTTTCTATGTGTTTTCGGAAGTTGCAGCGCGTTGAGCTCTCTCGACCACCTTACGAGAGAGCCACTCTGCTGCACAAACGCGCATCTACTGTGGGTTAAGTGTTTTCGGTAACTTACAGTGAAGGAGAAATGAGCTTCTGCTTCTTGTTTAATGGCGACTAACTCTTTAGGAACATTATCGCCACCTACTGTACTGGATATCAAATAAACTTACATAGGTGATGAGTCTGAAATATGAGAAGGGGAAGGATTGGGGGAGGAGGGGAAGAAAAAAAATAAAAACATTTATTGTGGACATTTCATAGTCTCTCTAATCTATTGGGCACTCAGATCACATGCTCATGCTGAGAAATGAGCTGCGTGTCATCTGAAAGTTTTAGATCCAGTCGGTTTCCCTTCAGGAACTGCTGCAGCGAGTGAGATTGCGGAGATCACACATGGATCTGGCGGACAGGTTGGAGGCGGGCTCACCCTTTCTCCACCTGCGTTCCCCAGATCTAGCGCTCTTTCTCTGGGTTTGGAAGCCTGTGCTGCGGTTTCTTTGCCCTTTGAGTGAGAGCCCGCAGCTTCTATCTTTCTCCGAGGAGATTTGATATTGTTTGTATACGTGAGTTGCCGAGGCAATGCGTGCTTTACGATTATTCCCGGTTCTTTATTGAATATTTCACATCAGACCATAGCCGCGGGAACATATCATATCTGGGGGGTGGGGCTTGATGTGGCAGTGCGGGGCCACGGTAGGTGATTTTTGACAAAATCCTATAAACAGCCCAAACTCTTATAGATTAACATACAAATGAAGATGTAGCCTATATGCGAACCAGTATATATTTGTGCTTTTGTGATTTTTAGTTCAATAATTTTTTCTTTAATATTTATATTATTTAAGGGGATTTGACTAAATATTAACATCGCTAATATGCAAAATGTTTGGTCAATGCACTTTATTGAATTCTCTCATCAGAAACAACAAAGTGCAGATGTAGCCTACCTAAGTGCGATGTAAGAGATTAATTCATCATACACTGCAGACAACACTGATTATAGCTTATAGTTTTTTAGAGCACTTACACTTCAGTAATAGTCTTTGATAATGTAAATGTTCTTTGTTCGCTGTATAATTTCTCCATTGTTTGAATAACAGTGGACATGCCGTTATAATTAAACTTAAAATGTCTTTTTATTAAACGTGATCAGGTTAAATTCAAATTGAGTCTTATTAAAATATTTTTTCATAATATGGATAGCCTACTTGCCTAAAACGTTATGATGTGCGTAGTTAGATTACATTAGGCTACAGATTAGACTACAGTGGTTTGTGCGTTTGACCAGAGACTAGAGCGCAATTAAAGATCAGTGCTTATTGACGGTGGCTATCTTGAGAAGCGAGAAAGCTTCGGAAAACAGCTCATAAAAAAGACGAGGACGTGAATGGTCGGAATGTAAAATTACAGTAATATTATGTGAACATTCACACAAAATTCTGTCAGTGTGAGCGGGAAATGTAGGGACGCGCGTGAGGCACACAAGAAAAATACAACCGCACTAGGCTATATATTTCTGGTCCGTTTAATGAATAAATCACAAAAATGAAGTATCTTGGGGATGATCGAGGGGCAAAAGGAAAATCTCAGACCTGGCCTTGCGGCAGGGGGTGCTGCAGCACCCCTAGTTCCCACGGGCATGCATCAGACCGTGTTTACTTGTCTGGTTGTTTGGCTGCATTTAATTCGGGGGAATTAAATTATGTATTTCATTTGACTGTGAGAAGTTAGAAGTTAGATGTCCAGCTCCTCATTCAGGGAGCATCACTTCTTGTATTCCCCAGAATTTTGGAGTCAGAGTGGCGCTCCCGGGCCGAAGGCTTCTAGCAAAAGGCAGATCTTTAGACCATCATTCTTGCTGGATAGTCTTCAGCTAGAAAGTCCTGATGCCTGTGGCCCAGGACTTTTGATGGCCGGCCCCCTCTAGGGAAGAGCGGTGTACACCGCATTACATGGTGCCCGTCTGCCAACCCTGCCAGTGTTCCAGGGCACTGGAAGAATGTCTCATTGGGTCCTGCCTGAACAGGCTCTGGTTCTATCAGTTCTATCAGAGCGGCATACACCGCAGCACACGGTGCCCGTCTCTCCTCAGTGCCCTCAGGAGATCGATCTGCCAACCTTTCCAGTGTTCCAGGGCACAGCGGTCTCCAGCGACCGCTGCTCTCAGTCTTTTCCACCCAGAAACGTAGCAACTGAGAGGCTCACAACCTCTTTGGAACTCTCTAGGGTGGCTAGATCGGCCGTCTCCTGCTGGTGTGCCGCTTCAGGGCACTGATCTTAGTTCCAAAGAAGGATGGAGGGTTGCGTCCCATTTTAGATCTGCGTCAGTTGAACCGCTCAGACATGCGACTAAAGTTCAAGATGCTTGCTATCAAACAGGTCGTGTCTCAGATTAGGTCCAAAGACTGGTTTGTCACGATAGATCTAAAAGACTCATACTTCCATGTCTCCATCCTTCCCACTCACAGGAAGTTCCTGAGGTTTGCTTTCAGCGGCAAAGCATACCAATATCAGGTTCTCCCCTTCAGGCTTGTACTCTCACCCCGCACTTTCACAAAGTGTGTGGATGCTGCTCTGGCTCCTCTGCGACGCCAGGGTATCTGCATACTGAATTACATCAACGTTTGGTTGATTTTAGCTCAATCTGAGCAGATGGTGGTTCGACATCGAGATGTCGTTCTCGCTCACATGATAAAGCTGGTTTAAGACTAAACGCCAAGAAAAGTGTGCTTTCTCCATTACAGAGAACCACTTATCTAGGTGTGGCGTGAGATTCGACCACGAAGCAGGCACGTCTGTCCCCTGCTTGGATCGAGTCAATCCTCACGGCAGGCAAGAGAGAAAAAGAAGGCCAGTCACTCACTGTCAAGCAGTTTCAGAGACTGCTAGGTCTGATGGCAGCTGCGTCCAACGTGATACCTTTTGGCCTGCTGTACATGAGGCCCCTACAGTGGTGGCTCAAGACCAAGGGGCTCTCCCCGAGGGGAAACTCACTTTGCACGATCAAGGTCATGCAGCATAGGTAGCTTAGACATGTGGAGGAATCCTTGGTTCTTGTCTCAGGGCCCGGTGCTGGGAGCTCCTTATCGCCATGTAATGCTAGCGATGGATGCGTCCCTCACCGGTCGGGGACTGGTCATGAGTGGCCACCCTGCCGGCGGTCTGTAGAGCGGCCGCCATCTCACGTGGCATATCAACTGCCTGGAGATGCTGGCAGTCTTTCAAGCACTGAAACACTTTCTCCCAGACCTAAGAGATCGTCATGTGTTGGTGCGCACCGACAACACAGTGGTGGTCTCTTACATCAACCACCAGAGAGGTCTGCGTTCGCGCCCCTTGTACAAGCTGGCGCGCCAGATCCTTGTGTGGTCCCAGGGCAAACTCCTCTCACTGAGAGCAGTGCATATTCCTCGGCGTCTCATTATGGGAGCAGACATCCTGTGGAGGCAGGGTCCGAGGCCCGGGGAATGGATGCTTCACCTCGAGGTGGTGAAGCAGACATGAAGAGTTTTTAGCCAGGCTCAAGTGGACCTCTTTTGAGACTCAGGAGACATCACAATGTCCCCTCTGGTTCTCTCTGATTCCTCCAGCTCCTCTGGGACTGGCTGCCATGGTGTAGACTTGGCCAAGGCTTCATCTGTACACTTTTCCATAGTTCCTCCGAGTTCTGGAGAGAGTGTGCTGGGACGGGGTACATCTGTTGCTAGTGGCCCCGTTCTGACCGGGCTGAGTATGGTTCTCGGACCTGATTTCTCTCCTTGACTGCCCTCCATGGGATACTCTGTAGTGTGTTCCGCCGCTCGTTCGGATACGATATTTCACCCCCGCCCAGAGTTGTGGAAACTGTGGGTGTGGCCCCTGAGGGGGCACAGCTCATAGCTTCTGGTCTCTCAACCGAGGTTGTTGAGACCATCCTCCAATCCAGAGCTCCCTCAATGAGGAAACTGTATGCCCTGAAGTGGAAGCTTTTCACTTCATGGTACGGAGACCACCAGCTCAACCCAGTCAACTGCCCAGTTGGTACAGTTCTGGAGTTCCTGCAGGCCTGATTCTACGCAGGGTTGACCCACTCCACCTTAAAAGTTTACGAGGCAGCCTACCACGCCCCCCTCAGTGGCCAGTCAGTGGGCAGACAGCCCCCTAGTTACACACTTCCTCCGCGGTGTGCTGAGACTGAGGCCCGTGTCCCCCCTTGGGATTTGGCTGTGGTGTTAGAGGCTCTCTGTAAAGCTCTTTTCGAGCCAATTGAGGAGATTTCTGATCGACATCTCACTATTAAGGCTGCCTTCCTTCTGGCTATTTCCTCTCTGAAGAGAGTTGGGGATCTTCAGGCCCTCTCAGTGGCCCCTTCTCATCTCGACTTTGCGCCCAGCATGGCCAAAGCATTTATATACCCTCAAGCAGGGTATGTCCCCAAATTTCCCTCTGTCACACCACAGCCTATCGTACTTCAGGCCTTCTGTCCTCCTCCCTTCAGGGATCCCGACCAACAGAAGCTTAATTGTATGTGTTCAGTGCGAGCATTGGGCATGTACATCCACAGAGTTGCCCTGTAGAGAAGGGCGGAACAACTGCTAGTGTGCTATTGTCCCCCTAAGAGACCCCCTGCTACGAAGCAGACCCTCAGTCAGTGGAAAGTTGATGCCATTAGCATTGCCTAGGAGTCCTCTGATCTCTCGCCTTTGGGGGTCAAGGCTCACCCCTCCAGAAGTTGGCCTTCAGGACATGCCCCTACCCGCTTTAGCCACTCCCGGCTCCTCTGTTCTCTCACCTTAGTCGTGCTCTTCCACACTAGGCAGGGATTTGAAAGTCAAGTCAAGTTATCTTTATTTATATAGCGCTTTTAACAATGCAGATTGTGTCAAAGCAACTTTCCAATATCAAAATAGGAAAACAGTGTGTCAATGTAAAATGACAAGATTAAACACTCAATTTCGGTTAAAGGCATTTCATTATTGAATTCAATGATGCCATCATCCAGCTCAGTTCAGTTTAAATGGTATCTGTGGAATCAAGTCTACGATATCGCTGGAAATTAAGTGTCCCCAACTAAGCAAGCCAGAGGCGACAGCAGCAAGGAACCAAAACTCCATTGGTGACAGAATGGAGGAAAAAAAAAAAACCTTGGGAGAAACCAGGCTCAGTCGGGGGGCCAGTTCTCCTCTGACCAGACGAACCAGCAGTTAACTTCCAACTGCAGCAAAGTCAGATTGTGTAAAGGACTCATCTGGTTCCCGAGGTCTTGTCCCAATGGCCATCTAGGTGAAGAGGTCTTCACTGGGGATCTGTCTCTGGAGCTCATCTAGGTGTCCTGGTCTCCGCTGACGTTCAGGGCTGTAGTGGTCATCTCTAGATGCTGATCCACCATTTGATCTGGATACAGACTAGATCAGGGTGACTGCAGTAACCGTCTGATCTGAATACGGATTGGATCGGATGGCTACGGTGATCTCGGAATAAGAAAGAAACTGACTAATATTAGCATAGATGCCATTCTTCTTACGATGTAACAAGTACATCGGGTGTTATGGGAAGTGTTCCCGGTTCTGGTTGACCTAATTAATGCAGCCTAACAATCCTTTAACGGATTTGAATATTAGAAGCGTATTAGTGTGTTGTGTACGCCAGGTTAAAGAGATGGGTCTTTAATCTAGATTTAAACTCTGAAAGTCTGGCGGCATGGGCATCTCGTTCCCATAGCGTTTTCGGACGCAGCTGAAGGGGAACGTCTCAGGTTATGCATGGAACCATGGTTCCCCGAAGGGAATGAGATGCTGTGTCCCGAAGCCACACTTCTGGCACCGCACGTGCTTTTAAGCTTCCTGGTCGCTACATCACCCCGCCCGTGACGTCTCGCTCATCCATTGGACTGATTACACATGTGATTCAGAGAGTGGTCACGCTGAAGATGTGTCCCGAAGGCCAACTTCTGGAGGGGTGAGCCTTGACCCCCAAAGGCGAGGGGAGATCAGAGGACTCATAGGCAATGCTAATGTCCACCGACTGAGGGTCTGCTTCGTAGCAGGAAGACCCCTCTTAGGGGGACCATAGCACACTAGCAGTTGGTCCATCCCATAGCGTTTTCGGATGCAAACGGTTTTCGTCCGGAGCCTCTCCCGTCAGTTCTGTGTTCTGCGCGTGACTTAAATACTCCGCTCTCCAACCAAATTTAAAAGCTGCTGTCGGTTATTGAAGATTTGACAGAATAACTTGTGGCTCGATTGGGTTCTTGTTGTGTCAGAAAGTGACAAGACTTTTAGTTTTATGGACGTTGCCATATTTGATTTTATTTTGTTCACTGTCGCTATGGTTACTGGTAAGGAATACGGGCTTGACTCCCATTACACGTTCATACAGACAGTATTCTGAACACAGCTGTAAGCTGCTGTGTGAACGAAACATTTCGAGACTCACACCTGTATAGAAAATGCGGTTGTCAATTCAGTAAGCATACTTGCAAACTAGTCTTACTATTTCTACCATATATGGTATATTTCTTAGAGTACACTGGTACGGTATCCGAATCCAGTACTGTGTCGTTCTTGAATGAATCAGCGTTTTAATTATTCAAATGACTTACTCATAGAGACAGTCACCTGCCGCCACCTACTGCCAATACAACTTTTTGAATAGTAGTGCATCACCGTTATCACAAAAATATTGAGCAGCAATTTGATACTGCTGCTTAATATTGAAACATTAACCACAAATCATTGCAACACCAGTTAAAATTCAGTGCTACCTATTTGAAATGCTCTGGTAGGCCTAGTATCTATATTTATATTGCCTACCTAATAATTAATTTTTAATTATAATATTTCAAACAATTCTGATGTGTTTTGTGTTGTCTGCCATTCATGCTCTAAATATAAGTCCCTGAGTAATTTGTCATTTCTCCTGACATGAGGGGGCCAGAGGTCAGACATTGCTACATACTTAATATCTGCTTTGCCCTGAGCAAGAATTAAACATTCACCTTCTCAGACATTTAATTTGCCCTTGAAAGTTCAGTTCAATCCATCACAAATAATGATTCTCACCTTCCCACAGGAAGACAATTAAGCATCCGACACCATGGGGTTTACCTTGTAGAGTTCTAGGGAAAATCAGCAGGTCTCAAACCCTGGAGAAGAGCAAATAATCAGTCATAGTGTAACACACACCCACAGCACTGGAGAACTGATACTTCAACCAAGGAAAGCAGCAACATATCTCACATATACTTACACTAACTATTTATAGTTATTCCTCAGGTACTGTCTGATGTAAATACATTATTAGATACAGTATGTGCTAATGAAAAACACTGTAAAGGTGAAAGTGGTGGTGTTAAATGGCTTTTTCCTTGCTAACTCTGCTGTTAATGTGACATTTTAAATGTCAGTATGCTATATTGGGATATTATTATCTTACTATGTCTAGTTGTGCTGCTTCATATTTTTGTAGAAAGATTTTATTTATTTGTAACATTATAACTGTCTGTATCCTGTTGTTTGATCAATTTAATCTTAGTATTATAGTTGACAGAACATTTGTGGACATATACTATTTTATTATTAAATTAATATTGCATTATTATTATTATTATTATTATTATACAGGATTAAAATCTTTTCTTCTCGCATTTATTTGCGGTTGTATTTGTGAATCCAGATCTCAACAAGAGATCACAGCAATTCACCCAAGCACCTTACGAAGGAAGTGTGCAGTGCCCATGAGTGTGATCTTTTGCACTTCACCAGCTGACGGATGGCCTGGGAGCATTTTTAAGTTCTGAACAAAACCTTTCTTTAATGTTTCTAATGCTGCTACTATCACTGGTACACTTCTCGTTTTACATTTCCACAACATACTGATCTCGATTTCCAGGTCCTTGTATTTACTGATCTTCTCGGTTTCCAGCTATATCAATCAGCAGACATCTTTTCTCTTTTTTTTTTATAGTCATGCAACACTATGTCGGGACGATTAGCTAAGATTGTTCTGTTAGTGACTAGTGATAGCAGTGCCCCCCTGTCAACAAGCTTGGCCCCCACTTTGGCCCCCCTAAATTTGGAATCATATCACAGCAAACAATTTGGGGTGAAATGACAGTTTTTAAACTATATATAAAAAAGAAAAACATCACCAGCTGCTAAATTCAAATGGCTGGCACAGAGCCAGAGACAGAAGCGTTTTAAAAGCACTGCGCATTATAACCAGTCACATACGTTTCTGTTGAGCTTATGAATGCAAAGACCAATCAGAGGCGTTCAGATGAGTCATCGCTGAAACACGCTGTTTCGTCACCGCGCGCGCTCGCTGACTGCATTGTCTGACTAATTCTCTCATATGAAACAACAAAGTGAAGATGTTCACTTTGAGCCCCCCTCACTCGTGAACCTTCAAAAATTATGAGTACATGATGCCCCAGACAATACAATACAAAATTATTTTTCAAATAAATGAGACATGATGAAACATTCATTTTAGTTGAAATTGTTATAGATTACTTCTAGAGATTGCAGTGATCCATGACATGGTGAAAAATGACTGAATTAATATTACCAGTAGGTTAATATGAACTTTAAAATTGTGCCCCCTAAATCTAAAGATGCCTGCTAATCGACACATGGTCTTTCCAAGTCTCAAAGGAATTGTCCATGCATAGGTTTACCCTTGAGGAGTTCGATTTAGTTTTTCTCAGTGTTGTTCTTTAATAGAATTTTTATAGTCTGCACATCAGTGATTTGTTTCAAGTACTTTCCTTTTATCTTCTGAGCTTCTTTCTGAAAAGAGTATTTAGCCTATCTTCACTTTCATTAGGATGTTATCAATACTATCATTTTCTACAACACTTAGGTTTTCGACACCACTGTTTCGTTCTTATCCATATTCCTAATGACTGTTTGGTCATTCAGTTGGATATTCTGACTTTTGTTTAGTTTACCACGTTTAAAGACAGTTGTGGCAGATTTGTCTAAGCCAAATTCCATTTTGATGTCATCACTGAACCCTTTTACAATAGTGAGACCTTGCTTTGGTTGAGTCTCATCCTTTGCAAACAGGTTCAAGTCATCCATGTAGAATAGGTGGCTGACTTTATTGTACACGTCGACTTAAAATCCAATACCTTGTTTGTTTATCATGTTAGTTAGTGGTATTAATGCTAAGCAGAACAGAAGGGGAGACAAGGAGTCGCCTTGGAATATACATCATTTAATTGCGATGCTACCCGTCTTGGTATGACCTCTGGTGTAATGGAGCACCATCTCAGTCTTCCACTCTCTCATCAATGTCTCTACAAATCGAGTTATAGATGGACAGACTCGATAGGTTTCCATAGCTGCTATTATCCAGGTATAAGGCATACTGTTGAATGCCTTCTTGTAATCAACCCATGCCATATCAAAATTTTTCCTTTGTTTTTTTGCCAGGGATTCAACCATTTTATATACTAATAGATGTAATTCCATCAGTATACGATTCTACCATTAGTCTTTCATTTAATCTGTGTTGATTATGTTTTAAACTTAAGCTAATTTAAAAAAAATAATAATTTTGTACAAATGTCTGCTGTTAGCAACAGCACCTCAGGTAACACTGAGAATAAAGATATGTGAAGAGAACAATGTAATTATTGCCTAAACATCCTCCTCATAATCCATAATTTGTATTTAACTAAATGACTGAATGCCGCGTTTTGCCGTCTTGTTTATGGTTGCTTAATGGTTTTTATGTTCTCGCCTACCATTTTATGTTCTAGCCATTCCATTCTGGTTCAGATTCAGCCGCTTTGGTTATGATTGGTTGTTGTTGTACATCAGCTTGCTGGGAAGTACTAAGAGAATCCAAGGCTTCTGTTTGGAATGTTTGTTTAACTTCAGCCTGGATTTGTTCAAGCTCGATATTAATGAATGAATGATGAATGATGCATTTATATAGCGCTTTATTGTGTATTGCTGTACACCCAAAGCACTTTACAATCATGTGGGGGGTGTCTCTCCTCAACCACCACCGGTGTGCAGCATCCACTTGGATGATGCGACGGCAGCCACAGGACAACAGCGCCAGTGCGCTCACCACACACCAGCTACAGGTGGAGAGGAGAGAGAGATAGAGCCAATCCAGTGGATGGGGATGATTAGGAGGCCATGATAGACAAGGGCCAGTGGAGGGAATTGGGCCAGGACACCCCTACTCTTTACGAGAAGTGCCATGGGATTTTTTTAATGACCACAGAGAGTCAGGACCTCGGTTTAACATCTCATCCGAAAGACGGTGTCGATGTCGGTGTTGCTAGAGTATTAGGATTCAAGTTCAGAAAGATGTCTGGATTTCTCTTTCTCCATACATTGTATGTACCTTTGACTACTCCACCTTCGATCTTAGTTTTTTGAGCATAGTAGAAGCACCACATCATTTCCTTATACTGCACAATTGTCCATTGCTCTCTAGATTTTCTCTGGGTATTTTCAGACAATGCTGGTGTCCGATCAGATAGGCCAGTCTGAGACAAAGTCTGGGTTTGGGTATTATCTGATTCTTGGTGAGCACTTATTCTTGTAGGTGGGCGAGGTTTTCGTTGGATGACAACCTGGGATACCTCATCAAATCCCCTGCCAAGTGCGACATTGTTCTCTTCAACAAGAACAATCTCGTTTACGCTGTTTAACTGCTTTCTTTTATTTTGTGTATTCATTATTTTTAATCAGGCTTAAAAGCCGTGTGCCCTTACTCTGTTAGCCGTTCTCTATTTACTCATATCTCTCCCACAAGCATGATGGTAACCAAGGGTGGTAATGACATAAGCACAAGAATGTTTCCCGTCAACACAACTTGGAGGCAGAGTTGGTATTTTGAAGACCTTATCATCATCATTATTATTATTATTTAGATTTTAGAAATACATTTCATATGAACAGACATTCAAAAGAACAACATTTATTTAACATAGAAACCTTTTTTAACATTGTTAATGCCTTTACTCTCAATTTTTATTATTTTAACGCACCCTTGCAGAATTCAAAAAGTATTAATTTCTTTAGTAGCATGGTTGACAGAACATTTTTATTGTAAATTAATATTTTATTACTTACTAGAAAATTGCCTTTAAAAATACCCTAAACTTCAAACATTTTGTAATAAATTTAAAATGAGCAGAAGTTTAAAAGAACAGCATTCATTTGAAATAGAAATTGTTTGTCGCTGTCACGAATCTGGTCCGTGGCTTTCTGTCCGATTGTCACCAGAGGTATCCCTTCCATTATATTGACTCTCACACTACACAGACTGTTACACTTACACTGGACTTCAGTTCCCACAATCCATTTCACTCTGATTATGCACACTGCTGTAGCCATTCACACACTCTACATAAGCCGTGGACTTCCTGTTTCTCACTGCCAAGTATTGTTCAGCGTTTATCGCTCACCTAGTGATAGCTGCATTATGGAGCCAGTTTTCTGCCCAAGTTTCTAGTTCATAGTGTCTAGTCTAGTCTAGTCTAGTCTTGTGTTCGCCTGTTACCCAATTCTTGCCTGTGTATCTTCAATTTACCCTTTGCCTTGCTGTTTCGGACTGTGTTTGCACCTTGCCTGGACTTTGCTCATGTTATTAGATTACCCCTCTTGTCAAGCCCTCTGGATATCGTTCACTGTCAACTGCCCTCAATATACCTGTTTGCAATTGTCAGAACCTTGCCTGTTTTATGACCACACCTTTTGAATAAAGCTTTGCATATGGATCTGCACGTCTCACGTCTTGTTCGCCCCATTACAGTTTTATTATAAATGCATTTAGTGTCGCTTTTATTCGGAAGGATGCCTAAATTTATAAAAGTATCAATATCTTGTTGACATAACTTTTGTGGACATTGTTTTCTTTATTCAAAGAAAATGTCATTATTATTATTATTATTATTATTTGAAATATTTCGATTTTAGAAATAAATTTAACATGAATATAAGTTTATAAGACTTCTATAATTTATTTGAAATATAAATGGTAAAGTTATAAATGTCTTTACTGTGACTTTAAATAATTGAATGCACTCTTGCAGGTATTTTAAAGTATTAAAAAAAAAAACAATAAATAAATCAATCAATCATACTGACTTAACGGTATAATGACAGACTTTTTATATTTGATGGAATTATCTCCTTTTGTATAGTGGAAAAGGAAAATCATTTTAGAAGGGCCTTTTGTCCATTCAGCCTGATCTCCACATTGAGGACTTTTCAACATTCTAGTGGTAGGGAGGAATTTGTTTAACTACACTGGCTTGATTCTTGCCAACCCTGACCTACTTTGGCCAAAACTAGTTTTTGGTTGCAGAGGAAGCCCTATTAATTAGGATTTTAATTTGTCCTACGACTGGGAGAGGATTATACGGCGCACCAGGTCTCACACACTCACACACTACTCATTACCAGTGTTCCTGTGAACTCACTCATTTCTGATGTCCTGTTCCACATTCCATCAGGAGTTGGGATAATTTCCATTTCAATCCAACAACAATTTTAGATTTGTTTGCTGAAAGAAAACCCAACCCCCTTTGGACAGCTACAGAAGAGTAGGTACACTTATGTCTATATATATATATATATATATATATATATACTGTATATATATCTCAATAGATGTTGCCGAACACTTACAAGACCTGTTAAATTTTAAGTTAAAGAAATGTTAAAGGCGTAAGTAGTGTTAAATGGGGTGCTGACTGCTGTGAAAATGGCCTTTTAAATGCCAATAACTTGAGTAAGCACTCTTCTCAAATTGGTTTAACAGAATTACAGACAAAATTCTGACAAATATTCCTAAAAACGCTATTAAATTCTGCGAAATTGCATGCCCCTTTGTCCAAATAAAAATGTCAGAAGGTACATCATATTATTGAGAGCTTTCATAACTGAAAATCTCGACTCTTTTTTGAAACAGTCATAAACAGCACTAATGTATTCAAAACATCATAGGCCATTTGTTATATGGAGCACAAGAACACATGCTGTGTGAACAGACTCTAAACCTAAACCTCTGACAGACTGACTGACAGCTCAACTGTAAGTCAATTTGATTTATGTTCAATCATAAAAAAAAAAAAAAAAAAACGATTGCTAAAAATATACACAAATTTCAAACTAACCTTTTTATACACACTGTATATTTAATACAAGTCTGCATTGATTTAACTAAAAAATACAGTAAGAATAGTAATATTGTGAAATGTTGTTACATTTAAAATATATTTAAAATGTAATGTATTCATGTGACACAAAGCTAAATTTTCAGCATTACTACTCCAGACTTCAGTGTCACATGGTCTTTCAGAAATCATTTTAATATGCAAATTTGGTGCTCAAGAATATTATCAATTATCAAGAATATTATCAATGTAAAAAATAATCCTAATGCTAACCCTAGCAAACTATAATATTTATTGCTACCTGGTCTCGTGGCATAAATGTACCTGGGTGCACTTTTTAGTGAGACACGAATACATACCAATAAGTACATGTCACTGCAGTTTCCAAAGAAGTGAACACTAGAGGCAGTAAAACTCTGACGCCTTTTATTATTTTTCACACAAATTTACAGAGTTTCGATTAATAAAGCATAATTTTCGCACAATTACTTGAAGAATATCATGTTATGACTTCAAAACAATATTAACATGCTGGGAGATTTGAAAACTGATGCTTTTGAACGTTAGCATTACACATATACAGCTTCATATCTATGGGTTTTCACAGATGGTAGGTTTGTTTGGTAGCTTACGGAGTACGGAGATGGACTTGAACACAGACGAGCTCCGGTTTGAATCCTGTGTAACTACGGTTCAACAAAACAGTTCGAATCTAAATGTATATCTGCATATAAGGAAGTTCAAACAGCACGGTTGCATCAACAAATGCGTTTTTATATCAGTTTTGCATTTGTCAACACTATCGGGTTGGTTTAGGGTTGGATTTGGTATAGGGCATATTTCCAACACGATAAAGCGTTCATTTTTAGCGACGGTTCCCGGATATTTGAATTTTGAACCACCGCAATACGTACCTGAAGCAACGTAATAAAATCGTGTCAGGGTTTACGTATTGAACCAGTGTTTTAGCACCACTAAGTGGACCTTTCTCTTTAAAACTGCGGCGAAACGTGCAGTAAGGTATGTAAAAACGGTCTCGCTAAAAAGTGCACCCAGGTACGTTTATGCCATGAGACCAGGATGATTTATTGTATTACTTTTTTTTTTTTAGGATTCCTTGATGAATAGAAAGTTCAAATGAACAACAACAAATTTAATTAATATTTTTAAATGCTGTTCTTGACTTTTGTATGATATGTTAATAATAGATGGATATATAGATAGATATTATATTGATTTGTCTTATTTAATTATCTGAAGTTTTGAAGCAAATATTCATGTATTCAGTTAATTCACATTAATTATATATATATAATATATATATATATATATATATATATATATATATAACAAGCACAAATTCATAAATTTATAGAAACAATGTCTGCTTACATAATAGAATGTTGTACATTAAACCATCTTTAACTCTCTTCCAACATCTCTGAATCTAACGATCTGCAAAAACACAGCGTAACTGAGGGCACATGTCATTTGCCATTGTTGAAAGCAAATCACATTTAAATATGGATGAACTCTTTCATACATAGCTGAAAGACAAGAAACTGAGCCTTCCAACTTTTTGACTTTCAGCTGCATAACTGTGCAGTATAATGGCCTGGAGCCCTATAGAGAAGCAGAAAGGTGGCAGTCAGAAGAAATGACACTGAACGTAAAGAAGAGGCCTTATAGCTGGAACCAAAGCAACAAGCAATTTGTCTGTTTACATTGAAGGTGAAACTGATGTGAGACGTGACACAATCACTGCCAATCACATTTCTGAGAAGAGAAGATATCTGATTTTTAGTCTACAGTAAGTTCATATTTACATGAAAGTGATGGCTTTTTTTTTTTTTTTTTGGCATCTGTTAGGATACAATGTATTAGTGATTGCTATTTCTATGCAATTTAGTGTAGCTTTTGTAAATGTACTAAACAATTAAGCCACTGTATGTGGTATTTCAGGACAAAGTGGAAAATATTTCAATGAGTCAAACAGTCACCATATAATAGGCATCATAACAGTTTACTAATAAATAATATCAAATAGTTTGACTCCATATTGCATTGCACAAACATACACTGAAGTTTGATAACTTCCTAGTAAACTCCTGGTGCCCTCTATGCTATTCATCACTTGTATGACATCTATTGTGTTTTTTTTTTTAATCATTTATTATTTTGTTATCCAGCATCAGCAGGTAGTAGTTAAAGCTAGCAGTGTTAACATTTATAATTTGAAGATTCTCAGTGGTGAAAAAAGTACTTACAAGGTCAAAGTTTACACTAAGAAAAGGCTGTTTAGAGTGCACATGATTTTTCCACGTTGAAAAGTATATATACAATTTAATATTTTTTTTTATTACTTTATTTTATTTATTATTTTTACATGCTTCATTTAAATGTAATTTAAATGTAATTCTAAGGTTTTCATTGGGGAAAAAAAAAAAAAAAAAAATATATATATATATATATATATATATATATATATATATATATATATATATATATTGATTATAGTCTGATTAAGGGTAAGTATTTTGAGATGACACTGGCACAATTTTAGAGTTTTGTTTTTTGTTTTTTTTAACATTTTACTTAAACCTTTATAAAATATATATAGACTATTCCTGTGTTATTATATAACAGATAAACACTTACAAAAAAAAAAAAAAAAAATATTCTGATATTATATAACAGATTAAAAAAATTAAAAAAACTAAACCAAACTTACCAAAAAAAAAAAAAACTAAATGAAAATATGAAATGTTGCCTTAAGAAAGGTTTTTTTTTCTTCTTTCTAGTTTCAGTAATTTTAGTACTTAGACTTACTTTAGTTTTAGTTTCTAAAGCAACATTTCTCATTTTCATTTACAGTGTTTTTTTTTTTTTCATCTAATATTTGTATTTAACTGCAGCTTTATTTAAATTAACTGTCATGGTCTGCAAGTCAGATGCGGAAGAGAAGCAGGGATCCAGAATCAGCCATATTTTATTAATAAGACACAAGCAACAATAATCCATACAGGGACAGAGAATGCAGCACCCTTACAAAATACAAAGAAAACAACTGACAAAGACAGACTGAAATGCTGGGCTATATATACACAGGGAAGCTAACAAGGTAACAAGAAGACTGGACACACCTGGGGATACAATCAAGGGAACCAATGAAACAAAAGAACTACAAAGAGACTGCAAATTAACAATAAGTCTGGGTGCGACTCAATAACAAAAACCTGTAAGGGAAATCACCAATTCTGAAGTCTAAATTTGGTTTGTCAAACTGTTCAACCTTTAAAACACTTTTTCCTCCATTGACTGAAATATCTGAGGTGGCACACGCTGGCTCTTGTCTCAGTGTCTGCCATCAAGCCTGTCCTGCTTGGCTTCTGTACTGCATTTTGTTCCAATAGCATACCTTCCAAACACCCCTGGCAGACTGTCCTACCTTCACCTGCGACTGCAACTCAACACCTCCCCAGCTGACCCTCACTGAGGTTTCAGCAGATAGTTTGGCAGGAGAGCAGCCCCACACCTCTTAATCACATGCTCATTATAAAGACCCTTCAGTCAAGCCCAAATAACACAAGTGTATCTCTCTAGTTCCTGCACGCCTCTTCAGACATGTACATAGGGGAAGGTTAATATGCTAATTGGATACATTTTAGGGTAAAGTGTTTGAAATTAAATTTCATAGGTCTGCGTAGTAACGCCTGTTAAGATGTTAGTAGTACTAGCAGGTAGACCTTTTGCAAAAAAAAAAAAAAAAACAGGTCAGTATGAGCTTGATTTGTTACGCAAATGGTAACATTATTAAACGGACAGAAATTAAGCTAATGAAAAGCAAAGAAAACTGTTATACGATGACGTAAATTTGCAGCTCATAAAATAAATACATTTATATTTACGTGTGTTTTTATTTCAGTTTCAGTATTAGCAATTGCAACATTTCAAGAAGGCAACATTTCTCATTTAAATTAATTTAATTAAATTAAGCTTTAATAACAAACTTCAGTTAGACAAACAGAATTTAGATATCAGAATTAAGAAATACAGTATATATTTTCACAAGATTTATTATTATTATTTACCCCCCCCCCTTCTTTTTAAAGTCCACTTTGCATACATTGACAACTGAAAATAAAACAAAATGAAAATAAATGCATTCATATTGCATGTATATTAATCTATAATTTATTTCAGATTTAGTTTTAGCAATTTCAACAAACCTTTTTTTTAGTTACACGTTCCTCATTGTTTCATTGCAACTTAAACATTTCTCATTTATGTATGTATTTATTTATTTATTTATTTATTTATTTATTGTCTTTTTCATTTGTTTGTTCTGTTTAAGTTGTTCACATAATATTTATGTTATTTACACTTTAATGATCAATTAATTAACAAAAACGTGAATAGCAAACTTCAGAATAAAAGTTATTTCAGAAGCAACTGAAATAATCAAGCAATTTTCAAAAGATACAGTAGACCCCCACACTTGTCCACTTGGCATTTGTCAAGAACTCATGGACTCATTAACTTATGAACGAATAAACGAAAGAAAGAAATAAAGAAAAAGATAAATAAATTCAGTTTTAAAGCAATATTAAATGTGATTGTCTTGATTTATTGTTATTTATTATTATTATTATTATTATTATTATTATTATTATTATTATTACGTTATTTTGACTGACAGCAGTCCTGTGCTCCAAAGCCATGATTTTGAATGGAAAAAAAAATACTTGCTGATGCTCACTCCACAAATTGCTTTCATTTCACATGCAAGAGTTTAATGTAAGCACATGTCTGAACAGGAACAGAACCTTGTGTTACCCAAAGACTCATTGAAAAGCTTGTTAGCATTGTTCAGTGTGGAAAAGGAGAGTCCAACTGTGAATCACAACTTGTGGTCATAACCCACAGTGATACAGGCCCTCTCATGTGACTGACACAGCCATCAGAAGGCAGAGCAAAGGCGAAAAGGAGAACATAATGAAAAGAGGAAAGCAAGCGAGAGAGAAACGTTTCAATTTATTGAGATTAGATTTCAAGATCAAACAGCGGATGGATTTGCATAGCCCAGGGTTGGCTGTGGCCCACTTTCCCCTGCTCTCCTGAAAGACAGCCAGCGCATGCCATTATCTGTGTTGAGGTTCCACAGCTCAGAGAAAGAGCGAGGCTGGCAGTGGCACAGCCTCCAGTGTTCGGTCCCACTGCCTGTAAGGAAAGAGTGGCACAAACCAGCCTCCGTTTGTGTATTGTCAGGCTGATCTGTATTATGTGACGAAATTTTGAATTTGGTTAGCGAGCTGAGATAATTCTGAACGTGGCTGAATGTTGCAACCTGGAGACTAATCTCATCCATTTCCTCTCTTTTGTTCCTTTTGTCTGGTTTTAGAGATCTGTTTTTATGAGTATGAGATTAAACACACTAATGAGGTTGTTGGCTTAACCTTAGAAAACCGAGGTCTCTCTTGTGTGGGTGTCAATACAGAATGTAACAGGAGGGAATTCACTAAGAATGAATCGCATTTGATTAAAGCAGCATTTATTTGTTCTCGCTTTCTGCATTGTTTTAGCACCCATGGGTTTATGCAAATCAGTGCAAACCTGCCAAAAATTTGTGCTAAATGCAATTTGCACAGCGCACCAATGCAGTCCAGGAACCTGAATCGCCACATGGCCCTTTAAAATGCTAAAAAGTGTGTTTGTCTACATCACATATTTAGCTTAGAGCTGTCAATTTACCGACCCTGTATGTTTTTTTTGTTTTTGTTTTTGTTTTCTTTTAATTATATGATAGTTTACCAATATCACACAAGCAAGAGTGCTTGTTTCCCAATATCTGCACGATTTCAAATATTATACTGATTTCATAGAATAACTGAATAAATAAGTTAATATTGCATTCAATTTTAGACACAATATTGTGTTTTTTGTTTTGTTTTTCTTTTTGCTCAATTTTGCCAATGAAAATATTACTTATAACACCACAGCAGAACTTTTGTGTGCCTTTCTCATGGTTCCGTTACTAATTTAATCACATTTTTGAATGAAAGGAATAGTTCACCCAAAAATAAAAATTACCCCATGTTTTACTCACCCTCAAGACATCCTAGGTGTATATGACTTTCTTCTTTCAGACGAATACAATTGGAGTTATATTAAAAAAAAAAAAAAAAACTCCTGGCTCTTCCAAGCTTTATAATTGCAGTAAATGGTGAAAGTCCAATAAAAGTGCATACATCCATCATAAAACCTATTTCATGTGGGGGTTAATAAAGGCCTTGTGAAGTGAATTGTTGCGTTTGTGTAAGAAAAAAATGTCCATATTTAAAACCATAATCTCTAGCTTCTGCTAAATGTTATGCAGAAGCACAGTGAAGAGACGAAAACAAAACATTAGTCAATTAGAATTAGAAGTACAAAATGAGGATTTATATAGACAGATTTTGGAGGATTTTGATATAAGAGGCGCTGGTTTCAATGCGTTGTCAAACTCCAAAATTAGTTTATTTTTAATTCTTAAAAAAACAAAAACAACAAAAAAAAAAAAAACATTTATTTTAATTGAAAAAGTTAATCATTTCCAAGTCTCATTAGAAGATGTCACCCACAGCCGAATCATCCATCCACCCATTTTCCAAAACACAGGTATAAAGGTTCTAATTGATTTCTAAATGTCTTAATTAACCCTCTGGTGCTCTTCTGTCACTTTTGGCTAAAACATTTTCTGTTTTGAATTTTTAAAAATCACAGCTTCATCGGAATGGTACAAAACTCTGTGACTTTTATGGCATTTGGAATGTGAACACACACAAAAATTGAGGGCTTGATTCAAGCAGGCTAAGTGGTCGTAAAAAAATAGTCATACTTGTGCTCTTCGGTCAAAAATGACTGACCATAGGAAATGAATGGGAAATTGATAAAAAAAAAAAAATTCAGCAAATTTTTGTGTGTACAATTTACAAATCTGCCACAATGCAGAAAAAAAGTACACAGCAATGACGGGGTGAAACGCTAAAACATCAAGAGTGCAAAACCAACACATCCACTCACACACACACACACACACACACACACACACATACACGAATATACACATTCAAATGAATTGGTATGGTTCTAACCATATAGACATAACTCAGAAAACTGAAATAAGAGGTTGAAATCAAATCAGACCCAGAAGGCTTAAGCTCTGATAAAACATTACTGTTAATTTTTGTTACTTTTTATAGAATTTTAATATTTTGTGTAACAAAATGCTTTCTCTGTGTTAGTAATAATAATACAAAAACTGATGCTTTAAATCAACATTTCAAACCAAAAAAAGTTTCAAAGTTTTCTTTGAAAAGGTCTAAATATATATATATATATATATATATATATATATATATATATATATATATATATATATTCAAACCCACAACTTAATAAAAATAAGTATTTATCTCTAAAAACAATTAGAGAATTTATGGGCCTTTTATATAGATCTATGTAGGAATTTATGGGCTAAACCAGCAGTTCTCAATTCCAGTCCGCCCCGCCCCGCCCCGCTCTGCATATTTTGTGTGTATCTCCTATCGCTTCAGACGTTTGTTCTATTTGAACTTAAGTGCCCTGCAAAGTGGACATCACCAGATATTCCGACATGATTCCAGTTCGAAGTGAGCATACATGTTCAATTTAAAGTGTACGAGACGTAAATTTAAATTGTATTTATTTACGCATGCATTTATGTCACACTTCACACTTCACACTTCACTAGCAAGTTTTGTGAAGGCGCTGCAGGCAAAATTTAATGAATGTTCGGAAGACGTAAACTGCAATGGATTTCCCCTGCTCAGGGAGTAGGGAGCAACGAACACTGTGTAGGGAGCATGCAATCGGAACACAGTTCATGCACGTAGCTCTCTTATAACGAGCTGATGATCTGAATCAGGTGTGTTAACTAAGAGAGACATGCAAAATATGCATAGCGGGGGAATTGAGAACCGCTGTGCTAAACCATGGAATTGCAGATGCTTTTCTTATTTTACTGCCACCAGATGGCACTAATCTGGCTTAATTTTAAAGGCATTGGCTCTATTTTATGAGTTAAATGTTTAGGTGTCCGGTCACTTTTGACCGTGAAGAGCACAAGTGTAACTCCGAAATGAGGAGCACTTCTAGTTTCCATGCCAGAGTTCAAGATAAATCTTTTAATTTCTACTTGAGCTGCCAGTTCTCTTTTTGAACTATTAATAAACAGTGAATCAATATTGTTAAAACCCCAGATAATAAAAGTTTGTTCTTCTTGGGAATAACTGGCCTTTGATCAGTTAAATGAACACAATTCCAGAAAGTGATCTCCTGCACTACAAAGCCTGGCTTGTTTAAAGTAAGCCCCCGCTGGGGCAGCTAATGATTCTGAGCATCAGGAACTGCTTTGGAGGACAAAAGGTAGTTAAACCTCCCTGGGCATTTTGGACACCACTATACTGTATTGTCTACTTTTCTTGGGGGGAAGTTGTGTGAGATTGAGTCAGTCTTTTATAGGTGCTTGTTGGCCATAAATCAATATGTAAATGAGCTGGTGCTCATGCAGGCAGGATATGAGATTTGACTCAAAAAGGTTGGCACACTAAAAAAGGTTATATATTTGATTAGAATTGCTCACATTCAAAGCACAGATGTGAAACTTGGCACTTACTTGCCGTGACACGAATAGGAGACATACCTAATGCTGAGACAATTTTAACCACTACACACAGGGCCGCTGCTGGCCAAATGGGTGCCCTAAGCAGAACTGTATTGTTGTGCCCCCTCTGTCAAATATTATGGAAGTAAATATTATGGGTAACACTTTACAATAAGGTTCATTAGTTAACTACATTAGTTAACATGAACTAATAATGAACTGCACTTATACAGCGTTTATTAATCTTTGTTAATGTTAATTTCAACATTTAATAATACATTATTAAAATCTTGTTAACATTAGTTAATGCACTGTGAACTAACAATGAACATCTGTATTTTTATTAACTAACGTTAGTGAAGATTAGTAAATACAGTAACAAATGTATTGCTCATGGTTAGTTCATGTTAGTTAATACATTAACTAATGTTTAACTAATGAACCTTATTGTAAAGTGTTACCATATTATGGAAAAAAAAACATATAGGGATCAAAATAGAACTTTAATAAAATATAAAAGTAAATAAATTGTAATGAAATTACATTATTTACAAATTACAATTGTAGCTCTAGACAGTTACTTTCAGCTACGATTTACAGTTGTCTGATTGATGTTATAGTCTCAAGCATTCAGAAATCACGTAAAAGAAAATTAAGCAGTTTTACTATGATAAAACCATGGTAAAGAAAAAAAATAATAATAATTCAAGGGTTGTGATGTCCACATGTTTTTGTTGAAGAAATTATAGAGGCTGTAGCATTTCTATCGCAAAAAAGGTGGCCAAAACTTAAAGATTAAGTGGATATTTGAATTATCCTATGTTTGGTCAATATTAAACAAGGACTTGATCGTCCTGTAACAGCAGCAATTACCATACTTCTTTGTAAACTATTATTTGAAGTAACAAAACCATGGTTACTTTGTGGTTACCATGGTTACAAGAACCATGATTTTTGTTTTTATTCCTAGTAAAACCATGGCTAATTTTCATAAGGGAAACCGTTGTTGGTGGTTAAATTATTACCGACATTAAAACGCGTTATTAACGTCAACAGCCAAAAAAGTTTCACAGGATTATGAATGTAGCCTACTGTTGCACATTTTCACTGGTATGTACGTATTCAAGCTATGCAGTATATGTGGTACAGCATTTGATGTTGATCTCTCAAAGAACTCTTCAAGTTAGACTCAGCAGTTGTCATTTTTTTTTACATACTGTACACATCTTTTTATAGGTCCTACAATGAGCAAATCAGCTGTGCATCATCTCTGGGATTTGGGCAGGAAATGATTGAATATGGTGAGTACTGACACCTGCACCTGTATTCACCTACACTACTTCTCTGGAGTTATCATTGACTTATTGTTTTGTCTCTTTGTTTGAAGGAGGATGAAGCCAGTTGATGAAGATATCAATTCAATGGCCACCAAGTGAAGCACTGTTGCCTGACCCCATCAGGTATCTGCTGGGAAGACTGCATTCACGAACAGCTCTACTGCAACAGCTCAGATGTTACGGGCCATAAAAGAAACTTCACAACTGAACAACTGGAAGATAAGACGAGGGATTCATTTAGGCCATAACTCCAACAAGAATCAATGGTAAGTCCAGTGCAACAATTAAAAATACTATATTTTGTTTATTGATTACTACACCCTAAATACATGTTTTGTCCCTCCAGGACATCTACACAAGGTGGTGTGTGAGGAAAGCGCAGAGGACTGTCAGAGACTCCAGCCACCCGAGCCATGGATTGCTCTCAACGTTAACACCAGGCAGATGTTATCGCAGAACCTTCACCAGCAGACTACGAGACAAGTTCTTTCCACAGACAATCAGACTGAACTGAACTCGTACCAGTAACACAGCACACCAACCTCATATGCACTGCACTCCATCACTTACACTGACTGGACTCTGACTCACTATTATTCTGCACCTTGACATTCTGTTTGCACTAATTCATACCGTACTGCACTGCAAAGGTATATGTGTACTGTGATTATTGTTTATTATTGTTTTCATTTCATGCTCTCTGTATAGTATAATATTTACCATATATTGTTCTCTATATGTATTGAGTTCTTATATATATATATATATATATATATATATATATTTGTGTTGTGTATATATATATTCAATACATGTCATCCATATTGTCATGCTGCAGTTTGCACAGAAGACTTTCACGACCTGTACACTTGTGTTCATGGTATTGTGACAAAAAAGTGATTTGATTTGGATTGGTCACGTCTTTTGTTTGTCAGTTTTACTGTAGGGTGCTGGGTAACAACTGAAAATCGGTTATGACATGGAAGAAGAAGATTATGATGGGGACATGGGCAAGCAAGCAAGAGAAAGAAAACCAGGAGAGCTCTGATGATAAGGAAACTGAATGTGATTCTATGATGCTCAGGACATTTCACCATGCGTGCATTTGGGTGGTTTCATCTGATTAAAATAATATGGTTTAAACATAACCCATTTTTATTTCCCTTGACTATCATGTCTTAATATGCTACTTTAGCTGTCTTTATGCTGTGTCCTCCAGTAAATTATTGCACATGGTATTGGATAATAAAGTATGAAGTAAATATTCTGTATTAGGGATGGTGTTTGGTAAATACACCATTTAATTTAGTAAACAATACATATAATTACTATGATTGTTTTAATTAAAACATCAACATTTGGTCATATTAATGACTACATTACAAGAAGGGAATGCTGAAAGATGCATTAGAAGAGACTGCATGGACTATATTGCTGCAGGCACTTCTTGCACAACTGTACTCAGTTTACCAGGGAAAGATCAACATGAATCCTATACTGTATTATAAGCAAGATGAGCATGGACATTACTGATGTTTAGCACCTGAAGAGGACAAAGACGAGACATTTCTAACACAGATATACAAATTAGGTCTTTTATATTATGAATTGCATGAATTGTATGGCTTTTGCATCATAAACCACACACTGTCTGTACCTTGTCTTACTGAATGACACATTGGCCTTACAGTACAATGAAGTGTCACAATATATAGTGTTTAAATTGGTGTCTTTGTTTACTGTCAACACTGTATTCTTGCTCCTGATCTAATGAAATAAATGGAGCACATTCCAAATAGGCACTGATGTAGATTTTTTTGGGATCTGTTCTTATTCTAAGACAACTATGACTTGCAACTTACATATTGACAAGTTACTGAAAAGACCATCTAAAAATTGTGACTCAGCACAGTTAGTTGTGATATTGAGAATAGATCTGTGTATGTTGTACTGCCCTTCCATCCTCAGGGGCCCAGTCCCCTGGATGAGCAAAAACAATTAACATTTCAAATGGCTGTAAATCAAAGTCTGATTATAGTTTTATAGAGAAATTTGCCAGGACAACTACTTGTGTTAATTAAATAATATTGGACAGAGTTTTCAAACATAATATGGAAATGTGGTATAAAGGTGTTTAAAAGAGTGCTCTTAGTAAAATACCAAACTTCAGCCTGCCTCTTACATATGTCATAAATGTTTGCACAATGAACATGTTTAAATATACCTTTGTTCAAAAAAAGATTGTATTTTCGCCCATTTTATTATTAAACATTTTAAACTACATTACCCATAAGCCTCTGCCATTCAAACGCGAAAAACATGGCGCTGGCATTTGTAGTTTAATAAAGTTATGCTCAGGGTTAGGGTAACGATCCCGGTAAAGTGGTAATTTCTCACGACATAGCAACACTGCACTGTTAACTGAAGGTATTACTGACGTAATAATAACAGCAAAACGTACTTTACAACATTAAGCTTTTTTTAATTTGGGTTAAAAGATAGTCCAATCACAGTGAGTTCTGCGAGTTCAAAGCCAATGGCAACCCAGTTGAGCAGAGGAGTCACACTTACTTGTCCATATATGGTAATTTGTAACAGGATCTTCTGGGATCTTGGGGTGAATGGACAGATAATCAGTTAAATGTTTATTTGTCTCCACTCATTATAAAATTGCAACAACAGATTGCATAGTGTGGCTAACCTGATGCAGCAACAGATTTGTTGATTACAGTGATTTTTTTTTTTTTTTCAAACAAGAAATAGTTCCCATTGTACACATTGTTTACACTAATATTAATGTACAATATTTAAACTCAAAAGTTTGCATACATCAAAATGTTTAATTTGCTTACAAAAAACACCTATAATTATTCAAACATGCTATATTTTTCTACTATTCAATTTTGCTTCTGTAACATTTACAGTGTATTTATAGTGTATTAAAGGAAAACAATCAATCACTTCTGTGTTTCCTGGAAATGGACCCTACAAACTTGCCATTCTTAGATCTGCCAGTTGAACTATGCAAATAAAATAAATAAATAAAATAAAAAATCATGAATCACACATTTTGTAGTCATTTTCCAACATTTATCGATATCTCAAAATTTTCCCATATAGTTCTCTCTCCAGTTTGTGCCACTATGGAGAAAAAAATGAAAACAAAAAAGCAGTTGATTATAAAAATGTATTTGCATGGAGGTAACTAAGAAATATGCAACAGAAAACCCTTTAAAAACATTGTCTATATTCAAAAATAAAAGAGAATTTGTTTACAGAAAATGTTATAAGATAATCAAATAATATGCAAGGCTCCATTTGAAAAGTGCATATTTTCTTCTCTTTAACAAAACAAATAAAAAGGCAAAAATAATTCAAAACAATATTTCAATATTTTACAATTATTACCTTTAAATATATATCTCCTTTAATCATTGTTTGCTACTATTGTGACTAAATGCAAGACAAATTAATGGTTAATATTAATTATAATTTTAAAATGATAAAAGTCAACCATTTTGAGCAAGAATATATATATATATATATATATATAGTGATAGTGACAGGAGTGCAGTGCTCACAGTAGAGATGGGAGTGTTAACTGTACAGGAGAAATTAATACAAGTAGACATGCTAATACTGGAAGTTTGCAGTAAAGGACTGGGAGCAGATCTGCCACACGAGAGAGAGAGAGATGTAGAAGCTTTTGGAAGGGCTGATATTGTGGGACGCTGATGGAGTAATCTGTGAAAAATCCTGCAAGACAGGAAGAGACAGAATTGAACATGATGAACAATAAATACATTGACAACAACAAATGGTAGACAACAACATAATTGCAGCGTGTACGTATAACAGTAAACAGAACATTATTGTCTGTTGGTGTGGATGCTAAAATAGTTATCATTATAGTTCTTGTTCTTGCAGTGAACAGCTTTAAGTGATCTGATTTGGCCAAATTAACTGAAGATCTGATTTGTCACGTAACAAGTTAAAACAGCATTTCCAGACTCTTGCTTCTTAGACAGATATGTTCAATAAAAATCAACACGGAAAGAGACCGCACCAATTTGTAAAGATTAATAAAGATTCCAATGGACTTAAAATAAACTTTATGATACAAACACTCTGACTACTTACAATGGGCACAATCTGCATATAAATACTGTAAAGCTGATATAAAGCCATCCAGCTTTATATCAAGCTGATGTAAAGCTGCTTTGACACAATTTGCATTGCTAAAAGCGCTATACAGATAATAGTGACTTGACTTGACTCTGCAGGAGAGTTGAGGCAATGGCCAATGACAGCAGCAGGAGTAAAAGTGGTAGAATTTTGTATGAGTACGCTTGTACAATATCATATGAATTTGCTGACTTGGTAAATTGTATGAATTATTACTACTTCTACATGACACTTTGTTGAGGGTTCTTCCTGATGGGCTACGTAAACCAAAGTTAAAGAAACATCAAATGCTGTGCAAATGTAACTGCAGTACAGTTTAGTCAAGGTGCTCAGACCAACACAGACGTACCATTGGAAGTGTTTGTCTTTGCAGCTTTTGGTCCTCTCCGTAAACACACAAGATGGCCAAATTCAAATCCCATGATAGGCCTTCCTTTGTTGAGATAGTGTGTTAAAAATGACCAAAGTGACCAAAATATTTGAGAGGAAGGACTGTAAAGAAAGATATTATTAACACGTAAAATAAGGATGCGTTCATTAAAGCAAATCAGCTATAGCTAAATGTGTTCAACATTACCTGTGAAGGGTTGAATCTTTGAAGAACTTGTTGAGCCTTCTTGGCAGCTTCTTCAAGATCAGCAAAATAGGAACGGAAAAGCTGAGAGAGAGAGAGAGAGAGAAAGAGACACACACACACACACACACACACAAAACATTGAATTTTAAATTGTTCATGGAATTCTAAAATGTTGATTTGTTCTACTTTTTAAATGCATCTACATGCATGTTTTTGTTGCATACTGTATATATCTGTTCTAGATTCAATGTAAACACTACGCTTTGGCAATACATTGTAACAATTGTCATGCCAATAAAGCACATATTGAATTAAATTGAATTGAGAGAGAAAGAGAGAGAGAGAGAGAGAGAGAGAGAGAGAGAGAGAGAAAGAGAGAGAGATGGCTTCTTAAAAGAGCTGCTGGAGTGTGTGATCTGGCGTTAACTGCAAGACAGAAAAAAAAATATTGAATTACTTCACAAAAACATATTAAAGGCGTGGCAAGCATTGTGGTTACTGCTTTACAAATAGTATTCAGTACAGTTACTGTTGTAAAAGCATGGTGTTGTGGTTATTGTGCTTTATCTACTAATACCACAGTAAAACTACGGTTACTGTGGTAAACTCATAATACGTGTTGTGGTTATTGTGCTTTAAATACCACAGTAAAACTACGGTTACTGTGGTAAACTCATAGTACGTGTTGTGGTTATTGTGCTTTAAATGCCACAGTAAAACTATGGTTACTGTGGTAAACTCATAGTACGTGTTGTGGTTATTGTGCTTTAAATACCACAGTAAAACTACGGTTACTGTGGTAAACTCATAGCACGTGTTGTGGTTATTGTGCTTTAAATGCCACAGTAAAACCACGGTTACTGTGGTAAACTCATAGTACGTGTTGTGGTTATTGTGCTTTAAATACCACAGTAAAACTATGGTTACTGTGGTAAACTCATAACGTGTTGTGGTTATTGTGCTTTAAATACCACAGTAAAACTACGGTTACTGTGGTAAACTCATAGTACGTGTTGTGGTTATTGTGCTTTAAATGCCACAGTAAAACTACGGTTACTGTGGTAAACTCATACGTGTTGTGGTTATTGTGCTTTAAATACCACAGTAAAACCACGGTTACTGTGGTAAACTCATAATCGTGTTGTGGTTATTGTGTTTTAAATACCACAGTAAAACTACAGTTACTGTGGTAAACCCATACAAAGAGTAGACAGTAAACACAGTTACTTTACTATGGTAAAATCATGAAAAGGTGTTGTGGTTATTGTGCTTTAAATACCACAGTAAAACCACGGTTACTGTGGTAAACCCATACAAAGAGTAGACAGTAAACACAGTTACTTTACTATGGTAAAATCATGAAAAGGTGTTGTGGTTATTGTGCTTTAACTACAAATACCACAGTAAAACTAAGGTTACTGTGGTAAACTCATAGTATGTGTTGTGGTTATTGTGCTTTAACTACAAATACCACAGTAAAAGTACGGTTACTGTGGTAAACTCATAACACGTGTTGTGGTTATTGTGCTTTAAATACCACAGTAAAACTATGGTTACTGTGGTAAACTCATAATGCGTGTTGTGGTTATTGTGCTTTAAATACCACAGTAAAACTACGGTTTCTGTGGTAAACTCATAATCGTGTTGTGGTTATTGTGCTTTAAATACCACAGTAAAATTACGGTTACTGTGGTAAACTCATAACGTGTTGTGGTTATTGTGCTTTAAATACCACAGTAAAACTACGGTTACTGTGGTAAACTCATAGTACGTGTTGTGGTTATTGTGCTTTAACTACAAATACCACAGTAAAACTACAGTTACTGTGGTAAACCCATACAAAGAGTAGACAGTAAACACAGTTACTTTACTATGGTAAAATCATGAAAAGGTGTTGTGGTTACCATACCTACAAAAAATACCACAGTAAAACTACAGTTACGGTGATGAGAGGCATGGTATATGTTGTAGTTACTGTGTATTGACTACACATGACATGGTCGAGCAACAGTTACTATGGTAAAAATATGGTAAATGTATGAACTTTTTACATGATCACAATTATCACACAATACTGGGTTGGTTGATTTGTTGTGCTGTCATCAGCCATGTCTAAAAGCTGAAGACCCATGTCACAACATGATTAGAAACGGTTTCATTTATTTATTTATTTAAAACTGCAACAGGTCTATAATATAAAGTAGAAGTTAGCTAAGGCTAATGTCACTGACAGGTTACCAGCTGTGCTAGCAGCCCACTGTTCCACTAACAGCTCATTTGAACGCATACGCTGCCATTTTAACACATGACCTCATCTAATGTGATGCACAAACACTGAAATAATTAAAATAATACCGTTAAACCCGTGATCTCGTTACATAAAAAGAGTGTTGCCTTTACTTACCTGTTTGAAGGTGCACGCGCATCAGGTGAACCGGGCGAACCGAGCCGTGACTGAGCCTCGCTGGTGACGTCACTGCTGCTGAAGATGCGCGTGGTATTCGGACGCATTGCTCTCCACTGAAGTTAATGGGAAAGATTGGCGTGTCATATGCACGCAAAATTGGACTTTGGCGTATGCATTACACGCAATTTGAAAGTGTAAACTCGTGTTATTTATACGCAGATTGATGAGACCGGGTTAACAATTCCATATAGAAAAGTAGAAAACAAACGGCACAATGCTCAATCACCATGTTTTCATGAAATAAATGTGAATGGTGACCACTGGGACTGTATAGAAAAGAGAAGCTTGGGTTTTTAACTAATGTTTTCTACTTGTGTTTTACACAACAATGAAAGTCATATGGGTTTTAAACAATCATTGAGGGAGAGGGAAAATCACATGTTTAAGCAATTAATTTATTCGCACTACCACTCAAACGAATAATTAAGAAATTTGTAATGTTTTTTGAAAGTCTCTTATGATCACTGTAAAAACAGTAATATTGTAAACATTATTAAATCACAGTTTTAAATTTATTTCAAATTATATTAAATTTATTATTAATTACATACAATTCTATATAATAGCTATTACATTTATTAATTATTTAAATTTATTTTTTGTGATGTAAAGCTGAATTTGCAGCATCATTACTCCAGTCTTTTATCCTTCAGAAATCATTCAAATATGCTTATTTGCTGCTGAAGACACATGTCTTGCTATTATCAATGGTGGAAACAATTGAGCTGCTTTATACTTTTGTGAAAAAATTTGAGAAATTATAATTTAAAAGTTTGGAATAAGTAAATAAAATTAAATTAAAAAAAAAAAAAAGGAAAGGAAAATAAAATTTACTTAATTATAATAATATTTAACAATATTAATGTTATTGTTTAACAATATTACTGTAACAATATGCTGTTTAAAATAAATAAAAATCAAATAAATTGTCACGAATCAGGTCTATGAACTTCCATTCACTCACCACCAGAGGTCACTCGCTCATCACATTGACTCTCACAACACCCATCACACTGGACTCCATTTCCCATCATCCATTGCACTGAGGACACACACAGCTGATTGCACTAATCACACACACCTGATCCTATGCAAACACTGATTACATGCCTTACATAAACCCTGGACTTCCTCTTTCTCCCTGCTGAATGTTGTATGCCCTTATCCCTCTCCTAGCTATAGCTACTCTGCGGAGCCCATGTCGTTTTCTTAGTCTTGCCTTGCCTGTGTTTCTTGGATTAACCCTTTCCATGCCGTTCCGTGTTTCTGTTCAGTTCCTGTATTGTCCTGCGTTTTTCACTCCCCTAGTGTTAGCTGCTGTACGGAACATTTGTTGTTTTCTAGTCTGTGTTCCCAGTATTTACCCCTGTCTCACTGTTCGGACTCTGTTTATTCCTTTGCCCGTGTACCTGGATTATCTCTCTGCCTTGCCCCATTGGATATTGTTTGCCGATCGTAGACCCACGCTTGCCCTAGGATTACTCTGTCTTGTCCCTGCCATACCTGTTTGCCATTGTTTCGACCCTGCCTGTATTTATGACCATGCCTTTAAATAAAAGCTTGCACTTGGATCCGCACGTCTCACGTCTTGTCAGCCACGTTACATAAATGCAGCTTTGGTAAGCATAATATACTTTTTTTTTTTTTAAATAAATAAATAAATAAAACATAACATACATAAAACAAACATACATGCATAAAAACTATTCCAAACTTTTGACCAGAATTGTATTTATAAACTTTTTAATGCCAAAATGTACAGTGAGGTCAAAAAGTATTTTTGTATTTTAAATCATTGAAATAACCAGAAAGTTTTGAAGGATTTTGGTGTTAGGAAAGTAAAACAAAGAAACATGCAATGTAATAACCAGCTGAGACCACTGTAGATATTTGCATTAGGAAGAAGCACAACAATTTCCCATCATGCCCAACACAATTTGCATTTGGTTACTGCTGTTGTATAAGACAGTTATGAGAACGCATGATACATTCCCGGTTCTCTAATATAAAAGTCTAGATACAGCATGCATAATGCAAGTTGCCAGCAAATGCCCTCGTAAGATGACTGTGTTTCCAAACTCCAGCAATTTTACATGTCGCGGCTGGTATCTCACCTTGATGAATGAACAGAAGTGAAGCAGCGCTCAGCCGAATGGAAGTCACTTACTGTTGTCATTATTAGAGCAGCGCAGGCCAGATTTATGACTGTAATTTTATCAGGACACGCCAGTGTTTGTCATACACAAGTGTTTTGTAATACAGCAGTGGGAATTTGCATAAGACAAATACAAAGAAATCTGCTGATGGAGGAAATTTTGAGGTCAGCACTCTCAGCCAATCAGATTAAAGGACTGGAAGTGTTGCATAATAGCATATTGATGGCCTCAAAGTGAACAGATGAGGACTATAAACCACAAAACTTTATTTTTCATTTCATTGGGTCTTTAAATATTGAATGAGAACAAATTATGCATGCATGAAAGACACCAGAAAGAGACGAAAAGAGAGAAACAGAAAGCACAAATATCTTAAACTGCTATCAGAAGTGCTAACTCAGTGGAGCAAGGTCTGGAAAAGTTACAGAGATTTCACCTTTTTGACCATGAGAAAGGTACTTCAGCCTAAACTGTTCCAGAGGGACTATACCTGCAATCAGTGCAGCTGTAGATCAAAAAAGTGTCTCCTAAATGTCTAATACTGCCTTACAAGGGCAAAATGCAGTAACTAACTGTTTTTTCTTTACACCATTTTCTCTGAATCTCTCCATATCCTGAGCCAAATCTGTATGTACAAATAAAAATGTATAGAGGGGGAGGGGGGGGGGATTAAATAAATAAAAAAATCATATTGATTTAAAACAACATGTAAATGAGTAAATGGATATTTATTTACTTTGTATGCCATTTTTTTATGTTTCTAATATATGTGTTTTACGCTCTCCAGATCTGCATTTATTTGATCAAAATCAAATTTAAAATGACTATTTTCTATTTAAATATATTTTTATTCCTGTGATGCAAATCTGAATTTATCCAGTCTTTAGTGTCACATGGTCCTTCAGAAATCCTTCTAATTTGCTGCATAATAAACATTTATTATTATTTAAAATGGTTTTACTGCATAATATTTTTATGGAAACCATTTTTAGATTTTTTTTTCTTTCTTTCATGAATAGAAAATTTGAAAGAAAATAATTTATTTAAAATATGTTTATTTATTTATGAAATCTGGCACAAAGATTTCAATATTAACCCTAGCAAATTTGGAGTCTTTATCTCAAACTCTCTAGCGGCACCAGTAGGCTAAATTTGCACTCATATTTCTGCTAATAACTTTTGAAACGTAAGGTCTAGAAGCAAAAATCTTCCTCTGATTCATGCCGAGTTGAATGCATACCAAAATGTACATTTCTATGGGTCAAAATTTTTCGCAATTTTAAATTTAGCAGAAATTTACTTTTTCGAACTTGTCCTAAACGGTTTGTCCAATTTTCACCAAAATTGGCTCAGATCATCTTCAGACAATGCTAGTAAAAAGTTATCAAAGTTGTTTGATATACCAAACGCGCTTTTCGTAAAGTGTGTTAACGAATTTGACAAAATTTGTGCAAAAATGGACATAAGGCTTTATCTTTGCAACACTTGGTATGTGTTATAACAAGCATGGCACTTAAAATTAAAAGCATTAATTTCTTTCAAAAATAAATCTTATTGAGCCCAAACTTTTAAATGGTAGTGTCATTATATTTTTGTATGATGTACTGTACATACGCACAGTTTTTGTTTCATTGCACTTCTAGATCACTCATCAAAAAAGCAACAAATGTTGTCTGGCCCTTTAAACCCCACTGTGTATCATCCTTCACAATTCACAGCATTTAATCCACATTCCTATTCTGTTTTCGCTCACTTTCACCTGTCAGAGACCATCTAAACCACGACTGACTTCACAGGATTGAGCGCTCAGTAGTCGGCGGTGGAATGCCAAGTCTATTCTGAGGTACCAGCGTTGATTCGAGGCTCATGTAATTGCTGTCTGTTCCCCACACTGTCAGCTACACAACCTCCAAGGTCAGAACACAGTTTCAACAGCCCCTCGTGCATGTGCCGCCTTCATAATTAGTCACTGCTATAGTGATTTAAGAAGCATTCAGTGTAAAAATGCTGCGCTTATCTGCCTCTCTCGCCTTTTGTTTTCAGTGTCTTCATTGTTTCCCGCTTGTCTCAGGCAGGTGCAATAGTAATATGGGCTAGTACCACCTAGTCCTAAAATGTAAAATGTAAATCTCTTTTGATTTTGAAAAAAGCATTTGATTCTGATTCACAAGTTACTGCTTTGATTCAAATTTGATTAGATTCTGCATATTATTTATTAATTTGGGCATATTTATATAATTTCAGTATTGATTTTGCGTATACTGTTCAAAAGTTTGGGATTGGTTATCTATCTATCTATCTATCTATCTATCTATCTATCTATCTATCTATCTATCTATCTATCTATCTATCTATCTATCTATCTATGGCTGCATTTATTTGATCTAAAATAGAGTAAACAAGAAAGCATTTAAAAAATGCCTTTACAAAAAACAACAAACAAAAAAAAAAGTTTACAAATATTTTTAAAATTTACTTTAAATGATTGATTATGATTGAAAGCTGAATTTTCAGCATCACTCCAGTCTTGAGTGTCACATGACCCTTTAGAAATCATTCTAATATGCTGATTTGCTGCTCAAGTAATTATTATCAATGTTGAAAACAGTTGTGCTGTTTAATATTTTTGTGGAAACTTATTTATTTTGGATTCTTTGATGAAGAGAAAGTTCAAAAGAGCAGCATTTATTGTATTATTATCAATTATAATATTATTTCAAATTATTCTAAATTGTAATAAATGTATTTTATATTACTTTTAATTAGTGGTGTCAAATGATTAATCGCAATTAATCGCATCCAAAATAAAAGTTTTTGTTTGCATTGTGTGTATATTTATTATGTATATACAAATACAAACACATGCAATATACAGTATATTTAGAACAAATTCTGTTAATTTGCTTTGAGTTGATAATCATTATCAATTACTGCAATTGCATCCGAAACGTAGCACCCATAAACAAAGATGGCAGCTTTCAATGGTGTACTTGCACAATTCAGAGTCAGCTGCTATTGATATGAATGTGAATTCCAGCAGATAGCTTTCTCCAGGTATTTTAGCTTCACTCCAGATGTGTGTGTATGTTTCCGTGTGCGCTCATGTGTGACCATGTGCGCGTTTTCGCTCCAGAGCAGTCAGCAGAAATGACACCTGCCCACCTTGTTCCACTCCACTCTCTTTCTGACTGCTCTTGATGCTTGACAGCTCTACATGTGTAAAGGCCATCTCTAAAGGGGCAGGTGTGCTTCCAGCCAGTAAGAGGTGACTTCAATGGGACTTGTAAACACATTTTCACCTGGCTAAGCTGCACCACAGGGAACCCTAACTCTGATATGAACAAGTCTACCAAACCAGACTGAGACTCCAGTGCACTTTGCTATAGAGTCTTTGACCTTTTCTCTGCAAAGTGATGAGATCTGACAGTTAATACAGGAGTGGAACAGCAGTAATAGAGGCTTAATTATAGAATACAGGCACAGTTGTTCAAAAAAGCAAATGTACCATTCAGATTGTGAAAATATGAGATGCATTAAGCTCTGTAACTTCTAACATATTTTCTCCACTCACAAATAAGCTAAAGAAAGGTTGCATGCTGTGTAGGATTAATCCTTTGAGAAAGATCAAAGCTGTAAATGAACTGATTTGAAAGTTTCACACAAATCCCAGGGTTGAAAGTAGCACTGAAGTATGAACATTTTAGACAGGAAAGCAATAAATTCTGCAATCTTGACCATTTACTTCATATTGCAAACTTGATGCAGAATTGTTATATAAATTTGATGCATTGCATTTTACTATATGCGGTTTTTCATTATGTATTACTCATAAACCCATAGGATATTTTCAGAAACATTGCATGGTAGTGAAAATGATTCAAAATGTACCTAAAAGATTTTTGTTTAGGACAAATACACTAAATTATTTTATTTTGTTTTGTTTTTGTTCAGTCTCTTATGCTCACCAAGGCTGCATTTATTTGATTAAAACTGCAGTAAAACCAGCAATATTGTGATTTTTGTGATAGCTGTTTTCTATTTTTATATATTCTTTAAATATAATTTATTCCTGTGATGCAATACTGAATTTTCAGCAGACATTAATCCAGTGTTCAGTGTCATGATTAATCAGAAATCATTCTAATATGCTGATATATCTAATATAACCAAATTACATTTTTTGATATTTCTTTTTATAACAGACATTCATCACCCATTTAGCACTTTAAAATGAGACATGATATATTACATTAATAATAAAGTACATAATCTACATGAATGAATAGTAATGTATATTCAATTTAATTAAATTTAATTAATTCAAGTGCTTAAATTTATCTGTAACTCAAATAAACATATGTTTGTCAGTTGAAGTAAACCGATAATCCATGCTCAGGGAGGAAGGAAGTGAACATGTAGGTACCCTGTCAACACTGTAAAAAGTGATAAGTTGACTTAACTTAAAAAAAAAATTGAGGAAACCTGTTGCCTTAAAATTAAGTAAATGATAATTAAATAAAATAAGTTAAGTGAATTGTCAAGTTCACTTAACTTTTTTTTTTTTAATTATTATTTACTTAATAATTTTAAGGCAACGGGTTTCCTTTTTTTTTTTTTTTTCAACTTATCACTTTTTACAGTGAATCAGAACACAGCTACTGTCTTTATGAATGAGTCATTGAATCATTTATTCAGTCGATCTCCTCAAAAACACTGAATCATCCAAGAATAAAACACAGTAGGCCTACTGTTTGTCGCTCAGTGTTATAACAACTCTGTTGTGACTTTAGAACTGTTTTTGTTGGCAGAAGAAAAAGCAATGTACAGGTGCATCTCAATAAATTAGAATGTCATGGAAAAGTTCATTTATTTCAGTAATTCAACTCAAATTGTGAAACTCGTTTATGAAATAAATTCAGTGCACACAGACTGAAGTAGTTTAAGTCTTTGGTTCTTTTAATTGTGATGATTTAGGCTCACATTTAACAAAAAACCACCAATTCACTATCTCAACAAATTAGAATACTTCATAAGACCAATAAAAAAAAAAATAAAAAAAAACATTTTTAGTGAATTGTTGGCCTTCTGGAAAGTATGTTAATTTACTGTATATGTACTCAATACTTGGTAGGGGCTCCTTTTGCTTTAATTACTGCCTCAATTCAGCGTGGCATGGAGGTCATCAGTTTGTGGCACTGCTGAGGTGGTATGGAAGCCCAGGTTTCTTTGACAGTGGCCTTCAGCTCATCTGCATTGTTGGGTCTGGTGTCTCTCATCTTCCTCTTGACAATACCCCATAGATTCTCTATGGGGTTCAGGTCAGGTGAGTTTGCTGGCCAATCAAGCACAGTAAAACCATGGTCATTGAACCAGCTTTTGGTATCTTTGGCAGTGTGGGCAGGTGCCAAGTCCTGCTGGAAAATGAAATCAGCATCTCCATAAAGCTTGTCAGCGGAAGGAAGCATGAAGTGCTCTAAAATCTCCTGGTAGATGGCTGCATTGACTGTGGACTTCAGAAAACACAGTGGACCAACACCAGCAGATGACATGGCAGCCCAAATCATCACAGACTGTGGAAACTTCACACTGGACTTCAAGCAACATGGATTCTGTGCCTCTCCACTCTTCCTCCAGACTCTGGGACCTTGATTTCCAAATGAAATGCAAAATTTACTTTCATCTGAAAAGAGGACTTTGGACCACTGAGCAACGGTCAGTTCTTTTTCTCCACAGCCCAGGTAAGACGCTTCTGGCGTTGTCTCTGGTCCAGAAGTGGCTTGGTAGCCCTTTTCCTGAAGCCCTCTTTGTGGAGGGCGTCAATGTTCGTCTTCTGGATCATTGCCAAATCAGCAGTCTTCTCCATTATTGTGGTTTCAAAGAACAAAAGATACCCAGAATTTATACTGTAGGGATGGTCATTAATTGAAACTCAAATGCACATATTCTAATATTTTGAGATACTGATTTTTGACTTTCATGAGCTGTAAGTTCTAATCATCAAAATTAAAACAACAAAAAAAACTTATGAAATGTTTTACTTTACATGCAATGAATCTAAAATATATGAAAGTTTCACTTTTTGAAATAACTTGCAAGAAAAAAATTTCTTTTTCACGACATTCTAATTAATTGCGATGCACCTGTACAGTAACTGGCACTGTCTAAAATGTTACTTACTCAATATTAACTTCTTGCTTATTGAATTGTTGTATAAAGACAGTGTCAATTCACACAATTATATTTAGATCTGCACATTACATCAAATTTATTTTTACACGTTGATTTGCAGCAGCATTGAGCATTATAACCAATTACACAAGTTATAAGAAGTATAATGAGTATATTAGGCATCATAGCTCGAACGCCTCAAGCAGGGGCATAGCCATCATTTCAGAAGTGAGGGGGACAGAAATGTCAAATGTAGTAATACTTTTATTTTTTAATTGACAAGTTTTATTTAATACACTGCTGGACAATAACCAGTAACGTTTATTCTATAATGTTTTTCTTATATTTTCCTAATTATAATTTTATGATTTGTTTATATACTACAACCCCAATTCTTTTTTTCAATTTTTTTCAATTTTTTATCACAGAATAAGACAGAATAGTTTCTATACTGTAATAAAGGGAATGTCAATTAGCACAGCATTATTCATATACTTCATTTATTGCCTGGAGATAACTTTAAAAACACAAATTAACCATACATTGTCACAATCATGTATTTAACTTCTTCAAGTTTCATCAGTTCAAACATTACTGCTTTTTATTCAGTAAACATGCTTTTGTCCATATTAGGGATTTTCTGGCACATCATAAGTTATTACTTCTATGAGTCTGTATTGGACTTTCTGCACGAGAGAGCCCCCTCCTGCATCAAGTATGAATGACTAAATGCATTTTGTCATGTGAAGTGACCTTGAACAGATATCCCAGATAAAGACCAAATGACTCATTTGAGTTGCTTTGTTGAATTATTCTTTACTCATGTAATTGGTTTCAGTCTGGCAAATCCTTCACTTAATGAAGTAGGTACTTAATCAGAATCTCAAATGCAAGTTACGGTTGCTTTCATTGTTGTCCATTTAAAAAACAGTGTAGCCTGAAGGCTTGTTAGACTTAATTTTTGAGAAGTAATCGCACTGAGCTAATTAAATCAGGAAATTCAGATAAATGGGTCTACATTATTTAGCTACTTATTTGCAGTGTTCCTGACAATTAAATATAAAATTAAAAAAAAAAAAAAGTTCTTATTAACCAAAATTGTATGAATATCATAAGTGTTTGTTTAAATCCCCCACCCTCAATTGCTTATTTGAATAGCAATAGAAATGAGCCTCCAGCAGTGTTTAGTACAAACAACATTCATCTCAGACCCCAGAATTTGATGTGTTGCTTTCACATTTCACTGTCCAAAGCAAAAAGCTAAATGCCTTTGGGAAGACAATCAATTTGACTGAAGGTCTGTGACTGAGAGGGATTTACTAGAATTTTCTTTTTGGGGAAATGTCTAAAAGAATAATGAATCAATCATTGACGGAGGCATCAACTTCATGCCAAGGCCATTAGAAAAGCTGCCAATGTTTCCAGGGTCCTTCAGTATGTTTCCAGGATCAGTGGTCACGCTTCTTTCGGGAAGTGCTCTGCCATTGTGAGACACACTAAAGCACACACTATATACAGTGGGGCAAAAAATTATTTAGTCAGCCACCAATTGTGCAAGTTCTCCCACTTAAAAAGATGAGAGAGGCCTGTAATTTTCATCATAGGTATACCTCAACTATGAGAGACAAAATGAGAAAAAAAAAATCAAGAAAATCACATTGTAGGATTTTTAAAGAATTTATTTGCAAATTATGGTGGAAAATAAGTATTTGGTCAATAACACAATTTAATCTCAATACTTTGTTATATACCCTTTGTTGGCAATGACAGAGGTCAAACGTTTTCTGTAAGTCTTCACAAGGTTTTCACACACTGTTGCTGGTATTTTGGCCCATTCCTCCATGCAGATCTCGTCTAGAGCAGTAATGTTTTGGGGCTGTTGCTGGGCAACACGGACTTTCAACTCCCTCTAAAGATTTTCGATGGGGTTGAGATCTGGAGACTGGCTAGGCCACTCCAGGACCTTGAAATGCTTCTTACAAAGCCACTCCTTTGTTGCCCGGGCGGTGTGTTTGGGATCATTGTCATGCTGAAAGACCCAGCCACGTTTCATCTTCAATGCCCTTGCTGATGGAAGGAGGTTTTCACTCAAAATCTCACGATACATGACCCCATTCATTCTTTCGTTTACACGAATCAGTCGTCCTGGTCCCTTTGAAGAAAAACATCCCCAAAGCATGATGTTTCCACCCCCATGCTTCACAGTAGGTATGGTGTTCTTTGGATGCAACTCAGCATTCTTTCTCCTCCAAACACGACAAGTTGAGTTTTTACCAAAAAGTTCTATTTTGATTTAATCTGACCATATGACATTCTCCCAATCCTCTTCTGGATCATCCAAATGCTCTCTAGCAAACTTCAGACGGGCCGGACATGTACTGGCTTAAGCAGGGGGACACGTCTGGCACTGCAGGATTTGAGGCCTTTGTTACTTTGGTCCCAGCTCTCTGCAGGTCATTCACTAGGTCCCCCCATGTGGTTCTGGGATTTTTGCTCACAGTTCTTGTGATCATTTTGACCCCACGGGGTGAGATCTTGTGTGGAGCCCCAGATCGAAGGAGATTATCAGTGGTCTTGTATGTCTTCCATTTTCTAATAATTGCTCCCACAGTTGATTTCTTCACACCAAGCTGCTTACCTATTGCAGATTCAGTCTTCCCAGCCTGGTGCAGGTCTACAATTTTGTTTCTGGTGTCCTTTGGCAGCTCTTTGGTCTTGGCCATGGTGGAGTTTGGAGTTGGTCTGTTTGAGGTTGTGGACGGGTGTCTTTTATACTGATAACAAGTTCAAATAGATGTCATTAATACAGGTAACGAGTGGAGGACAGAGGAGCCTCTTAAAGAAGAAGTTACAGGTCTGTGAGAGCCAGAAATCGTGCTTGTTTGTAGGTGACCAAATACTTATTTTACTGAGAAATTTACCAATTAATTCTTAAAAAATCCTACAATGTGATTTTCTGGATTTTTTTTCTTCTCATTTTGTCTCTCATAGTTGAGGTATATCTATGATGTGAATTACAGGCCTCTCTCATCTTTTTAAGTGGGAGAACTTGCACAATTGGTGGCTGACTAAATACTTTTTTGCCCCACTGTGTGTATATATATATATAATATATATATATTATTTTTCGTTTTTTTTCTCTGGAACAGCATGTGACACAAATGTGGACAGTTTCTTCCATTAAGCAAACATACGAGGAACAAAAGCAGGATGTATCAGAGAAATGCAAACCAAAAACTAATTCACGCTGTGGTGGGTCGAGCAAGTAGATGGATGTGCTGTCCATTGGGTCTTGCAGTTTACTCACACTGATGGCAGTGCTGCAACAGTGACACACTTTTTTTTTTTTTTTTGTCTCAAGACAACACTTTTTATGAGATGAAATGTTACTTTTATATAATATATTATACTGTTAACCTACACTGTAAAAAATGATCGTGATTTTAACGGTAAAAAAATGTTAAATGGTTAACGGTAAGTTCCTGTAAAATTTACAGAGAAAAAACGTAAACTGACGTTCCCAGAATTCCCTGTGTTGCATTTCAAATTTTGTTTGAATTTGATGTTTTTTCTTTGAAATAACTATGTTTCTTCTTATCAGTTATGTTTATTAGGTTTGTATGTTACATCTAATGTTGTTAAATTAATGTTTATTGCATATTTCAGTTTAATGAGTCTCACCATGATGGTGTTTAGTGCTTCTGTGAATGACACTGTTATTATTTAAAAGCTGTTTGTGATGGTTCATCATGTGACTTTCTCATCAACCCTTGCATTTGGTGGTTATCAGTGTATTTCAGAGGTAAAAAAAAATGATTTCAGTACTTCAATAGGTTGATATATTAACATTATATCAGTTAATGAAATTACGGTATTTAACTGTAAATTTAAGTTAAAACCGTAAACCCTAAAATGTTGTTACCATATTTTTTTACGGTAGAATTCCGGCAACCACAGCTGCCGTTTTTTTCCGTAAATTTTACGGATTTTCTTTTACAGTGTAGACTCTAAAAAATAAATATGGTTCTTTAAAGGTTCTTTACATGCTGTAATGGTTTTATTTAGAACCATAGCATTCTGAAGAACCCTTTTATGCCGAAATGGTTCTTTGTTAGAGTCTAGGGTTCATAGTTACAGATTTCAGTGAGAGTTCAGTGATCCAACAACACAGACTGTCAACACACTCTCAACAGGTAAATTATTTAATTCTTAAATTTAAATACAAATTTAACTTTAAAATTGTAACCGGTTTCCAAACAAACATTATTTTTTCGTTTTTAGTCACATATAGCCTAAGTGTATGCAGCTCTGCTATGCCTTGAAAACTTATCTCCTCCATTAAGTAAGTAAAAGAGACAATTAATTTATAATTCATATTGTTAGACTTTTTAAATTATTACTTGGGTTTATGTATAAACATACCCAGTCACAAAAAAATAAATAAATAAATTATCCCGTGACTTTGTATCACTTTTTTTCTTTTAAGATTGTGAAGAGCTCACATACTGTCCATTTTTGCTTTTGGCCTTCACAAACATTGTTGTAACTCTAAACTCAATTGTGTATTTAAGATGTATCATATCCTACAACCTCATCATCTGCAGAGAAAAATCACCACTTAATCACACCAAAATAATGGACTTAAAGGCATCATATTGATTGGAATGTGATTGTTTCACTGAAACTAGGTCTTCATCACATCTTTTTTGTGTTTTACTTCATGTATTTATTCATGTTCATTGTCAATTGTCATTCATTAATGTATTCAGCTAATAACTGTTGTTATGAGCACTGACAATTTTGCACGTCAATAAAAAAACATACTTAATTCACACAACACGCTGCTGTTGTGGTTACTGCTGTTGTCGTTTTAATGTGAAACCCTAACCAAGGCTACACTCTAAGATGCATCATTACTGATTTTCTGGAGCTCAGCCATCCAACTAAACAGACTGTCAGCACACTCTCAACAGGTAAATAATTTATTTCTTAAAATGTCTATAAATTATAACTTTCAAATGCTAATTGGTTTTTCTAATGTCTTTTCTCTTTTTAGTTTAAGAGAACATGTACATGTGACCAGCTCTATTCAGTTAAGGATACTCTCCTCTTCTTCACTAAGTGAGTAAAAAAGATATTGAATTCATGATCCATTTTGTTAGATATTTTTATTGCTGAGGTTAGGAATAAACATACCCAGCTATCCCATGATTTTACATGACTTATTCATTTTAACATTGTGAAGTGCTCACATAAACAATTGTTTTCCCATTAACAAATGAAAGGAGACACATTGTATATCTAAACTCAATTGTGCATTTCAGATGCTACAACCTCATCATCTGCAGAGAGAAACTGCCATTCAATCACACCAAAATACAGATAATGACTAACTTAATGGCATCATAGAGGATTGTGAAGATATTTTACTGGAGCTTGGTCTTCAATACACTACTTTATGTTCTATTTTGTTTTACTTTTCTAAGCATTTATTTATGTTCAATGTCCATTGTCATTCATTAATGTATTCTACTAATAACTGTCGCTAGAACACTGTCAGTTGTGCTACAATTGCACATCATTAAAAAAAATAATAAAATCAACAACAACAACGTGTTGATTTTATTATGTAAAATCCTAATTTTATATAACATTTATATTACAAGATATTACACGTATATTATAAGATAGATTATAAGACCAGGCAGATAGAGGGGTAAAAAACAATATTAATAAATAATATATACAAATAATACTAATATTAATTATATTAACATACTAATATTAATGAAAAACTATCATTAAAAAGGTTATTTATAACACCATTAAGGTCCTATATAGCATTTTCAAAGCATGGTTCTGTATGGAACCCTATAAAAATGCACTATTTAGCACTAAAAAGGGTTCTGCTATTGTTACAAGCCGAAGAACCCTTTTCTGGTACTGTTTAGAATCATTTTTCTTAAGAGTGTACTGTATTATACTGCATATATTATAAGGGTCAATGATATAGTGTCTACAACACATGTAGGATGTGGGTTTACATTGAAGAACTAACATAACTAGAACTACATAATAACTAGAACATTTAAAAATGTGCGTAGGTTATATGGCACATTATCATTTGCACATGCTGCTTTAATTGTATATGATTTTTAATCTAATTTGAGCATCTGAAAATGTTTAAATTGTCTAGTTAATATAGTTAATAATAAGTTTACACCCAGACCAAATGTTTCTATACAGCAGAAACTAGAAAAGAAACTCTGTTTTCTTTTCTTTCTTTTTTTTTTCTTTCAGTTAACTCAGCAAATAATTTGTCGGTTCAGTTAAGATTTTAAAAATGTAAAAGGATCAGTAAAAATTTGACTGGAGGATACAAAAGGAAACAACCAGAATCCTAAAAAAAACAGATATGGTTACAACCTTGTTTTCCTTGATTATGTCATCCTCTTTCATGTCCTTTTTTAATGTTTTACCACATTCATTTGCTTTATTAAAACCACACCATTTACAGCAGGTTATCAATCCACTCTTGAAAACATGTAAAGGAAAACACATCTTGTAGGTGAAAGTCTTTCATCACACAAAGTCTTTTTCATCTTGGCTCATTTATAAAGTGATACGGGAACAGATCCGGGATTCGGTTGCTGCACTATTCATTAAATCTCGTTTTGCCTGCAGAGTCACATTCTACATTTCCCAGCATCGGCAGTAATATCGACATCTCTGCGAAATGGTTTAATTTGTCCCTTTCTATCCCGACATAAAAATGATGTATACATAACAAATCATCTGCTCATCCTAGCTGGACTATTGGTGTGTGTGTGTGTGTGTTTCTGACATCTCTATTCAAGCTGTGCATTTGGTAATGGAGTTTCCCGAGGGCCGGCAGCACACTGTGTGTCCTCATCGTTCAAAGGCTCAAGGTTTCAATGTGATAGGTCCTAATATGTTTTAGTATTGATTAGCAATGTGCATGATTTCCCATAGGAAATCTTTGTACAGTGTTTTAATACGTGCCAGCCTGAAATGTCTGGAATACAAAAACTCTTTAAAGGAATAGTTCACCCAAAAATGAATATTTGCTGAAAATGTACTCATCCTCAATCCATCCAAGATGTACAGTAGATGAGTTTGTTGAATGAGTGCAGTGAATGGGTGCCATCAGAAAGAGAGTCCAAACAGCTGATTAAAACATCACAATAATCCATACCACTCCAGTTCATCAGTTAACGTAATGAAAAGTTAGGTGAACTATTCCTTTAAGAACTCATGACCTTGAGAAACTCAAGCTAAATCTAAACAAAAGCTTTGCTCCCGAGTGCGTCTAGTCTTGACAACATTTGGCCTTGTCTTACATCTGACTTCACCACAAAACAAATCAATTATTAGGAGAAGATTTTCAGGCCGCACTGAGTGAACAGCAGCCACTTATCATGTGCCGAAAACCATTTCCAAAATTAATTTCCTGCAATGAGACAAGCCCCAGCTTTCCACTACAGCACAACATCTTCTCAAAAAGAGTGATGCTTTTAAAATAAAATGCATCTCAAAGTTCTGCCAATTAAGAGTCAGATTGTGACAAAGATGGAAATGATAAACTTAATATACAATGGAGTCCAAAAGGGTTGAGACCTCTGGGGAAATGATAACATGTTTCTAATCTGATACAGTTTAAATTATATTATCAGCATAACTATTTATGTCTGTCTGTAAAAAAAAATACTGTAGAATTTACAATATTTTACTGGCAAAAAAGTTGCCAATAAAATCCTGTAAATACGATGTTAATTGCTGTAAAATGAATTACAGTATAATACTGCAAAGCAAATTACAGTTAATTGCTCTATGTGATATACAGTAATTTGTAGGTTTTTTTTTTTTTTTTTCAGTAACATTGAATTAAACTTGTAGTTTATTTTACAGCAATAGTTTGTAATTTCACTAAAGTACAGTATTTACCTGGCAACAAAAGTTTCCAATAAAATCCTGTAAATATATTTTACAACAATTTTTTGTAACTTCACTAAATTGCAATATTTACCTGGCAACTAAAGTTGCCAATAAAATCCTGTAAATACCCCGAAATCCAAGATGATGTTGTAATAATTTAACAACGAAAATGCTGTAAAGAATCATTTTAACAGTAAACTGTAAAACACTGATTTAAATGCATTATCATGAGTACTATCTTAATACATTTACAAATGAATAAAAAACAAGTCAAAGATGTTGCAAATAAATATTTATTAAAACTAGCAGAAAGACATTGTAAGGCTTTTACTGGTAAAAATAAAAAAATGTCAGTCTTTCAACAGTTAAAATCTTATCATAAAAATAGTATAGCGTCACAAAATAACTAGAAATACCTGTTAAAAAATAAATAAATAAATAAGCCATATTCTGAGTAGAACATTAACTTTCTATAAAAATGAAGGTCAATCAACAGAATTAGTATCAATTTGGTTTAAAAAAAAGGATTAAAATAAAATGCTGGAATCAACATTATACCACACATTCTGTTGTTTGAGCTTATGTTCTATTCATTTAAGAATATTCCAGCAAAAGACAATTTAATAAATACATACTGAAAGTCCATCAACTTTCTGAGATGAGCACACACATGAGGGTTGTTCCTCTTCTCTGAGACCTTTCCACTTGTTTTGCCTCTATGTACAGTATCCGTCTTGTATCCAGTGAGTGTTGTGGTTCCCACCACACATCTGCACATAAAAACAAGCAGAAGCTTTAGAATAAAGTTCAGTATTGAATGAAACTAGCTCAATAAAATAAATGCAAAAATGCCACTTATACAATAGTCAGCATTAGGGCTGTGCAAATAATCAAATGCGATAATCATGCGCATCTCTTCAGTAAAGCCGGTTCTGTGATTAGTAGTAAATCTCATGCTTTCAGATGGAGTGGCATTTACTACACAGAGCAGTAGTTCACTGACAAGCTACACAATATCGCAGATGAATTGCATTCGATTATGAACGCGATATTGCGTAGCTTGTCAGTGAACTACGGCTCTGTGTATTAAATGCCGCTCCATCTGAAAGCATGTGAAGGAGATTTACTGCGAATCACAGAACCGGCTTTACTGACTAGATGCACATGATTATCGCATTTGGTTATTTGCACAGCCCTAATCAGCATTTACCAGTGCTTAAACTAAATAAGTAACCTTTCACGAATTAAATAAAACGTTACCTTTGAAAAGATTCAAGTGTGAAAAAGATGCCTGCTCCCGGGATGCCAGACTTAAGTTGCAATAAGACTGCAAATCTAGCCACAAAGTTGAGGTATGAATTCACAACCATGTGACCCTCGAATAGTCAAAAGCCATTGGGTGTACCTGAAATGAATAAATATAATCAATAATGTAACCTACAATACAGTATTTCAATATAAAATGTAATCTAAAATACAAGTTTATCAAATGATTTACAACAGAATTAAAAGGATAATCCACCCAAAAATATATATTTTTTGTCATTAATCACTTACCCCCATGTCGTTCCAAACCCGTAAAAGCTTTCCTTTGACTGCCACGTAATGGAAACTGTCAAGGTCCAGAAAAGTATGAAAGGCATCATAAAAATATTCCATCTGCCATCAGTGGTTCAATCTGAATGTTATGAAGCGATGAGAATACTTTTTTTATGCAAAAAAAAAAAAATAAAAACTTATATTCAACAGTTCGTCACCGTAGGGCCATTTTGGAGAATATCTGCTGGACACAAATAGCGTACGCTCATCTGTGTTAGTCGCACCACAAGAATACGTTGTTTTCATTCAAATCAAAGTGTAAACAAACATAGAAGTATCCGTGTGGTGCGGCTGACAGAGAACAGTGTACGCTATTTGTGTCCAGCTGATATTCTCCAAAATGATGTTACGTGACGGGAGGTAACGAATTGTTGAATAAAGTTGTTATTTTTATTTTCTTTATATACATAAAGTATTCTCGTCGCTTCATAAAGTTCAGATTGAATCACTGATGGCAGATGGACTATTCTGACGATGTCTTTCATACTTTTCTGGACCTTGACATTGGTATTTACTTGGCAGTCAATGGGACAGTCACAAGCCTCCTGGTTTTCATCCAAAATATCTTAAATTGTGTTCTGAAGACAAACAAAACGTTTACGGGTTTGGAACAACATGGGGGTAAGTGATTAATGACAAAATTTTAATTTTAGGGTGGAGTAACCTTTAATAAAAATGAATACATTACCTAATATAATCCGCTTCAGAGAACTTAAAGAATCAAACATTTCTCAACATCAGCTGTTATTCTTTGCACCTACAAGAAATAAAGAAAATTATCTTGTGATTTCTTCAAATGCATTTACATAAATGAGACCAAAATGAACACCCAAAAAAAAGCATATATTTTAAAATAAACAAACTCTTACATTTAATCAATAAATTCAATTATAATAATAGATTGTAGAACCACTATACCACCAATAAAATTAAATAATTTTATTAAAATTTAATAATTTAATAATGAAAAATTACAACTGTTATGACATTAACATTATTTTTTTAAATTTCAAATAAGAAATGTTGGAAAAATGCAATGATTATTTTTAAACGTTAAACTAAACCGCCATTAGGTGGCAGCAAATAATTTAATGAGTGAGTCAATTGAGTCATTCATTGTACTGATCCATTTAAAATGCTGAATCATTCAGTAAAAACACTGCTGAGTTTTGCTTTGATCGGAACGATTTTCGTTGGTGAAATAGAAAAACAGTCAATATTGTGTCTAAAAAGTAAGTAGCTCAAGGTTAACTAATTGTTTATTGAACTATGTAACATTTGCAATTGTGATAATCAGCAAAACAGCTGGCTTGTTATGCTACTTAATTATATCATATGTTATAAATAAACTCAACAGTTTGAACATTTATCTCATGTTTCTTCCGTGAGTTTATGTGTGCCGTTAAGGTTATTTGTATGGTGGCCGAGAGAGCTCAACGCGCTGCTGAGAGAGCTCAACGCACTGCAAATTAAGAAAACAACTTCTTCAATTTGACAACACACAAGCTGCAAATGCTTACAACACAACCAAATAAAGAAACTCACTGCAAATAGAAAAAAAATAATTAAAAAATCAGCAAATTAAGAAAACAACTTCATCAATTTGACAACACACGCCCTGCAAATACTCACAGCACAACCAAACAAAGAAACACACTGCAATGAAATTCTTTCTTTGTTTGTGTTGTGAGCATTTGCAATGTGTTTCTTTATTTGTTTGCGCTATGAGCATTTGCACCACCTGCTGTCAAACTGATGAAGATGTTTTCTTGATTTGCTGGTGATTTTTCTATTTGCATGTGTTTTCTGAAGTTGCAGCGCGTTGAGCTCTCTCAGCCACCATATATTTGTTTTGATGTTGAATGTATTAAAATCATAATCAGTCTTGCATGTCGATGCTTCTCTAGTAATTGTTTTTTTTTTTTTTTTTTCACTCAAGTTTTAATCAGGCTAACTTGTCCAGTCGGGCATGTAAAGATGTCTTCCACTTAAAAAAATAAATAAAATCCATGTCCAGGACAAGCTTTAATGTCGAGTACTGCTACAGTGGCAATAGACACAATTTTTCATTTACATGTAGTTTCTAATTATAGTAAGGTGTCACATCAGTATGGGACAGTTGAACACATATGAACAAATGACATTTCACATATGTTGCTGTACATCAGTTATTTCGACAGATATTAGTTAAGTTACTATGACAATCGTTTGCACTGGGCATTACATTAAAAGTTGGGTAAACACCACTTTAAATGCTCTCAATAAGAAAATTAAAGCAGGCTATTGTGACATGATATCCATCCACATAATAACTGATTATCCCTTTATCTATATCTATCCATCCATATTGTCTATACATCTATCCATTTTACATCATCCATCTATTGTCTATCCATCATCCATCCATCCACCATTTATCCCTTTATTTATATCCATCCATCCATTTTACATCATCCATCTATTGTCTATCCATCATCCATCCATCCACCATTTATCCCTTTATCTATATCCATATTGTCTATCCATCTATCCATTTTATATCCATCCATCCATCCATTTTACATCATCCATCTATTGTCTATCCATCATCCATCCATCCACCATTTATCCCTTTATCTATATCCATCCATATTGTCTATCCATCTATCCATTTTACATCCATCCATGCATATTATCTATTCATCTATCCATTTTACATCCATCCACCATTTATTCCTTTATCTATATCCATCCATCCATCCATCCATATTGTCTATCCATCCATCCATTTTACATCATCCATCTATTGTCTATCCATCATCCATCCATCCATCCATCCATCCATCCACCATTTATCCCTTTATCTATATCCATCCATCCATATTGTCTATCCATGTATCCATTTTACATCCATCCATCCATCCATATTATCTATTCATCTATCCATTTTTCATCCATCCATCCATATTATCTATTCATCTATCCATTTTACATCCATCCACCATTTATCCCTTTATCTATATCCATCCATCCATCCATATTGTCTATCCATCCATCCATTTTACATCATCCATCTATTGTCTATCCATCATCCATCCATCCATCCATCCATCCACCATTTATCCCTTTATCTATATCCATCCATCCATATTGTCTATCCATCTATCCATTTTACATCCATCCATCCATTTTACATCATCCATCTATTGTCTATCCATCATCCATCCATCCACCATTTATCCCTTTATCTATGTCCATCCATCCATATTGTCTATCCATTTTACATCCATCCATCCATATTATCTATTCATCTATCCATTTTACATCCATCCACCATTTATCCCTTTATCTATATCCATCCATCCATATTGTCTATCCATCTATCCATTTTACATCCATCCATCCATCCATCCATATTATTTATCTATCCATTTTACATCCATCCACCATTTATCCCTTTATCTATATCCATCCATCCATATTGTCTATCCATCTATCCATTTTACATCCATCCATCTATTGACCATCCATCCATCCATTTTACATCCATCCATATTGTCTATCCATCTATCCATTTTCCATCCATCCATCCATATTATCTATCCATCTATCCATTTTACATCCATCCATCATTTTTCTCTTCATCTATCATCATCATCATCACCGATCCATCCATTTTCTACCCATCAATCAATCCATCTGTCTATTTTCTATCCATTCATCCATCCATTCATGAAGATCCTCCTTATGGTTTTAGGAAGGGAAATTGTTTGTATGCTTAAAGATTTAACACTGACAATTGAGACAAAACATATGGGAAAAACTGTGCTAAAGATGGAAGCCCATGTTCATTTGTAGGATGAAGTTCATTTGTAAGCACCAACTATTGCTGGAATATTTAAAACAGAAGTAGTAGCATGTAAACACAGATCTATATAATTTTCTCAGAAGGTAGCTCAGTGAGTACAGCTGTGGCCTTGTAACCACAACAGTATGTGAATTATGTTTAATGGTAAGCAGAAACCCACATAATTTCTGAAGTGAAATATAGAAGGATAACAACTTCCTCACCATCATCTGTTACAGTCTCTCTGTTCACACAAAGCACTTGACCTCTGAACCCACAGCTTGCAGTTCTTGTTTTATTAGAGTCTACCAATACAGCTGCACGTAAATTACCACAGCAGCCTTCAAAAAGTAATTATTTACACTTTCACATTGCAAGACTTCCTTCAGTTGAGCGACATTGTTTTTCATGCCGTTGCCGAACATGAAAGACCACCAAACATATGGGTTGCTGAAGGGTCTGTATGTTTTTTTTTTTTTCTGCAAAACACAACCTGCAAAACTCTATAAGGTCCTTTAACAACCTACTAAAAGCTATAGTGCATTACAGTGTTTCCACCATGCTACATTAGCATCTGCCGTGTGGCTCTGTTAGCTTGATGAAAATGTGTTGCTGTCACCGCTGACAGAACTCTCGCCCTGGGTTATCGACATCTGCTTCTACGGGTTGATGGGGATTTTAGCCACATCTTAAAAGTGGTAATGGAGGCCTTTTCCAGCTGTCATTGTCACTTAGCTAACAGTTGGGCCTCCTAACAAGCCCCATCCATCAGAGCTGCCATGAGCTGCTCCTCTCGCTGCCCTCTTTCTGTTGCCCGCCATTTCTCTCTCCTGTCACTGACACCTCTGCACATGTCGGCTCCTCTGTGTATATTATAACATTCACCGTTTAACATTGAAGCAAGTGTGCGTTTCATAGCTTAAGATGTATTTGGAAGAGAAATAAGTAACAAATTAGCTTGTGCAATCTAACATAATGTGTGCATGTTGTAGGTGCATTGCAGTTGATTTATGGAGAGAAAAAAAAAAAAAAATGCCATACATGAAATTATGTTGGACACAATATTTTTGTTTTAATAGGATAAATGTTTTTGAAATAAGTTTTTTATGCCCAACAGTGCTACATTTATTTGATAAAAAATACAGTAATATTGTGAAATATTATTTAAAAATAAAATGTAATCCTGTGATGCAAAGCAGCCATCACTCCAATTTCACTTTTATTACAGTTTCATTATTATTACCAATGTTAATAGTGATGATAAAAACATTTCTAATGTAACTAAATTATAGATTTATATTTCAAATCAATTGTTTAATTGAACTTTCTATTCATCAGAGATTCCTGGAAAATCATGATTTCCACAAAAATGTTAAGTAGCAAAAACTGTTTTCAACATTGATAATAATGAGAACCATTTTTATAATAATAAGTGAGCACCAAATCAGCATATTACAACCCGAATTCCGGAAATGTTGGGACGTTTTTTAAATTTGAATAAAATGAAAACTAAAAGAATTTCAAATCACATGAGCCAATATTTTATTCACAATAGAACATAGATAACATAACAAATGTTTAAACTGAGACGTTTTACAATTTTATGCACAAAATGAGCTCATTTGAAATTTGATGCCTGCTACAGGTCTCAAAATAATTGGGAAGGGGCTTGTTTACCATGGTGTAGCATCTCCTCTTTTTTTCAAAACTGTTTGAAGACATCTGGGCATCAGGGTTATGAGTTTCTGGAGTTTTGGTGTTGGAATTTGGTCCCATTCTTGCCAGATATAGATTTCCAGCTGCTCAAGAGTTTGTGGTCGTCTTTGACGTATTTTTCATTTAATGATGCACCAAATGTTCTCTATAAGTGAAAGATCTGGACTGCAGGCAGGGCAATTCAGCACCCGGACTCTTCTACTACGAAGCCATGCTATTGTAATAGCTGCAGAATGTGGTTTTGCATTGTCCTGCTGAAATACAAAAGGCCTTCCCTGAAATAGGCGTCGTCTGGAGTGGAGCATATGTTGCTCTAAAATCTTTATATACCTTTCAGCATTCATAGTGCCTTCCAAAACATGCAAGCTGCCCATAACGTATGCACTTATGCACCCCCATACCATCAGAAATGCTGGCTTTTGAAGTGAACGCTGATAACACGCTGGAAGGTCTCCCTCCTCTTTAGCCCGGAGGACACGGCATCCGTGATTTCGAACAAGAATGTCAAATTTGGACTCGTCTGACCATATAACAATTTTTGACTTTGAAACAGTCCATTTTAAATGAGTCTTGGCCCACAGGACACGATGGCACTTCTGGACCATGTTCACATATGGCTTACTTTTTGCATGATAGAGCTTTAGTTGGCATGGCAGATTGTGTTTACCGAAAGTGATTTCTGGAAGTATTCCTGGGCTCATTTAGCAATGTCAATGACAGAATCATGCCGAAGAGTGATGCAGTGTCATTTGAGGGCACGAAGACCACGGGCATCCAACAAAGGTCTTCGGCCTTGTCCCTTACGCAGAGAGACTTCTCCAGTTTCTCTGAATCTTTTGATTGTAGATGATGAGATTTGCAAAGCCTTTGCAATTTGACGTTGAGGAATGTTGTTTTTAAAGTATTCCACAATCTTTTTATGCACTCTTTCACAGATTGGAGAGCCTCTGCCCATCTTTACTTCATAGACTCTGCCTCTCTAAGACATCCCTTTTATAGCTAATCATGTTACAGACCTGATGTCAATTAACTTAATTAATTGCTAGATGTTATCCCAGATGAATATTTTCAAAATGTCTTCCTTTTTCAGCCCTTTGTTGCCCCCATGTCAACTTTTTGAGACTTGTAGCAGGCATCAAATTTGAAATGAGCTCATTTAGTGGATAAAAGTGTAAAATGTGTCCGTTTAAATATTTATGTTCTCTATGTTCTGTTGTGAATAAAATATTGGCTCATGTGATTTGAAAGTCTTTTAATTTTCTTTTTATTCACATTTAAAAAACGTCCCAAAATTTCCAGAATTCGGGTTGTGGTATGATTTTTGAAAGATTGTGTGACATTGAAGACTGTATCAATGACTGCTGCAAATAAATTTACTATACAAACACTTTTATAATAATACTTACATTTATTTGCTCTTTTTTAAATGCAGCATTAGTGAATATAAAAAAAAATAAATAAAAAAACACCCTTCTCCACAGGGCAGTTCTGTGGATGTATGCATCCAGCGCTCACACTGGACACATACAGTTATGCTTCTGCTGGTCTGGCTCCCTGAAGGGAGGATGACTGAAGGCCTGCAGTATGACAGGCTGTGGCGTGACAGAAAGAACTTCGGGGACGTACCCTGCACGAGTGTACAAAAAGGCTTTGGCCATACCAGGCACAAAGTCCAAATGAGTAGGGGCCACTGAGAGGGCCTGCAGATCCTCAACTCTCTTAAGAGAAGAAATCGCCAGAAGAAATACAGTCTTCAGAGTGAGATGGCGATCAGAGATCTCCTCAATAGGCTCGAAAGGAGGCCTACAGAGAGCATCCAACACCACAGCCAGGTCCCATGGAGGAACACGGGACCGTACTGGAGTCCTTAGCCTCAGCGCACCGCGTAGGAAACGTGTAACCAGGGGGTGTCTGCCCACTGACTGTCCACCAAGAGAGGTGTGGTAGGCCGAAATCGCCGCCACATAAACCTTCAAGGTGGAGTGGGTTAACCCTGTGGAGAGTCGAGCCTGCAGGAACTCCAGCACTGTACCAACCGGGCAGTTGACTGGGTCGAGCTGGCGGTCTCCGCACCATGAAGTGAAAAGTTTCCACTTCAAGGCGTACAGTTTCCTCGTTGAGGGAGCTCTGGATTGGAGGATGGTCTCAACAACCTCGGTTGAGAGACCGGAAGCTATGAGCTGTGCCCCTTCAGGGGCCATACCCACAGCTTCCACAACTCTGGGTGGGGGTGCACAAGGGTGCCCCCTGCCTGTGAGAGGAGGTCCCTCATGACGGGAATCTCCCATGGAGAGCCGTCGAGGAGAGAAATCAGGTCCGAGAACCATACTCGGCCAGGCCAGAATGGGGCTACTAACAGCAGCCGGACCCCGTCCTGGCGCACTCTCTCCAGAACTCCGGGGAGCAGAGCAATCGGGGGAAAGGCGTACAGACGAAGCCTCGGCCAAGTCTGTACCATGGCATCCAGCCCCAGTGGAGCTGGATGAGTCAGAGAGTACCAGAGGGGACATTGTGATGTCTCCCAAGTCGCAAATAGGTCCACCTGAGCCTGGCCAAACACTCTCCAAATCTGCTTCACCACCTCTGGGTGAAGCATCCATTCCCCGGGCCTCGGACCCTGTCTCGACAGGATGTCTGCTCCCACATTGAGATGTCCAGGGATGTACACTGCTCTCAGCGAGAGGAATTTGCCCTGGGACCACACAAGGATCTGGTGCGCCAGCCTGTATAGGGGGCGCGACCGCAGACCTCCTTGGTGGTTGATGTAAGAGACCATTGCCGTGTTATCGGTGCGCACCAACACATGGTGATCTCTTAGGTCTGGGAGAAAGTGTTTCAGAGCCTGAAACACAGCCAGCATCTCCAGCCAATTGATGTGCCACGTGAGATGGCGACCACTCCACAGACCGTGGGCAGGGTGGCCAGTCATGACCGCTTCCCAGCCGGTGAGGTATGTGTCCGTCACTAGCGATACGCGGCGACACGGAGCTCCCAGCACTGGGCCCTGAGACAAGAACCAAGGTTGTCTCCACATGTCTAAGGCACGTAGGCACCGCCACGTGACCTTGATCATGCGAAGTGGGTTTCCTCTCGGGGAGAACCCCTTGGTCCCCTTGGTCTCATGTACAGCATGCCAATAGGTATCACATTGAACGCAGCTGCCATCAGACCCAGCAGTCTCTGAAACTGCTTGATAGTTAGTGACTGGCCTTCTTTCACTCTCCTGACTGCTGTGAGGATCGACTCGATCCGAGCAGGCGACATATGTGCCTGCATCGTGGTCGAATCCCACACCACACCAAGATAAGTGGTCCTCTGTAATGGAGAAAGCACACTCTTCTTGGCGTTCAGTCTTAACCCCAACACTTTCATGTGAGCGAGAACAACATCTCGATGTTGAGCCGCCATCTGCTCTGAATGAGTGAGAATCAACCAATCGTCGATGTAATTGAGTATGCGGATGCCTTGTAGCTGCAACGGAGCTAACACGGCATCCACACATTTCGTAAAAGTGCGGGGTGAGAGTGCTAGGCCGAAGGGAAGAACCCGATACTGGTAAGCTTCGCCCCCGAACGCAAACCTCAGGAACTTCCTGTGAGTAGGAAGGATGGAGACATGGAAGTATGCGCCTTTTAGATCGATTGTAACACAACCTGTTTGAGCGTGAGCATCTTGAACCTCAGTCTGCTGACTGAGCAGTTCATCTGACGCAGATCTAAAATGGGACGCAACCCTCCATCCTTCTTTGGAACTATAAAGTACCGGCTGTAGAACCCGGACTCTCTCTCGTGAGGAGGGACCACCTCGATGGCTTCCTTTCTTAAGAGAGTGATTACTTCTCGTTCCATTACCAGAGCCTGCTCGGGACCCACCAGAGTGGGATTCACCCCGTTGAATCGAGGCGGAGGAGAACCGAACTGGATTCTGTAACCTCTCTCTCTACAGTGTGCAGGACCCACTGAGACACATTTGGCAGTAGTTTCCACGCTGCAAAATAGTCTACTAAGGGAACCAGTCTCTCGAGACTGGCCTCTGGTGTAATCAGAGCGGCTACACCGGCAGGAGAAAACCGAACTAGCTGCTCTAGAGATCCCAGAAGGGGTGGCGAGCATCTCAGCTCCGCTACGTTTCCGGGCAGAGAGAACTGAGATATGTGCTCGCTGGAGATCGCTGCGCCCTGGAACACCATACGTGGCAGGGTTAGCAGAACAATCTCCTGAGGGCACTGAGGAGAGACGGGTACCGTGTAATGCAGTGAACGCCGCTCTTCCCCAGCGGGGGCTACCCTCATAAGCCCTGGGCCATAAGCATCAGGGCCTCTTGGCCGAAGACCTCTTTGCCTGAAGGACGGTCCGTAGATCGGGCTTAGGCTTCGAGGCCCCCGACCGAGAGCCTTTCTTAAGCCTGGTTTATACTCGACGCGTCCGCAAGTTCGCTTGGGTGCGCGCGCCAAATATGACGTCATCACGGTGTTAGCGGAAGTTCGCTTTGGGTAAGCGCGACCTCATTTCGCGTGGCGGTGTGCACGACATTTTTTGTGACTTGAGCGAACAGTTCGCTAACAGCTTATATTTTCTTTGTAATTTTTATAATAGTTTTAAAATAATTATTCACATATGCCTGTAGCACTGTAACTATAGCAAAGTATTCTATGCACCACCGAAGAGGCCAGAAGGCGAAAGCGGGGCGTCCAAGAGGAAGACCCTGTCCCGGTCTTTGATATCTGACAGGGTCAACCAGAGATGCCTCTCCGCCGCCACCAGAGCTGCAATAGACCGCCCAATAGCACGGGCGGTCTCCTTGGTGGCGCGGAGAGACAAATCAGCGGTTTTGCGGAGCTCTCTGATATCGTCCGCATTGATTCCCTCACCCTCATCTAGGTCTTTGAGCAGGTCAGCCTGGTACGCCTGCAGCACCGCCATGGTGTGCAGACACGAACCAGCCTGACCTGCTGCCGCGTACCCCTTGCCCACCAGAGCTGACTATGTGCGCAGCGGCTTGGTCGGCAAGGTCGAAGCCTTCAGAGACGACACAGCGTCAGGGGACAGATAGCTCGCGGCGTCTGTTCCACCCGACGCATCGCTCTGTAACCGCGCTCACTCGTCCCCGCCACATTACCGTAGTAATCGGATGAGGGGACGAAGAGGCGGGCCGAGAATGGTTTTCCCCACGACCTCGACACTTCGGTGTGGAGGTCGGGAAAAAACGGCAGACTCCGATGTGGAGGTGGAGTCTTAAACCGCAGAAAGCGTTCGTCCAACTTGCTTCTCTGCGGTTCAAGACGACACTCGGCCGGCCAATGGATGTTTAATCTGGCCACAGCATGAGTGACCACCTCCACAAGCTCCTCATATTGGGGCGAAAGAGAGGGCGAAACATACTCGGCACTCTCCACGTCAACCTCCTCGGAGGAAGACAGGAGAAGTGGCGAGCCCGCTACCCGAGGAGAAGTAACCGCATGGCGGGCTTCCTATCTCGGGGAGCGATCACCGGATCGAATGGGTGAGGATGGAGATAGAGACTCGCTCGTCTCCGATCCCTCCATCAGATCCCGCTGCGAACCCCACGAGCACTGTGGTGGAACGCTGGTGAAAGAACCCTCCTTGGGAAAAAAGGGCCTTTCGGGAGCGAAGCGTACGCAGCGGGAAACACTCGCAGTGCGGGCAGTCGGCTCCCTCGAGAGCGTGCCTCTGCGTGCCTCGCTCCCAAACAAACCACACACAAGCTGTGTGTATCACCTGCAGACAAATAGCGTTTCCAGGGAGGAACACACAGCTTGTATTGTGATCTGCTCTCGCCCTTCACATGCTTAGCCTTATACTGGCTCTTTGACATGTTAATTTTCAAAGGACAGACAACACCAAATAAGACACACAGTTTAGACACAGAGCGCTAGCTGAATGACAGAAAGCTGATGCCGGTTTCACCGCACGTGCTTTTATACCAGCTGGTCATTACGTCACCTCGCCCGTGACGTCTCGCCCATCCATTGGACAGATTACACTTGTATTCAGAGCCGGTCACGCTGAAGGCGTTCCCCTAGCGTTTTCGCTAGGGGAACTTCTGATCAGTACTTCTGATCAGTAATGTATATCATATATACATAATATATAACTTTTTATGGTATATAATATCGCCATATAGACTAGATGTAGGGAACATCATTCCAGGAGTGCTGCTGTCCTGTAGAGTTTAGCTCCAACCCTAATCAAACACACCTGAACATGCCAATCAAGGTCTTCAGAATTACTAGGGCTACAGGCAGGTGAGGTTTTTTTTCAGGGTTGGAACTAAGCTCTGCAGGACATCGGCACTCCAGGACCGACGTTGCCCACCCCTGATATAGACTGTCAATAGTATTTTCCGAATATGATATTATGAAAAAACATTTTACTCGATTTTGTATCAGTTTGTACAATTTGTTTTATACAATTTTATTTAGTTTAATGGTAACACTTTACAATAAGGTTCATTAGTTAACATTAGTTAACAACATTAGTAAACATGAACTAAGAATGAACAATACTTCTACAGCATTTATTAATCTTAGTTAATGTTAATTTCAGCATTTACAAATGCATTATTAAAATCACAAGTTGTGTTTGTTAACATTAGTTAATGCACTGTGAACTAACATGAATAAACAATGAACAATTGTATTTTCATTAACTAACATTAACAAAGATTAATAAAGATGAATAAATAGTATAATAGATGAATAATAAATGCATTGTTCATTGTTTGTTCATTTTAGTTAATACATTAACTAATGTTAACAAATGACACCTTATTGTAAAGTGTTACCAGTTTAATATAGTTTAGTTTTATTTTATTATTATTATTAATAACTAAACATGAAAGTCCACCCCTAAACTTAATTCTCAGAGGGGTGTAAGCAGATCTAACAACAAATTATGAAGTAGATTGTACAAATTCATACCAATTCAAAAAACAAACAAAAAAGTAATGTTTAAATATAGCAAAACATATTTAGTTATTGTGCTATGTTTGCACATACTTAGACACAACTACTTATTATTCATTAAAGAAAATTTGCAAAAACTGACCCATGCCCTATTTTGCATATCTTAAAGCTGTAATCCTCGGTAGACTACATTAGCAGTTCATCTCGGGTAATTTTTGTGCAAGCTCTCAAGTTTGTGTTTTTACACAGGCGTGGCTTGTGTGTATTGAGTACTAAATGGTGGAGTAGCTGTTAGTGAGGAGCTGATTAAAGGGGAACTTTGTGCAAATTTCATCAAAGTGTGGATAGTCTTCTTTTGGGACAGTCTTTTGGAATTTGGCTCCACAATGAAATGCCCTAAAGTATACTCTCCGTTCAGACTGAGGTCTTTTGCATTTCATGCATTTCATGCCTTAATGCATCATTTTTTAGATTCATGATGTTTGTTCTGTTTTGCTCAGCTAAACAAGTACACAGTGTTCATCTGTTAAAAGTTAAGCATGACTTCAGATTTATAATACAATATGTGTGCTTGCTAATAGCCCGTTGTAATCAGGTTTACGTCAGGATTCTTTTTATTAAGCATGCATGCAGTGCTGCCAACCATTATGCCACTCAAACAACTTGGGTTTGTGTACCTTGCTCAAGGGCATGCTGGGAAACATCAAAAGATCCCCTGCTGAGCAACTACACCTTTTCCCAAGCTTAAAAATCTAGATACAGCAAAATTCTGTTGTCGTTTTTGTAACGCTACTGCTTACCTAACATTACAATTGTTCCATGGCAAAAAAAAAAAAAACAGGATACACATAAAAAATAGGTAAAGAATATAACATTAGTAGAGCAAGAACTGAAGCTGTGAGAATGGAAAACACAACTTTTTAAATCACGTATTAATTAGTCTTTGTTTAGAATACACTAATGCACATTTCCTCATTTAGAAACTATATAAACCAAATGAATAGTACTAAAAAAAAACTAACAAAAAACAATCTAACTGGTGTACGGTGTAAAACTATAAACTGTACCAAGGGGCTTCTTGGTGGAGCTACTAATTTGCTACTTGTTTTGTAATGGCATTTGTTCACCCGGTTTGCCATTTTGTGGTCACAGCATGCACAGAACTGAGAGAAGAGTGTGGGTCACCACATTATGATTGGCACAAACAAGCTGAATCTAAATGCTCATTATCCCAAGCCTCAATTCAAAACAACATCACTGAGCTTAATTTGTTGAGTTGAAGAGGTATTTTCTTCACCTTCATGTGGAGACTCGTAGAGTACATACAGTATGTGAAGGCCAAATTACCTCACTAAATTATAAGCCAACGTTCAATAAAAACGCAAACATATTTCACATCTTCACACTATCATGTGTATGTGATATGAAGGTAGAGGAACATTTCAGGAGAGAAAAGGGTGTGGAAAAAAGTTACGAACATTCTTTAATGAGTTCCTGAGAGATTTTCAGACATGGCTTGGTTTTTCTTTACTTGAATGTATAAAATATATGAATATCATATTTTATCCTTGATATAGATGTATTTACTGGGGTTTTAAACTATGCCACCCCAGAACATTTTTCCTTGGTAATTAATTCAAATCATGTTCAAATATCAGAGAAAGAAATATGAGACATTTTTTTTTAATGCAAACAGTACATGGCAGACTAACACAATTGACTCACCAAACCAAATAAAAAAAATCCTGGGAATATACAAATTTTACAAATGTTATAATGTATTATTAAAATGATTTTTGGTAACACTTTAGAATAGGTAACACTTGTTAACTATTAACTACGACTTTTCCCTCAATAAATTCTTAATTCGTTGCTTATTAATAGTTAGTAAGGTAGTTGTTAAGTTTAGGTATTGGGTAGGATTAGGGATGTAGAATAAGGTCATGTATAATAAGGCATTAATATGTGCTTAATTAGGACTAATACATGGCTAATATTCTAGTAATATGCATGCTAATAAGCAACTAATAGGTGTAACCGTAAAATAAAGTGTTACTTGATTTTTCTATTGTCTTTTTCCTGCTGCTATGATTGCTAAAACATCTAACAAAAACATTGCTTAAAATTCTGCAATGTTAATTGCACCAAATAACTTTTGAGGTGCAATCGGTATTAAGCCTAATTTACATAAGACTGAGAATGGCTTAATTTGCATAATTAATCATGACACAGCACAATTTCATTTCAGCGCAGTTGGCGCCTGGTTTGCAGGTGCTCTGTGATTTAATACACAGGTTTTGTGCTGAAATACCTTGCAACCTTTACATGCATGTTTTTGTTCTGAGTTAATTTTGTACCATGCTTATTTATTGTCAGTGTGACATGTTTCTGTTTACTTTTTATGTATTATCTTGTCAGGGCCCATTACTTTGTATCTCTATAAAATACAGACATCCATCAATGTCCAAAAATAATAGATAGAGCAAGACAAAAAAAAGTGTTGCCTGGTCCAGTCAGCGGTGTTGATTTATAACTGGGGTATTAAGCTAAACATAATCTCAGTCTTGCTGCAGGATACTCAGTGATATATGGACACTTCATCTGCCTGTAAAAACTGAAGCAGATATAGAAGAACATGTCCACCATCCAGGACAGCCTGATACGCTCTGTGATGGACAAGATAATAACAGAAGTCCTCAGAGACTAGACACACAAACACAGTTTGTTACAGCCTATTCTACTATTGTATTGCATACTGTGCTGTAACTTCTGTGATACTATATATCTTTGCATAAAAACAAAATAATATCTGTTTTAAATTGCATTGTACATGGCGATATGAATAATGATGGGAATAATTGAACAAAGCAAATGTCATAACCAGCAATTTTAAGAACAATCTTAATCTAAATGCTCATTATCCCAAGCCTCAATTCAAAACAACATCACTGAGCTTAATTTGTTGAGTTGAAGAGGTATTTTCTTCACCTTCATGTGGAGACTCGTAGAGTACATACAGTATGTGAAGGCCAAATTACCTCACTAAATTATAAGCCAACGTTCAATAAAAACGCAAACATATTTCACATCTTCACACTATCATGTGTATGTGATATGAAGGTAGAGGAACATTTCAGGAGAGAAAAGGGTGTGGAAAAAAGTTACGAACATTCTTTAATGAGTTCCTGAGAGATTTTCAGACATGGCTTGGTTTTTCTTTACTTGAATGTATAAAATATATGAATATCATATTTTATCCTTGATATAGATGTATTTACTGGGGTTTTAAACTATGCCACCCCAGAACATTTTTCCTTGGTAATTAATTCAAATCATGTTCAAATATCAGAGAAAGAAATATGAGACATTTTTTTATTAATGCAAACAGTACATGGCAGACTAACACAATTGACTCACCAAACCAAATAAAAAAATTCCTGGGAATATACAAATTTTACAAATGTTATAATGTATTATTAAAATGATTTTTGGTAACACTTTAGAATAGGTAACACTTGTTAACTATTAACTACGACTTTTCCCTCAATAAATTCTTAATTTGTTGCTTATTAATAGTTAGTAAGGTAGTTGTTAAGTTTAGGTATTGGGTAGGATTAGGGATGTAGAATAAGGTCATGTATAATAAGGCATTAATATGTGCTTAATTAGGACTAATACATGGCTAATATTCTAGTAATATGCATGCTAATAAGCAACTAATAGGTGTAACCGTAAAATAAAGTGTTACTTGATTTTTCTATTGTCTTTTTCCTGCTGCTATGATTGCTAAAACATCTAACAAAAACATTGCTTAAAATTCTGCAATGTTAATTGCACCAAATAACTTTTGAGGTGCAATCGGTATTAAGCCTAATTTACATAAGACTGAGAATGGCTTAATTTGCATAATTAATCATGACACAGCACAATTTCATTTCAGCGCAGTTGGCGCCTGGTTTGCAGGTGCTCTGTGATTTAATACACAGGTTTTGTGCTGAAATACCTTGCAACCTTTACATGCATGTTTTTGTTCTGAGTTAATTTTGTACCATGCTTATTTATTGTCAGTGTGACATGTTTCTGTTTACTTTTATGTATTATCTTGTCAGGGCCCATTACTTTGTATCTCTATAAAATACAGACATCCATCAATGTCCAAAAATAATAGATAGAGCAAGACAAAAAAGTGTTGCCTGGTCCAGTCAGCGGTGTTGATTTATAACTGGGGTATTAAGCTAAACATAATCTCAGTCTTGCTGCAGGATACTCAGTGATATATGGACACTTCATCTGCCTGTAAAAACTGAAGCAGATATAGAAGAACATGTCCACCATCCAGGACAGCCTGATACGCTCTGTGATGGACAAGATAATAACAGAAGTCCTCAGAGACTAGACACACAAACACAGTTTGTTACAGCCTATTCTACTATTGTATTGCATACTGTGCTGTAACTTCTGTGATACTATATATCTTTGCATAAAAACAAAATAATATCTGTTTTAAATTGCATTGTACATGGCGATATGAATAATGATGGGAATAATTGAACAAAGCAAATGTCATAACCAGCAATTTTAAGAACAATCTTAAATAAGATTGTTTAAGTTCCCAAGATGGCGACGCGAGTACATCGCGAGGCTCTGGGTCTCTCCAGATTTTGCAATTTTGCGGTATTTTTCTTACTCATCTCGGGCCTGTTCGTGCAGAACAGTTGTGCCTTTACATCGTACACCCGTTGTGAGCTTTTGGATATCGGTTTGCGAATTTCCGACACTTTTATGGACAATCTTCGACTCCTTCCTGAGATCGCTAGGACACCCGAGGCTATGCACCCTACCCGGCCGGGCGGAAGTGCTCGCAGGCAGCGTCGAGATCGTAAACAAAGGCGGGGGAAGCGCGGAGGACTAAGAGCTAAGCTAAGGCTAACACCACACCGGCTCTCTTTACCCAGCATTTTCCTTGCCAATGTACGGTCGCTAGTGAACAAAATGGAGGAGATTCGACTCAGCATCACACACAGCAAGAAACTTTTGAACTGTAACGTCCTAATCTTCACGGAAACCTGGTTAAACAGCAGAATACCGGACACCGCTATTGAGCTAGCGGGACGCCACACACTCGGGCGGATAGAACATTAGATGGCTCCGGTAAGACCAGAGGTGGTGGATTGTGCATTTACATTAACAAAGCTTGGTGCACAAACTCTGCTATTGTTGGGAGTCATTGTTCAGCTAACCTTGAGTTTCTCATGGTCAAATGTAGACCGTTTTATCTACCGCGGGAGTTCACTTCCACCATTATAACTGCAGCCTATATTCCCCCGGATGCTGATGCCAAGCTTGCTATGAAAGAACTTCACGCAGCCATCAGTAAACAACAGACTGATCACCCGAAGCGGCTTTTATTGTTGCAGGTGACTTTAATCACTCAAACTTAAAGTCAGTGCTACCCAAGTTTCACCAGCATGTTTCCTGTCACACCAGAGGAAACAAAACCTTAGACCATGTTTACACAAACATGGCTGTAGCTTACGTTGCGACACCCCTCCCCACCTGGGACAGTCAGATCACCTTTCTTTGTTCCTCACCCCAAATATGCACCCCTCATCAACCGTGTGAAGCCATCAGTGAAGACCATCAAGGTGTGGCCTGCGGGGCAGATTCCACACTCCAGGAAAGGTTTCTACACACAGACTGGAGTATGTTTGCTTCTCAAGCCACCAGTGGCGCTCACACAGACATTGACTCTTACACCTCCTCTGTATTGGATCATATCAATATCACCATTGACAGTGTTACAACCCAGAAACAGATCACCACATATCCAAATCAGAAGCCTTGGATGAACAAGGAAGTGCGACTCCTGTTGAAGTCACGCAACACTGCCTTCAGATCAGGAGATGCACAAGCCTACAGCACATCCAGAGCAAACCTGAAGAGGGGCATCAAAAAGGCCAAGCACTGCTACAAGCTAAAGATAGAGGGACACTTTTCCAACTCTGACCCTCGACGCATGTGGCAGGGCATTCAGGCCATCAGTGACTACAAACCCACCCACTCCACCCCCGCAGCCACTGATGTCAACTTCCTGAACGAGCTAAATTACTTTTATGCTCGCTTTGAAAGAGACAACAGAGAAACTGCCACCAAGCTCAATCCCTCAGCTGACCACCCACCAATCATACTCTCCTCCACAGATGTCTGCAAGGCACTGAGCCGGATCAGCTCAGCATTCAACACTGTCATCCCAACCAAGTTAATAGCCAAACTTGGAGACCTGGGCATCAATACCTCAATGTGTAACTGGATTTTGGACTTCCTGACCAACAGACCCCAGAATGTTCGATCAGGATTCACCTGCTCCACATCCATCACACTTAATACTGGTGTACCACAGGGCTGTGTGCTAAGCCCGTTTCTCTACTCCCTCTTCACCTCCGACTGCAAGCCTGTGTATGGATCTAATTCCATCGTCAAGTTTGCAGACGACACCACGGTGATTGGCCTCATCAGTAACAACGATGAGACTGCCTATAGGGAGGAGATCCAGCACCTGGCCACATGGTGCACTGAAAATAACCTGCTCCTCAACACCACCAAAACAAAGGAGCTCATCGTGGACTTCAGGAAGGAGTCAAGAGGCACACACGACACCATCCACATCAATGGAATGGCTGTTGAGCGTGTCTCCAGTTTCAAGTTCCTGGGGATCCACATCTCGGCGGACATGTTGTGGAAAACCAACACCTCCAGCCTGGTCAAGAAGGCTCACCAGCACCTCTTCTTTCTGAGGACACTGAGGAAGAATCAGCTCTCCTCTGCTATACTGGTGAACTTCTATCGCTGCGCAATAGAAAGCATCCTGACCAACTGTGTCACAGTATGGTATGGGAGCTGCTCTGTTGCAGAGCGCAAGGCTCTGCAGCGGGTGGTGAAAACTGCCCAGCGCATCACAGGGACTCCACTACCTGCCATCGAACATATCCAGAGGAAACGCTGTCTGCATTGAGCTCGCAGCATCCTTAAGGACTCCTCTCACCCAGCCCACAGACTGTTTTCTCTCCTGCCCTCCGGCAGGCGTTTCAGGTGCCTCCGGACCAGGACCAGCAGACTAAAGAACAGTTTCTTCCCCAGAGCTGTCTCTTTACTGAACTCTAACCACCGTTGATCCACTCCCTCATATATTATTAACTCTTCTCTCCTACCTCAAATCTGCCTTATTTGCACTACTGAATGTAAATTTTTATTACAGTAACAACTGTTTACTTTTGTATCTTGCACTACCATACCTAAATTGGACTATGCTCATTTGCACTGCCGACTGTTGTTACATTATCAATGCTTACATTAACATTTTGCACCGTATGTCTAATTGTAATACACAATCACTTCCACTGCACTTTTACACCTTGTTTATAGTAATAGTCATCTGTATATATATTATATTGATAGTACATATCACCTGTAAATTCTGTATATTTATTCACTATACATATTCACCTGTAAATTCTGTATATTTATTCACTATACATATTCACCTGTAAATTTCTGTATATTTATTCACTATACATATTCACCTGTAAATTCTGTTTATATTAATAACCATCTTTCTATATATCCTTGTCCTGCACTTATTCAACCATTGTATATACTGCACTTGCTGCTATTGCACTTCTGGTTAGACCTAAACTGCATTTCTTTGCCCTGTACCTGTACTTGTGTAATGACAATAAAGTTGAATCTAATCTAATCTAATCTAAATAAGCGCACGCTCAAGCTTGTCATCTTTAATTTTCAGTCTGTGCTTTTTTAGTGCAGAAACATTTCAATTATTCACAGATACTACCAAAGATTTCAAAATATATTTGTAACCCATTTGAAATCTGGTTTGCAGTAGTTGCAGACACTACAACAGGTTTTGGCAACACTTTATTTTAGGGTCTCTTAACTAGTTGCTAATTAGCATGCATATTAATAGAATATTAGCCATTTATTAGTAGTAATTAAGCACATATTAATGCCTTATTCTACATCCCTAATCCTACCCAATACCTAAACTTAACAACTACCTTACTAACTATTACTAAGCAGCAAATTAGGAGTTTATTGAGGGAAAAGTCGTAGTTAATAGTTAATAAGTGTTCCCTATTATAAAGTGTTACCCATGTTTTATACCTGATTTGAAATTTAGTATAAAATACATTTGAAACCTAATTAAAATTTGGGTTGAAATGTTTTTGAAGTCTGGCTTCGAACCAAGTTTGAAAATTTGGTAACTGTCACGGTGCACACAGCAGGGAGGAACGAGGAACACGGAGACGAGGATAAACTTCAAAATAACAGTCTTTAATGAGGACATCAGGACAGGGCAAGACAAGGCAAGGTTGACACAGACAGGAACACCGAGGAATAACGAGTAGACCAGGATCTAAATACACATGACAATCACTGATAATTAGACGAAACACGGCTGGACAAGACTTAACTAATAATCACACTTAACAAGGACAGGAACATGACCAAATATGGAAACAAGACGCGGGAACACATGACACACACACGACAGAGGACGTGACAGTAACACTTTAGGGAACACGTATTCACTAACTATGACTTTTCCCTCAATAAATTCCTAATTTGCTGCTTAGTAATAGTTAGTAAGGTAGTTGTTAAGTTTAGGTATTGGGTAGGATTAGGGATGTAGAATAAGGTCATGTAGAATAAGGCCTTAATATGTGCTTAATTAGTACTAATAAATGGCTAATGTTTTAGTAATATGCATGCTAATAAGCAACTAGTTAAGAGACCCTAAAATAGTGTTTCCGAAAATTTGGTATGAAACCTGTTTAACAAATCTAACTTCAAACCCGTTTGAAATCTCATACGAACTGTGTTTGAATTCAGTTTGAAATCTGACTTGAAACTTCTTTGAAATCTAGTGGAACCGGTTTGAAATTCCATATGAAACTGTTTGAAATCTGGCTTGAAACCTGTTTGAAATCTCATATGAAGTGTTCAAATCTAGTTTGAAACCTGTTTGAAATTTAGTTTGCAACTGGTTTGAAATTTGGTATTAACCCTGTTTGAAATCATTTTTTTTTTTTAATTGGAACTTTGTTGTGGAACCTATTTAAAATCTATTTTGTTACTTGTTAAAATCTCATATGAACTATATTAAAATCCTGCTTGAAAGCTGTTTGAAATCTAATTTGGAATCATCTTGAAATTTGGTATGAAACCTGCTTGAAATCTGGTTTGAAACCTATTTGAAATTTCATATGAAATCCAGTTTAAATATATAGCTTTCAAACCAGTTATAAATACAATTTGGACTAATAATAATAATAATTATTATTGATTAAACAATAATAATAAAAAAAAAAAACAACACTACCAATTTTTGCTTTTCCTGTTCTATGTAAATCAGTGTAAAAACAACGACAAACCCTTCTTCCATGTTGTATGATGGCATGTTGTCAAAATTAAACTCTCCCCTTGTTATGTGTGTTTATGCACATTTGTTTAGGGATCAAAGCTTTAGTCAGAGGGGAGGATGATCTTGTAAGGCACTAGATTCAGTTATGTTGTGTACACACCAACACAACAGAAAACAGAAACCAACAGTTTTTAAGTGTGTACAGGGTGACGATCTTCAGTCTTATAGAGCTTGGCTTTACTTTGCCAATACGCTTCAGCTGTGAGCTTTGAACAGTGAGAAACATTTAATCAAAGACTGGCAACCAATCTATAACACAAAAAAAAGTGGTAGGTCTAACTAAACAGATCCTGAGCCCAGCATTTGAGACAAAGCTTGGGTTGTGAGAGTTATTAACCCCAACCATTGAAGCAAAATCTAGTGAAGAACTTCTCAGCACTAAGGCAGATTAGCCTTGCTTCCGAAAGTTTTGGACATACATCTCGATTATTGATTGTTGAGTGCTTTAGAACTCTAATTGTGGTGCAGCCTTGTATTTCTCAGACAGTAATAAGTTACACACAAGAATAAAGATGCATCTACTAACATTGATTAGATGAAATCTACACCACCAGCATAATTAACAAGACAATGCATGCAGATCAATAAGCTATTTTCCTTCTAGCTGTTTGTTTATTTATTTATTTGTTCATTTATTTATAGTTGAGAAGAAGAAAAGTGCTGTGGCTCCATGTTTGATCTTGTTTACACTTATTGACGCTCATCTGCGAGTACTACACTGTAAAGAAAAAAAAAATCTATATATTTGTCATGCTTTCCAGTAAAATCTAAAACAATAAAATGTACTTGAATAGTACAGTAAAATTGCATGAAATTGCATTTCAGAGGATTGAATATAAACAAACAAACAAACAAACCAACATAACTATTTGTCAATGCAAAAAATACAAAATAAAAATAAAATAATACATAAACAAAAAACAAGCCTAATATTTTGAAGGGTGAAATATCTACAGGGATTATGCAAATGGCAGACACACAAAACAATTAATAAAGTACCATTTTAAAAACTTGTGTTTAATAAAACTGATGTTTCCAGTTAAGTAAGATTAATGAAGTTTATACCAATTTAGGGGGGGAAAAAAATGATATTACCATTCACATGAGAAACAAAAGCAAGACCTATTGCATCTTACACTTGCTTGTCTTATATTTTTTTTCTCGCTTGTTTTCATCTCAATTTAGACAAGTTTGTTGTGTAAGACATTGTTATAAGACGTTTACTGCCAGATGAATGTTAAATCTAAAGTGATGAAATGTTACATGCCAGTCATTCCTTACTTCCTTGTTGTTTGTGGTGCAAAATGTTGTCAGTTATAATCTGGACATCTACAAGCTTGCTTGCATGTTATATAAAGCACATTTAGTCATCTTTTGATTGCAAGGATACATAATGCACAAACTGTTTCAGAGTTTGTGAGGATGTATATTGGCTGAGAAAAAACAAACCAACAGCCTGTCTGAGTCTGGCACCGCTTTCTTAGAAGAAAAACAGAAATGTTTTACATTCACCATCCAAGACCTCTTTATACATTGGTTGATTTGTGTAAATGATCAGTAAAACACCATACAAAATTACAACAGTAGACTGCAAAACTTTGGTTGTTTGAATCAAGGTAAAAATTAAAATGTGCAGACTTCCTCTGTGTAACCTAGCAACAGTGGCTTAGGAGTGCTTGACTTGACAGTTGATCAGTGTGTAGGAGCAGTGCCTCTTAGCAGTACTTTTGCACTGCCGTTTGAATTCCCGTGTCAGCACTAGTGAGACTTTTTGTTTGCTAGATTTAGAATAGGATCAGACAATGCAAATGTGCAATGATTCTTCTGAAAAAATCAAGGGAGATTGCATAAGCTGTATATCATCAACAATATTCAGTGGCTCACTATTATTGAGGTAAATTAAGTAATGTTATCATGAAATTTTAAATAAGGGGTAGAACTTTCAATTTTGATTCCATGTATTATGTGTATGAGGCATGGAACTGAGCAAGGCAACTAAAAACCCTGTCACCCTTTTTAATGATATGGCTGCTGACGTGGCAATGCCCTGTTGTACATTGTGCGTGACAAGTTATATCACACACTTGCAGCGTAGATATCTTTCTTAGGGCATAACATCAGTGTTCTAGTTTTGTCGCATTGCGTTGTTTGGAGTTGTTTACATTCTATGAGAGTCCAATGACTAAATCAGGGATTTAATTACTGTGCCACGTTAATACATATTTATTGTAATCTAATAAAAATAATATAATATAATATAATATAATATAATATAATATAATATAATATAATATAATATAATATAATATAATATAATATAATATAATATAATTATAATGTTTTTCAGTCTGGTTCTCATGAGAGAACTTGGAGATTTGGTTTGTTGCTCACACTGCACATAGTGTGACCCATTAAATATATCTATAAAAAATATATATATTTAATAGTAAAAAATAATTATTAATAACAAATAATGTATATGTGTTTCATTTAATTAGGTTATTTAAAATAATAGTAGTAGAAGTAGTGATAAGAAAAGTATACTACTATTATATTTTTAAAATAAAAATAGTATTAAATAAAAATACAATTATGTAGAACACTTAAAAAATGCAAAGCTGATATTTTTTTTTTGACTTCTTTCTTTCTGATTGATTGATTGGAATTTTCAACATTGTCAAACCTAAAATCAGCAAACTTTTTTTTTTTTTGGGTTGCCGACAAGTAAGTATGCACTAGGGATGGGATGATAAATCAATTCGTGGATCGATTCTGTAATTTTTCGAATGCATCGCGATTTTCTCTCAAATTAATTATGAGCTTAGTTTTTAACATCAGATGGCATTGCGTGCTTTAGAAACAGCCGTACTCTGCTTGCTTTCAGTTCTTTACACACATATACCACTTGAACCTAAAATAATCATTCATAAAGTTCGAAAAGGTTGAAGCGAATTACATGAGTGTTCAGAGGGGGCCGTGTTTTTGTTAATCTTGCGTCATCAAAGCATAAAAGTCGAGGTGCAAGTACATTGAAACACTTACATTACTTAGCCGAAACGCACAAGGGCTCTTCTTCATGAGCATTTGAGTGTGCAGTTAAAAAATAGCCTAGAGCCAATATGATGTTAAAAACTAAGCTCAGAATCAATTCCAGAGAGAATTGCAATGCATTCGGAAAATCGCAGAATCGATCCATGAATCGAACTATCGTCCCATCCATAATTGTCGCAATTCACTAGAAAGCAAGTAATGAGGGAACGAGGAGTTCTTCAATAACACAGTCTTTAATTATCCAAACACTCAGGGAACGTAGGAGACACAGGAACACAGATGTTTAAGAACTGACAAAACTAACTGAACAGACTGGGGCTTTTAAACAGGACAATCAGGGAAGAACGAGACACCTGGAATCAAATTAAAACAATCAACATGGGGAGAAACTGGGTCACAGGGAGCAAAAACACACACAGACAGGTTCATAATCCTGACAATAATATGCACTGCTGACTGAAATGCGTCATAATGTCACAGTATTACATTTTGGCTTAGCTTAAATTTATGCTAGCAGTTCGAATCTTATACAGTACACTGTGTCCTAACTACACACGACGTGACAAGATACCAGCGACAATCAATTTGGGTGTCCACACTAGACATGACGCGACACCGCGACGTGATAGAATCAATCAAATATCACAGTCAATCAGAAGCGTGCGTGGGCGGGCTCTCTCTCTCACTCACAAATGGATAAGTTTATAATCAAATTCATAAATATTAAACCTTTTTTAACATTATTAAATGTACATACTGAGTGACTGATACCATCTTTGTTATGGAATACACTCCTTTTCCATTTCTTTTTTTTTTTTTGGTTCGCAGTGAGTTCACAGTTTTAACGTGCATCTTTGCTTTTATTTATTTATTATATTATTATATTATATTATTTATCTACTGTTGCTTTCAGTATGGCTATAAATGCCATGCAATATGACATTCAAACTCACATTATACATGTTTAATTTTGAATAAAGCACATAATCAGTACCTGAGATTATTACTGTCATATAGTTTGTATGCTATTGTTCCAGCCGCGACATCGCGGAAATAGAAACAGTTTCTAAAATCTAATTTTTATTTTATTTTATTTTTTTGGTGTGTCGCTGTCACGGTTAGTTAGGACAAAAACTTTGATTAGCATGGAAAAGATGCATTTTATTGCATGTCGCGGCATTGACGCGTGTAGTTAGGACAGTCTTACAGTTAGTCGAACTAAAATGATGATTTTGCATTAGCAGCCGTCAACCATGTTGGTGTGCAAATGAGCGGTATGAACTTATTTACCCCACACATTTTTTATTTTGGTTGCGCTTGTTATTATATTATATTACATTACATTTCATTACATTGTTACCTTTAGCACCATTGCCTAAGATTGCTGTGTTGATTGTTGAAGCATTGAAATACAGACAGAAGATGGCTGAAGAATTACTGCAGCCCCAATTGTCATCAATCAACAACTAGATTTGATGAAGGACCCTGAGTGACCCTCATAAATCAGAGCTTTTAAATGGGAAGCCAATATAGCATAATTTCTTCATAAATGCTGCTTCTGTTTGGGATAAATCACTGAGATACTAAAAGACAATCACAGGTCTATGATGGCATCTCTCACTTCCTGTTGTTACCATTAGCAGACGCTTGAACTGGGTCATTTTTAGCACCCTGGAGGTCGTCCCACTGATCTGTTTTTCTGCAGTTCTGGATCTGCATGGTCCAGGGAGGGGGCAATATCCTTTTAATTAAAGTTTGAGTAAATTAAAAAGTGGCCCCAGAGGGAGGGAGCTCCACGGAGCATGACTAAAACAGCCATTAGCCCCTCCTACTGCCCCTGGTGATGTATATTGTGGTCCTCTGAGGGAGATGCTTATTGCTGAAGGATGCTCATTTGAGACTGAGGTTACATTAGACACTGCTGTTAAAACCACTGAAGTAGGACAAATGACAGGAACCAACGATTGACTTTGAATCTCACATTATACATGTTTAATTTTGAATAAAGCACATAATCAGTACCTGAGATTATTACTGTCATATAGTTTGTATGTTATTGTTCCAGCCGCGACATCGCGGAAATAGAAACAGTTTCTAAAATCTAATTTTTATTTATTTTATTTTTTTGGTGTGTCGCTGTCACGGTTAGTTAGGACAAAAACTTTGATTAGCATGGAAAAGATGCATTTTATTGCATGTCGCGCATTGTCGCGTGTAGTTAGGACAGTCTTACAGTTAGTCGAACTAAAATGATGATTGTGCATTAGCAGTCAACCATGTTGGTGTGCAAATGAGCGGTATGAACTTATTTACCCAACACATTTTTATTTTGGTTGCGCTTGTTATTATATTATATTACATTACATTACATTACATTGTTACCTTTAGCACCATTGCCTAAGATTGCTGTGTTGATTGTTGAAGCATTGAAATACAGACAGAAGATGGCTGAAGAATTACTGCAGCCCCAATTGTCATCAATCAACAACTAGATTTGATGAAGGACCCTGAGTGACCCTCATAAATCAGAGCTTTTAAATGGGAAGCCAATATAGCATAATTTCTTCATAAATGCTGCTTCTGTTTGGGATAAATCACTGAGATACTAAAAGACAATCACAGGTCTATGATGGCATCTCTCACTTCCTGTTGGTACCATTAGCAGACGCTTGAACTGGGTCATTTTTAGCACCCTGGAGGTCGTCCCACTGATCTGTTTTTCTGCAGTTCTGGATCTGCATGGTCCAGGGAGGGGGCAATATCCTTTTAATTAAAGTTTGAGTAAATTAAAAAGTGGCCCCAGAGGGAGGGAGCTCCGCGGAGCATGACTAAAACAGCCATTAGCCCCTCCTACTGCCCCTGGTGATGTATATTGTGGTCCTCTGAGGGAGATGCTTATTGCTGAAGGATGCTCATTTGAGACTGAGGTTACATTAGACACTGCTGTTAAAACCACTGAAGTAGGACAAATGACAGGAACCAACGATTGACTTTGAATCTCAATAGCATCAGTGTTGATAGCACAACCACAATGAGATCTATGAAGATTCTTGTGGGATCATCAGTCAAAAATCAATATTTTTATGGTATGGTTGACCTTGCATTGCTAGATCTTTATTGTTAAGAAATATTATGGTCAGGGTTGGGAGAGTTATTTTAAAATGTGTTCTATTATAATATGTCAATTGTAACATATTCTGTTAGATTGCATAAAGTAAATATCACAATCTACTTCTCCAACACTGCCCATATTTGCATTTATTGGAATCATATTGTATCCAGCTGTTTTCTGTATGTTGTATGGATAGAAACATTCTACTCTCTGAAATTCCCAAAGGGAAGTTCCTTAAAGGAATGGTTCACCCAAAAATGAAAATTTGCTGAAAATCCACTCACTCTCAGGCCATCCAAGATGTAGATGGGTTTATATCTTTATCAGAACAAATTTGGAGTAAATGGGGAAATGCAAATGCCACATATTTGTTTAGAGCTGTTTTGGACTGTCTTTGTTTATAAAGACAAGATTCAGACAAGACAACCTTTTCACAATAGAAAGCAATATTTTGGATAGATTATTTTATTTTTTTTTTTTATTTTTTATTTTTTTTTTTATTTTTTTTTTTTTTACAAACATGGCTTTCATGTGGATTATTGTGATGTTTTTTCTCAGCTGTTTGGACTCTCATTCTGACGGCACCCATTCACTGCACAGGATCCATTGGTGAGCAAGTGATATAATGCTAAATGTATCTAAATCTGCTTGGATGAAGCAAAAAAAACCAAAAACATATTGGATGGCCTGAAGGTGAGTAAAAGTTCAGCAAATTTTTATTTTGCGGTAAATTATTCCTTGAAATGACATCACTGTCACCTTAATGACCTTTAGGTTGTCTGCTCATAGGAATTCAGTAACGCCATCACATTCTGTTCTGTTACTCAACAATCCTTCTGGCAGTGGTCAAAGGATCAAGAATTGCTAACTAAGTTTTGCGATATTAAACTGGGATTATTTGTGTCTTCTACTGAGCGACATTTACTGCCCCCAGTCTCATTTGATTAATCAACTCAGGAGTCAAGGTTCAGTGCATGTCTCTAAATGAGATATCACAGTATCCTTATCTGTTCTCAGCTCAGTTCACAGGAGAGACTGAGGCACTGTTCAGATTATCTGTCACAGAGGAGGTGTTGTCACCAAGAGCTTTTTAGATCAATATCAGTGTGACACTTTATCATTCGATGAACATAACTAGACATATATTAAGCTATCACACACATTTCAACATGAAATTGGAGTGTCAAACCAATAGCTTTCAAATGACACAGCGCTGCATTTTTACTTCAGTTTATTCATGACATTCCATATTCTGAGCCTTATGAAACTGACTCATACTGTACATCTTTATGGACTATAGGCCTATCACACATTAATATTAACATGCCAAGGTCTAAAACAATCTGAAATTAAACACTAGAGTGTAGTAGACAATATGTAGCATATCTATAGCAGTTTAACTTCAAACACACAACATGAAAAGCTTTTAAAAATATATTAGATGTTGCACTTAGAAGACACTTAGAAACAAAAAGCTTAGTTGTGGGCACTGTGAATTTTTTGCGTGAAATTTTTTCCCACCAGTGGTTGTTCATTTTGAGTCCGGTCAGCATTGTTGCTTCCAGCAAATGTTATGGAGACAGAAAAGGAAAACAAGATTAATACTTAATGACTGTGCCATTTTACATATGAAATTTGTCTCTGGTGTTGAGGATAACAAAAAATAAGTAATGGTGCAAAAGACTGAACAGAAATCAGATTTGCATTTTGGCCCAGTTCTCTTCAGCAGTCCAGCTGAATTGTAGGTTTATCGGTGCTTGAATCCGATGGCTAATAGACTATAAGTGGAGCAGCACAGTCGTGTTTGAGTTTGCAACTATAATGTGCGTCACAATGAGTCACTGCGGAGTTCAGGTCTGATGAAGGATCCTCTCTTGTCTTTGGTGTGAAATGGAAAGTGTGTGAATGGTCTCCCTCGTGCTGGAGAGGGATGTGCGATTCATTAGCGTTTGCGCTGTCGTTTCATGCCTGCTTTTCCCCAGACGCGGCGCTGGCACTATTAGCCCTGGCTGAACTGTGAATTCAGACTGCCAGGGCAGACTGACGGCTTGAAAACTCAAACTGGCTGATTTCTTTAATTAGCATTTTCCAGACATCACGGTATTTCTCGTTGTACCTTCATTTACCAAGAACAAACCACACAGAGTTAATTATTAGCACATTCTTGCACCACCCTTCTCAGAACAAAACTGGATTCCAAAAATGCACTCTATCTCCCATTTTCTCAATTTCTCTTCATGCTCTGTGAACAATGTACAGTATTCATTCATTCATTCATTCATTCATTCATTCAGGGACAATGCACAAATATGTGAAATGCACCAGATTTAGCCAACACTGGCTAATTTTCATCCATAGTCCCTTTTGGCAGGTTGATGTTAAGGGCAGGAAGAAAATGTAAACAAAAAATATTAATACACCAAATTAAGAACAAGAAGAAAATTTGAGCGCTCTCACTCCTTTTGTTGGTTTTGATTATATAGGACATGCTTTGTGTATAAAATCATCCATTTGAGCTGAGTCCAAGACTGCGAGCTTCATTCCTTAATTAATAATTACAGAGGCGTCCTAGTTACTGTTGACCCAAGGCGTCAGTCGCCCCGTCAGATTTAGTTGGCTATAACCGCTCCCTCAGAAGACAATGAAACAAACATGTTCAAGTGTCTCTTCTAACTGAACAGGGAGATGGAAAGAATACTGAGCTGTGATTTGTTTGTTTAATGGAACCATCTTAAGCATAATATGTAATATACAAATAGGGGCCTTCATTATTATTCTCTCAGAACCACAAGGCATTTTATTGAGGAACAACAGTTTTATTTAATTGTCACTACAAGACAACACTTGTTTTTGATTTTTAAAAATAACATTTATTATTACATTATTAAACATTGCTCCAAATAACTAAGATTCCTATTTAAAGGCATGGTTCAAATTCTGTCATTAATTACCGTAAGACCTTCGTTCACCTTCAGAACACAAATTAGGATATTTTTGATGAAATCAGAGAGCTTTCTGACCTTCCATAGACAGCAAGGGAACTATCACGTTCAAGGCACAGAAAGGTAGTAAAATAGTCCATGCTATCAATGGTTCAACCTTAATTTTACGAAGCAGTGAAAATACGGAGTTTCGCACCAAAGTAATCTCTTCATAGTTCCTAGGTAATACCCGTTGGCGAAAATACCCATTTTTTTGCATGTTCACACCACAGGAACTAGAAACAGTTTTAGTTCTAGGAACTACGTTTGGGGGAACTAATTTCAGAATAGGTTCTAAAACAGTTCTACCAGTGACATAAGTGTATGCTGGCCAAACGCATATGAAACACTGGCTACCCAGCATTTTTAAAAAGCCATGTAAAAATATTTACTCCACAATCATGGAAAACCCACGACACACAACGAAAACAGCTCTGATCACAGCATCCTCCATTCGCCGGTTATTGACTTTTGTAAATGCCACGAATAAAGATGTCACTGATGTCACATGGACTATTTTAACGATGTCCTTACTACCTTTCTGGGCCTTGAACGTGGTAGTTTCGTTGCTGTCAATGCAGGGTCAGAAAGCTCTTGGATTTCATCAAAAATGCCTTAATTTGTGTTAAGGTTGACTGTTTGTGAAAACATTTAAATAATTAACATATCCATTAATCATAAATATGCTTATCTTAAGAAATGGAATCAAACAGAACATCTAATCTACTAAATAGCTGATGTCTGTGAGTATGTATCAGCATGTTTGTGTGTATTTGTGACATTTCTCCAAAGCTCAGAGTCAAATAAAAGGCTCCTGTTGTTTTGAGAGTCAATGGGGTTATACCTCAAGGACAGCTTGAGCCCATAATAAGGATCCCAAACTACTTCTATTAGACTCAAGGTGAAAAGTCAGAGGGTTTGATCAGTGAGTTTCATGCGTGTTTGCATACACAATGAAACAATTATAGGTGGCAAATCCGAGCATTTAAAGTTACAGTCCTTAATTGCAGAAATAGGGCCAATTGGGCTCCAGGAATTAGCAAAGTAATTGAAAACACATGTGTTGGAGGCAGCATAGACGCAATAGTGCTTTGTTATTTCTGTGTGCAATTTGTTTTTCAGCTGCACCAAAGACCTGCCAGCGGCTATAGTCATAGACTCTGCTTTAAAGTTCTCTTATAACAGCCTAATTTATAGCTTTACCTCAGATTTGGGTCTATAGCATGTCAGAAACAACTGAAGCTCAACCACCCATACTTTTACACGCCAAATGAAATCAGTCTTAATGAGTATTTGTATCTGGTTTTTCAGTAAAATATTGTTCATGCCAAAAACAATACTTTATCAACTGTTTTTTTCCATACAGTGACAACATTAGATTTGTTACAAAAAATAAATAGTAAAAAATAAATAGTAAAAAAAATAATAATAATAATAATAATAATAATAATAAATTAAAATATGTATTTATTATTGAGTGTAACATTAGATTTTATTGATGGTGTTTGCATTGCAGGCTTTTTGTTCAATACCCATAATCATATTGCTAAAAATAACAAATGAGGTCTTGTCACTGTACATGCAATTTAGCAGATGAAGCTCTAGCTTTGTTTTTCTTCTCTTTTTATCATTGCACATATGATGTAGACAACATGTCATGTGATCGTCCTCATCCATCATTTGATTGAGGTTAGCTGGAGAGATTTAATTACGTGTACGCTCATTAAAATGAAAAGCAATGCCTGAATTAAATATTTAGCATCATTTGGATCATGTACTGTATTTGGCTACAAATGGAAAGTGAGAGGCTAGGCATTTCAGCACAATTGGATTCATCTATCTGATCTATTTACCTCAAGTGAAGCTGTTGTAAAGGGTTGAAGATAGGGCATAGTTTCCGAACCCTTTCTGAAAGGAAGACTGAAGCAATCTCCCCTTAGAGCCGGCAGAAGTATCCAAGAAAGATGGAAGCTGTGTCCTGTTTCGTCCACCCCAAAAATTGTTGCTAAATTGCAGAGAGATGACTGTATTTAGGGGAAAATAGAAAGGTGAAATTATGCCAGAGCCCTTTCCAGCAGCTGGACTTATCTATTCTCTTCTGACTGAGATGTTGAGATGATTTTACAGGTTGATCTAAAAATGTGTGGCTGGAAAAATAGGTCTGGGTTAAGTGTACAGCTTATGGATAAAAAGCTATTTATCACCTAAATTCGCTCAATACAAAACAGTTCAACAGACACTTATTTTACATGTTGAAGCGATGCTGAGAAGGACATCGACTCCATAATACTCATAAAAGTGTTTGATAACAGTATTAGTGTTGGTAGACCAAAAATTACAATGGATCGCCTACAGGATGGATATAATAGTGTCCAATAAATGTAACAAAAAATAACTGCTTTAGATGGTTTTGTTTTTATACTCACTTTGTGCCTGAAGAATTGACTATATGCATGGTTAGATAAGCCATTTTAGTCAAGTGTTAAAAAAATGTGTTCATGGCTATGAAGGTACATTTTTGATTATCAATAATACCATTATGATGTCACTTATGAGGTATCATCGTCATCTAGGTAATGTTAGCTTAAACAGCTGCCATAGTGTTTATTTGTCTGCATTTGAATGTACAATTACTGTACATGTCTAGGTACTCTCCTGGGATTACCAGGCAAGGCATGTACAATTCTATGTTGTTAAATAACATGAAAATGTATGTTAATGCTGCTATCATTATTTATGGTGCTGCAATTAAATTGTTTCTCAGTTTCAAGAATGAGGCAGGAGAGGTTTATGTGAGGGTCTCAAGAGTCTCTACCAATAGGTCTATACCACAATATCAAATGATGTTTCACCAGAAGTTTACAACTGGCTTATCTATGTGCGAAGTTCTAGAGAACCCTCTGTGCGTCAATTATTTATTTATTGACTCCTCCTTTATTTATTGACTCCTTTGCTTGAGTTATTAAAGATTATTTTGTAATGCACTGCATGTCTGTGCTCTTGTTTTATAGACTTTTAGTTTTCAGTTCTGTATTTTTCCTGTTCCCCACTCATTATTTTTCTGATTGTCTGCACCTGTGTTCTGTTAGTCGGGTAGCTCTTGTGTTTCCAGTATTTATCAGCTCTTGGGCTGCATTCCAGTCCATTTTTTTTTTTTTTTTCTTTACTCTCAAACTTCCCTCTGTCTCGTTTACATGGATGTACATCATTGGTTACGATGAATGAGTACCCACTACTGGTGGAACCCTTGCAATGGGCTGAACTGGAATGTCCTAAGCCCTTGATCACTTAGAATCCGCTATGGAGTTTGTAATTTATATTTTAATAGAGTTGTTTGAGGTGGGGATAAATGAAACACGATCTGCGATGATGTCATAATCATGTTGCATTGTGGTCTATGGAGCAGTCTGAAGTGTGTGTATGAAGCAGACTTGCTTCCTTGGTCAAAATCAAGGGGTCGAGGGTCTGTCCATATAAACATCCCTCGTCCAGGAAGTTTGTGAGTGCATGTCTAAAAGTGGAGTGGAACACAGTCTTGGTCTTTGATGGCTGTTTTGCTTATATTTTTGTTATTATATTATTAGACACTGAATTTGGATTGTACTCTTTTTCCTTTTTTTATTCCATGGTGGAAATGGGGTTCCAAATACTACATATGAGATTGCAGAGTTTGTCCAGATTTTGATAACAAATGTAGATTCAGTTGCATATTATAAAATGGTTATATTTAAAGACCTAATATATATATATATATATATTTTTTTTAACCTTCACCCTTTCTTTTTGCATTAATTCCTATTATTTAAATAATAAAAAGACAGCACAAAACTTTTGGACTTAAAGCTGACCAAAAATAACTTTTATTTCAGATCTATTTCTCAGCCAACTCTTCAGAACACTTTGAATATATTGCACAAGTAGTATGGACCTTTTATATGATAATTGTATGATGTTTTTGAATCCTCTTTGACATTTGAAAACACCAGTCTGCATTTAATAGCATTCAACGTGTTTTTTTTTTCTTTTTTTTTTCTTCTTCTCTTTTTGTGCTAGAAAAAGAAACTCATGCAGGTTTGGAAAAACATGAGGGTCTGAGTAAGTGATGACATAAATTTCAATTTTGGAGGAACCATCCCTTCAATGGCAGCATAAAATGATAGTAGTTTTAAGAACATGGACTGACTGTTCTACAATGATGAGCTTACGGCTTTTATAGAAAAAAAAAAAAAAACACAATGGAAAGATGATGATGACAGATGAAAAGAGCTGTGCACAGGGGGAAAGTCTTTCAGATTGTTCAGAATTCAAGCCAATCTCTATGTATTGATTAAACAGATGTGACTGAAGATCTCAGCACAAGTGCTTGAGGTCGGAAAGCAAGAACACGACATTATGAAGATCTTGTACACCCACACAAGCTCTTCCAATGCCAAGCCATATTAGATAAGTATATTTCCTCAGAACCCACATCAGGAAATTCAGTTTCTAGCAATACAGAGTTTTTAACATGAACATGTCCAGGTCATTGACCTACACCCGCCTCTGCCACTGAAGAAATGTTGGCTTTCTCTGGTTATTTGAATGTTTCTACCATTTTCCAGGAGCTCATCCTCTTAAATACTGCAGTAAACTTTAGATAAAAGCAGTTATGAACACTTTATGTGTGCTTGTATTTGTTGAAATGTCCATGTGCCGTGTTTTAAAATGACTATAAAGTATATCATGGCCTTTAATGTTACAATTCCTTTCACTTTGCTTCATAAAAATGTAAGAAACTTTCAATAATAAATAAAATCACTAATTGGTCTTTAGACTGTGGTTTTCCTCTACGATGTCAGATCAAACAGAAGCAGGTTTAGCTAACGTGTGTTGCTTAAAACATGGATCAACAATTTATTCCCATTCACTGAAGCATCAAAAGTTTAGAGTGATCTGCTGTTCCCTATTTTATTGTTATTTTAGACCAATAACTGCAGACATCCTGGTCTCCTTCATCGAGTTCTCATCTAGTCGCAGGTGTTTTGTGGAATCATGTGAGGCTCTCTGGCATTTGTCGTGGATTCATTACCATCTGTAGCTGAGAGATTTGTTTACCAGCTGATTCTCCGGCAAACCATCACAAGGGCTAATGGAGGCATCTGACAACAGCGCTTCTACAGAAAGCAATTTGATTAGTCCACAATATCATTTTCATTGAGGCACATTTATCAAAATGTCTAAAATGATGATTGCCGGCCAAATAATGTGATTATTTAGACATTCTAATATCTCATCGTGAAACGTCTCAATCAAAACCAACGGTGGAAACACGCGACTGTGCTATGATGTATTATAGCACAAAGCTTTTCCATCACAATTGCAGTGTCTGTCTGATAAACAAGATTAGATTTTCAAAATGAGTTTAAAGCCTTGTTTGATGATAGCATTCTCATTCCCTTAGTCCTCGACATGTCAAGACAACCCAACTTGCTTTGGAGAAATTGACTACGCCTCTTTGAGACGGAGGTCTCGCCGGAGAACACGTCTGACTCTAGCTCAATAAAAATCAGTGATGGGATTACGCGTTTCTGATGTGTATGAAATCACCTCTCTCCAAATGCTTCAGGCCCTCACACACACAAGGACGAAGTTAGTTCATATTTTAATAAAGGATGTGTAAATGGCAGTTCTGGAATGGTAATGAGACTAATAAATCTTTGAAAAATGAATCTAAGGTTACTGAAAATTACTGTTAACTAACTAATTATCGTTTAAAGATCAGTTAATTGATTTGCAGGCTCCATATGCTGTTTTGAGCTACACTTTGTGTGAAAGGCTGGTCGGGTCTCACTTTAGCTTCATTGAGTCAGATAAATATGGCTTTGGTATTGATTTCAAAGGCTGATTTCAAAGAATCTGACTCCTTTGCTTGAGAGATATAAGATGGTATGTGTTGCCATCTCATCTGGAGCACTTTTTTCATTTTTATTGATTTCCATGAAAAGATTGCCAGAGCAAGATGAGTCCAGTAGGAGATTGGCATGGAGAAATACACATAAATGGACATGGATCATGGTTTATTATCTATCCGTGATATGTAAATTGAAAAGATGAAATAACTTTGTGGTGGTTTCACTGAAGAGTTGTACAGCGTTTGTAGTATTATTATAGTATACAAAATAAAATTACATTAAAAAAGTCTGGCAGCAGTAATTAATCAAATGAGGACCAAATAATGAAGAAGGGTGTTATAACCAAGCACAGAAGTGTGGCATGCATCTGAGCACATTAGCTTGGATCACAGTCGTGTATATGATGTTGTACATTCCAAGTAAAGTATGCCAAATCTTGGTAGTCTGCCGCATCCTCGGAATTACCATTTAAGATGGGCCATGCAAATTTTTTTAGGAGGTGGCAATTCCACTAAATCATGTCTATGGTCCAGAAGCCAGGAGTTTAATGAATAATGAAATCAGAAAAATAAACATAAATGTGGGAATCATGAGTCAGTGTGTCTGGACAAAGAGTTTCCACGCAGCAGAGGAAATGGTGTGGTGTTTAATTTCACAGACCAGGCTCGAGATATATGACCACATCACCACAGAATATGAATATGTGAGCTTTTTATATAAAAATGCATATCTAGAAAGCCAGAACATTTACATGCAACAATAGCAGATGTAATTTTTTGGCAGACACATAATCTTAAATGTATTATGCTCCCTGCTGAAAAGACCATCTTAAACCAGCCTGAGGTTATTTGCTGGTTATCAGCTGGCCTAAATAGTCTCCCAGTCTGGCCATGGTGGTTTTTGCTGGTTTACATGGTCGGTCAAATGGTCTCCCTGACTAAACGGCAAGTTTTTTTTTTCTTTTTTTTTTCTTTTTTTCCTTCCCACACTGTAAAAAGTGATAAGTTAACTGAACTTAAAAAAAAAATTAGGAAACCTGTTGCCTTAAAATTTTTAAGTAAATGATAATTAAAAAAATAAGTTAAGTTAATTGTCAAGTTCACTTAACTTTTTTTTTTTTAAATTACTATTTACTTAATAATTTTCTCAATTTCTTTTTTAAGTTAAGTCAACTTATCACTTTTTACAGTGCAGCAGAGATGAAACTTCTAGTAGCCAACCATTTCAAGAAACACAAAGGAGCTAACATAACATTTATAGACCCCAAATCTTTTCAGTATTTTACTTTAATTTGAATGTAATATTACATGTTGAAATTAACATTCACAAATATTATTAAACACTAAAGAAGTATTGTTTATTGTGTGTTCATTAAATGAACTAACTAATGAAGGTAACTATTTTGAAGCCTTATTGTAAAGTGTTAGCAAATAAAGCTTTATTTCCTTAGTCAACACTGCCCCTATTTTTCATCCTGAATAAGTAGAGGGGGGGAAAAATCAGCAGTTTTCATCAGCTCAATTACATTTCCATTTCTCTGATGATTTCACATATGTATAATCGACTTTGGCTATTACACTTTGTTTTTGATGTGTTATGAGTCTCAATTCTTAGACAAGTCAATAATGCTGAACACATCTGTCATTCTAATGACATTTTCCAACAGTTTTAAGACAAGGAGGTGCAGACTCATGGTAGATGCTGTATCTTCTCCAATGATTGACAGCATAAAGGTGGATTGTGCCTCAGTTGAAAGCCGAAGAATAGTTTGAAATGAGTCTTCTGTCCTACATTACAGGGCACATGATTAGACCAGACAGACAGTCATATCAAGCCCAGAGATCAGGAGCTTTAATCACGGCTTCTGCAAAGACGTTGGGAAAGCCTTTCGTTTGAAAATGGTATTTTCAACAGCATTATCATTTTAGCAGATAAAATGTAGACCTCTGAACTGCTTGCGTGACCAGAAATCAGAAGAAGAACTGAAGGAGAGTTTGTCAGTGAACTGTCACTTCTGGTGTTCCTTGTCTTCTTTGGCAACAAGACCTCAAACTTTTTACTGTGAGGACAACAATATATAATGACAGTATGTCCTACAGCTGTTTTTTTTTATGGGCATTAGTGGTCAAGCCTCTCTAATTAGTGATCTAATCCTTCCTGAAATATCCTAACAACAGCGACACAGTGGGGTGAAACCAACATTTGGCTGGTTAGCATGGGCCTCTTGGCACCTGCTGGTAGATGCTGTAACTACATCATTCTGGAGTTAAAAAGCACCTTTTACATTTAACAAATTATTATTAATATTATTATGATTTTGCAAACAATATATTAATTGCAAATTAAAAATATAAACCCATGTGATTAAAGGCTTTTTATTTTTTTTTTTGTATTTTTATTTATTTATTTTTTATATCAGAATGATAATTTAGGATGGGTTTAGGACTGTGGTTCCTTTTTTTTTTTTTCTTTTGCCATTTACAGGTCAGGACAGTGTGTGTGTGTGTGTGTGTGTGTGTGTGCGGGTGTGTGTGTGTGTGTGTGTGTGTGTGTGTGTTGTTCATCCTGAACAAAAAGTAGTGCATAAACATAGGTGCATGAAAGTAGGGTTTATCGCTAAAGATGATTAAGATAATTATGGGTGAACACATTAAGATCATTGGAGATAATTATGGGGGTTCGTTCATAATTTGAAAAATCTAATTAGAAATTTTAAAAGCTGTAGAAAGGAGGGACGAGAGAGCATAAGAAACATAGTGCTCACAACTACGGCCTCTGCTTCAGCCATTAAAAAGGTATAATAACAACCCACAAAATGCATTAATTCAATCAATACCTCCTTAAATGGACAGTTTGATTAAATATAATAATAATAACATTTTGTATAAGAATGGCAACCTTTTAATGATCATAAAACACCTAATGCTGAATGATTTTCTTTCTTTCAAAGATGAATGTACAATTAAAAAAAAAAAAAAAACACTTATATGTCCAGAAGTGTGTTTTAATCTCCAAAAAAAACAAACAAAAATTAAAGTTTTATGTTATTCTATTTTTCTAAGAACATTACTATAAGAACTAGCAGTAGTCCATATGACTTGCATTATATTCCAAGTTTTTGCAGTCAATTGCTCTGCTTGAGAATTTTTATTATTATTATTTATTTATTTATTTTTAATTTGTAAAAATCTCCAGAGTAGAAAGAAAATCATACAGATTTGGACTGACTTGATGATGAATAAATAATGATAGAATTATATTTTTTCTCTTATCTATTCCTTTAAACTATAAATAATGCATGCTGTCATATTGAGCAACTCATTTAAGTTAACATCAAACCATTTGCTTGGTCTTGGAATCATGTGACTCAATAGTTTGAAAACAAGCAGCACCATGATTCTTCTGAAAACTTAAAAAAAAATAAAATAAATAAATAAAATAAAAACATCTGTCAACAATTCAAAAGAACCCTTTACCAACATATTTACAATATTTTATATTAAGGAAACAGATGTGTTATATATTATAGAACTGACTTGTTTTCTGAAGCTATATAATGATTCACAGGCATTGCCTCATCAAGTACAAAGTAGAACAAATGAGGTAGAGAAATGAAAGTTCCTGAGCACTGGAAATATGAGCAGTTAGTTACTGAGAGTCAGGATTTGTGTCCATCACTATAAGCCCCTGTCCTCTTTGTTCTGTAGTGATTTTCTTTTTAAGTTTTAAAGTCCATACCAGACTTTCCATCTGTTGCGTTGTGTTATTAGCTGCCTCACACTGACTCAGATGCTTCTGCTTCAGACTGGCCTACTAATGTAAGTACATTTCGTGTACATTTTGCATGATTTGTATTGTGACTTAGCATGTGGCACATCTTACTAGAGGTTGAGAACAACGACCTCCACCACTGTATCAAAGGGCTTTTGGTTAAAGCCTGGAGGCACCCGGAGTCTTAAAGGGTCCCACATCAATCGACTGACAGGAAAAGAAATTCAAAACCAAATGTGCATCTTGGAGGCTTCTCCCCCCAAACACAAGTGTTCGATTTGAATGTAAAATAGTTCCATCGTGAAGGCAAAAGTACAGGAATTCTTTAAAAACACAGACATCACATTTCACCGTGCTCACATTGGTGCATTATTCCCTGGCCGAGAGAGTCAAACTTCATTGACATTACGGGTGAGAGAATGAAAATAAATAATAGATAAATGTCTGCCTGACTAAATGATGGTGTTTGGATTATTTGTGCCCGCCAGTTCAGTGAAGCGGAAAATAGAAAATCTGCCTCGTAGGGCAGCGCAGGTTTAGTTGAGCAGGAACTGCAGGTTCCCAGGAGCCACAGGGAGTCACCTCAGCAAAACACCTAACCAGAACGGCAGAAGCAGCCTGCAGTGCTAATTATAATGCACTGGAACTCATCAGAAGCAGAGCGCTGAAAACTGTATTCGAGGTATGGTGCTATGATGATGCACCACTTTATCTCTAGAATGTTGTTTTTTTCCCACAACATTTAACATAAGCTCATTGAAAAAAAAAAGTACCTCTACCTACAATTTTGCTAAACTTGAAAAACATATATTTACGATTCACTGCAGTTTTTGAAATGAACATTCAACACCTTTCCACTCAAATGATGATCACAAGGGCAGATTTTTAATTAATAAAGACTTATTTCTGACTAGAGAAAACAGAGAAAAAGGCATGTGGTGGTCAATTTTACCATAAACTTCAACACCCATAATGCACTTTTGATTTTAGCATCTCTCCTTGTCAATCACAGTGCCTGTAAGTGGGTTTACAAAAAATGCATAAGTTTGAACTGTAGTTTAAAAAAGGCCCTTGAGCCAAATGACACAAAATGACACATATCTGGGTGCAGGCAACACACAGAAAGAGTTGTTTATTTATATACTATACTGACCCAGCAGGGACACAACGTATAAGACGTTGATATTTGGTTAAATTTTGGTTGCGACGTCAGGTGACCAAAATTCAATGTCAATTCAACATCTAATGTCATTGTTGATTTGATGTCCAATACCAACATCAGCTGAGGTTGATATTTGTTGTTTTTAGATTGTGTAACCAAAATCCAATGTTATGTCAATGTCAATTTGGTGTCAAGTACTGATGTCAACCCATTTTTCATTCTCAACCAAAATGCAGCATCATGTCCAACGTCAACCTGATGTTATATTAATGTGCCTGCTGGGTGACATACACAAAAATAAAATAAAATAAAAAAATCACTTACAACTTATCCTTCAAGTTAAGAAAATTGTAATTCTTAGGTTAAGGATACTAGTGAAATATGGGTTGCAAAAAAAAAAAAAAAGGGGCCACTTAAGGTACTTGGTTGTCTTTAAGTATTTTTCCTTAATTACTTGTGCTTCCTTAAGTTCTTTGTTTTGCAGCAAAGTCTTTAGTAACCATTTCACCCTTTAAAAAAAAAATAAATAAATAAAAAATAAAAAATAAACAAACTTTGCTCTCTTTCTCTTCATCCTTGAGGATCTGCATCATCCTCATCACCTATGCATGAATTCTGTTTTCACTGTTTACTTCCATAAGACAGCTTTGTGCTGTCTTTACTACTATTTTTCATATCCGGGTCAGTTCAGGACCGTAACAGTACATACAAATAAAATGAAACTGAAAAAACAAGTATGTTTTCTTATTTTTTTCATCAATATGCACTTGAATTAATTAGACTAATTGTCTCATGCCAGGCTTCCATCTTGTGTGTGTCTTGCAAAAAAAGTTCCCACAGGTATGTTTTCATCATGTGATGAGGCTCGTTTTAGCCCTCAAGTTCAAGGTGTCAGTCACAATCAATAAATCTGTATAATTACTTTCAGCTGTTAAACACAAAAGAAAATATTTTGAAGAATGTTGATAACTAAACCTTTTTTTTTTTTTTCCCATACAAGTCAATGGCTACCGTCAACTGTTTGGTTACCAGCATTCTTCAAAATATCGTCTTCTGTGTTCAACAGCTGAAAGAAATTCATGCAAGTTTGGAACAACTTGAAGGTGAGTAAATGATGACAAGTTTTCATTTTTGGGTGAACTTTCCCTTTAAATCCCTTTTCCTTTTATCTACAGGTGCATCTCAATAAATTAGAATGTCGTGGAAAAGTTAATTTATTTCAGTAATTCAACTCAAATTGTGAAACTCATGTATTAAATAAATTCAGTGCACACAGACTGAAGTAGTTTAAGTCTTTGGTTCTTTTAATTGTGATGATTTAGGCTCACATTTAACAAATACCCACCAATTCACTATCTCAACAAATTAAAATACTTCATAAGACCAATAAAAACAACATTTTTAGTGAATTGTTGACCTTCTGGAAAGTATGTTCATTTACTGTATATGTACTCAATACTTGGTAGGGGCTACTTTTGCTTTAATTACTACCTCAATTCGGCGTGGCATGGAGGTGATCAGTTTGTGGCACTGCTGAGGTGGTATGGAAAAGGTTTCTTTGACAGTGGCCTTCAGCTCATCTGCATTGTTGGGTCTGGTGTCTCTCATCTTCTCTATGGGGTTCAGGTCTGGCGAGTTTGCTGGCCAATCAAGCACAGTAAAACCATGGTCATTGAACCAGCTTTTGGTACCTTTGGCAGTGGGCAGATGCCAAGTCCTGCTGGAAAATGAAATCAGCATCTCCATAAAGCTTATCAGCAGAAGGAAGCATGAAGTGCTCTAAAATTTCCTGGTAGTTGGCTGCGTTGACTGTGGACTTCAGAAAACACAGTGGACCAACACCAGCAGATGACATGGCAGCCCAAATCATCGCTGACTGTGGAAACTTAACACTGGACTTCAAGCAACATGGATTCTGTGCCTCTCCAGTCTTGCTCCAGACTCTGGGACCTTGTTTTCTAAATGAAATGCAAAATTTACTTTCATCTGAAAAGAAGACTTTGGACCACTGAGCAACAGTCCAGTTCTTTTTCTCCACAGCCCAGGTAAGACGCTTCTGACGTTATCTCCAGTTCGGAAGTGGCTTGCTAGCCCTTTTCCTGAAGATGTCTGAGCGTGGTGACTCTTGATGCACTGACTCCAGCTTCAGTCCACTCCTTGTGAAGCTCTCACAAGTGTTTAAATCAGCTTTGCTTGACAGTATTCTCAAGCTTGCGGTCATTCCTGTTGCTTGTGCACCTTTTCCTACCCAAATTCTTCTTTCTAGTCAACTTTGCATTTAATATGCTTTGATACAGCACTCTGTAAACAGCCACACCTTTCAGTAATGACCCTCTGTGACTTACCCTCTTTGTGGAGGGTGTCAATTTTCGTCTTCTGGATCATTGCCAAGTCAGCAGTCTTCTTCATTATTGTGGTTTCAAAGAACAAGAGATACCCAGAATTTATATTGTATGGATGGTCATTTATTGAAACTCAAATGTAAATATTCTAATATTTTGAGATACTGATTTTTGACTTTCATGAGCTGTAAGCTCTAATCATCAAAATAAAATTAAAAATTAAAAAAACTTTTGAAATGTTTTACTTTACATGTAATGAATGTAACATATATGAAAGTTTCACTTTTTGAAATAAGTTACAAGAAAAAATTAACTTTTTCACGACATTCTAATTTATTGAGATGCACCTGTAAATGGCATGAGAATTTGTACGGTTGTCAACACTTGGTAGCTCTACAACAATAAATAAATAAATAAATAAACTAGATTGATATCTGGTTGTATGTTAGTGTGAAAAAAAGAAATTGAAATTTGAAATTACCACATTGAAATTAATGGGGAAACGATACAATCTATGCTTTTTCTTCTTAATTTGTCAAATAAGATCACTAAATCCACCACAATGCAGACCACAAAATATACAATAAAAAGGGGCAACCCTTCCACACGTTCACAATGCAGAACAATTATACTCGCATGTCCCCCCACCCCCAAAAAAGAAAAAAAACACACACCCCCAAAAAATCACCCAGACATCAATTGGAGACTATCAAATATTGCATTTTTGTTACATAATTGGTCAAAAATGTCAGTTACAATGCAGACAACACACAAAAACTAAAGGGGTGACACCACAGAACATCCAAGATGGAGCAAAAACACACATGACCTCCACCCCACCCTCCAACGCCCCCACAAACCCATAAAACCTACTCATAAGAAATAAAAAATTGACATGACATGAGTCTCTCTTACATAATTTGTCAAATAAAAATCAGCTACACACAGAAATGATGGAGGGACACCACAGCAGAGATGGAAACTCGAGTCTGCGACTTGGACTCGAGTCGCACTTAAGTCGCATAAATAAAGACTTGGGACTTGACTTGGACTTGTGACTCGTGAGACTCGTAAAAAACGCAAGTCATTTGGTATGGGAGTTTATATGAATGTATGGGGAACTGGCAACTGGAAAAAAGTTTAGATGGTATTTTCTTTTCATCTTGCCTCTGTATAATGCATATTAAAGTAGTGTTCATAACCGCAGCGCTGCTTTGTTTACAGCGGCAACCAAGGAAACGATGTTTAATTGCTGTTCAAGCGCCACCTGCTGGCAGAGAGTGAATCTGCTTTTTAATTCAGCCTGTCTGCTGTTTTGTTTCGTTCAGATGTTTTATGTAGAATAGTTTCACAAAACTAAAGTCAGACCATTTCAAAATTATACAATCCAATTTAGATTAAAAACTGCTCATGCTGCATGTATGCAGCCTATTTGTTTGGATTGTGTTGTGTTTAAAATACAGTGGTTGCTTCTAATTTTAAATTGAAAAAGAGCACAGGCAAAGCCTTAGTTTCTTTCATTTGTGTTATTTATTTGATTGATTTGGGTTTGTTTTAAAATTTCAATTTAGTTTTGTTGTTTGACACGTTTCAATTTTACAAAGAAATGTGCAGTATTTTGTCTGACAATAAATTGACACCTTTTCATTTCTAATTTGTCTTAAACTTTGTTAGTTTTTTTTCTGAGAAAATCATATTGTGAAATCAGTTTTTCAAAACGGATTTAGCCTCAATTACTAGCTGAAAGAACTGTTGCTAATAAATAGAACAAAGACTTGATACATGACTTGGACTCCACATTAAAGACTTGAGACTTGACTTAGACTCGACCTCAAAGACTTGAGACTTGACTTGCACTTGGACCTCAGAGACTTGTGAACATGTCTGCACCACAGCATATCCACAATGCAGAATAAATGCAAACACACACACACACATACATACACACTAATACACACATACAACACCACATACGGGTTTGACTGTAATCGTGTCACAATTGCAAAAAAAAAAAAAAGACGATATTTCAGTCCAAAAAAATGCTAAACTTTGACAGAGTCATTTTTACATTATTACAATAATGATTTTATAATCTCTTAACATGAATCTAAAAAAAAAACTTGTGAAAAGATCTATATCTATGGTACACCTATAATTGAGTATCTGGTGGCTGTAGTTAAAATTTCATGGTTTTTCTTTCTTTTTTTTTTTTTTAATAAGTTTTTATTTTCAAATAGATGCAAAAAAAAAAAAGAAAAAGTCATTAAACGATGGCAAATATAGGAATGTGGGTCTTTTATAAAGTGAATTTTACATAAAAAGCTGTTTTTGTATGAATATATACAGTATAAATATCATAAATCCTCCAAAAATTACACAAATGTGGAGTAAAAAAAACAAACAAACAAACAAAAAAACATTAACTGAGTTACAAATTACATTTGTTTTAAAATATATATATATTTTGTTATAAAATTACATTTTGTTGCCTGGGGTCTCTGAGACCCCAAACAGCCCGAGTGTCCACCCCAAACGAATAGCACATAAGGGTTAAGTCAACCACTTAGGGGTTTAAATCCAACCTTTCTCTGAATTACTTTTTAAATTGCAGTGTTCATTAAAATACTGTTGTAGTGCATCTACTGAGATCCTTTGAATGCTGATAGTTTAAAGGCATGTTTAACAAATGTTCAGTGTTTTCCCAGCATGATGACAGAAGTGAGGGTGTCTAGGGGTAATGTGGAGTTAAAATCCCTCCCTGGGATCTCACAGCATCTTTCTTCCCTCAGTACTACAATTCTCAGCAGCAGAAGCTGAAAGTAGCAGTTTTCCAATATCTTGTCAGCTTCCTCTGGTGCCTTGACCAGACTGAATTGGCAGGCTATTGGATTCAAGCCTGGAGCCTCTGCCCCTGCTTGCTGTCTTTGATGCCTTCAATTATCATTCTTCTTCCTTCTGTATCTTGTGTTTATATATGCCTGTGTTGATCACTGTAAAACTGAGACAGCTCATGTAGTGATAGATCCTGTCCTGTTGGAATTATTGTGACTGCCTCCTCACATGTCAACACCGCCCCCTTCATCAGCACCGCCCTGTTCCTTCGATCGCTGCCAGTTCCTGAATGTAATGGCCATAAGAGATGATTTATTCCCAGTCATGTCATTGGCAGGTTGGACATTTAGACCATTTAGACCAAGGCTTTTCAAATCTTTTGATGCCAAGGACCCAAATATTACGATTTATAATATTATGATGTAGCTATATTATTTACATTTACAGAATAAAGACCCATTTACTGTCTGAGAAAAAAAAAATAATGTTGTTTCTGAAGTTAAATATGGGCCATTATATTATCATTGTGCTAAAGCCAAAGCAAATTATTGAAATATTATATGGAAACTATTTACTTTCAGTTAAGATTAGTTTTCTTTACACACTATTGAAGTTAAATATAAACCTAATGAGATACATTTTCAGTTAAGTTTAAATTAATTTGCATAGCATTGTTCACAATAAATATTTTTCCTGAACTGTTTTAGAAACAATATACCTAATACAAACTAAACAAGTTATTCTTGAATCAGTGTTATTTATTTAGTTAGTTAGTTAGTTAGTTAGTTATGTATGTATTTATGTACATATTTACTTATTTATTTTTCAATTAACTTTTTATGATTTTAGTTTTAATAATATTGTTTTGTGCTTTTGTGTTATTATTATTATTAATAATAATAATATTATTATTATTTAAAATATTTTAATTTAGCTTAATTGTATTTAAGTATTATTATTATTATTATTATTATTATTATTATTACAACAACAACAACAACAACAACAACAGTAATTTTAGTAGTTAAACTTATTTCAGATAGGTGCCAAGCTGTAGTTTTTCATTAAATATTATATTTAATTTCAGCTTTATTTCAAATACGGTTTTATTTTTACTTTTAGTTAACAGTTGATAGTTTTTTTTTTCTTCAGAAAACATAAAATTAACAATAAATATAAATTAATTCATTAAATAAATAATAAATAATTCTTCATGTTTATAAACATTAATAGCTTTGAGTGTCTGCTTACAGCCTCATGTTTCAAAGAAAATGCAATATTGTTAAAATAATGTTTTCTAACATTGACAGGTTAAACATTTCCCCCATTATTTGAAGAATCAACCTACAAATGTACTTATAAATTGTTTCTGCATATTAATCTGGAATTAGCTTAATACAATGTATTTTAAAACTTACACTTCATCTAAAAAATGGTTCTCCAAGATCTGAGGTGACAATCTCTTCGACTGTCTCGCTCACCCCACCAGTCCATAAATAAGACATCTGATTTCACAGCAAAGAAGCCGTTCAAGTGTTGACAAACTAGAGGAGTATCATGTACAGGTGGATGAGTGTATGAACAGATGCAGCTTTTTTCCTCAGGCATTGATCTCCAGCCAGTGTTATTATGAGTCCATGCTGCTGAGCGTTCGCCAAGCTGATCTGGAAGCAGGGGATGCCTGTAGTGACAGACAGTGATCTTGGTCTCCTGTAATGAGCCACACTGGGAAGCCGGTTATGTGAGTTTCCTCTCTGAAAGATCCCTGCGAGGGCTTGTGTGTCTATGTGAGCTAATGAAGTAAAGCAGCCACAGGCAGACTCACACTTCTTCAGCTGCTCAATCTCTCCACATTATCCTCCAATAATCCTCAATTCCCGTCTCATCACTAGTGGGAGACCTGACCCCTTTACCGATCGTCTCTGTATCTGACTCACAGACGCACTCTGAGTTTAGAGGATGCCAGTCTATTAGGATTTCCACCTTAATGAATCTCTAAACAAGACAAGCGTACACAAAAGCTTAATAGTAACAATTTGGATTAGCCTTGTCTTCCATTCTATCAGAAGTGAGGGATTATTTTGTTTCAGGGGGCATTGACTTGGCCAGGACAACAGCGTTCTGGGGACCTGAAAACACAAACTTTTGAAAACGAGTTACAAAGTGCAAGTTTTTGAAAACCTTTCGGGGGGTGAGGGGTGGGGGGTGGGGGTAATGCAATCTCTTTTGCTTGCGAAAACGTGGAATTGCTTTCGTATGCGTGCTCACAAACCTGCATCTGCTCGCGAATCGCCCTTGTGGTAGCCTATTTTGATAGGCTAGCTACACTGCTTCAAGTCAGACACTGATTGATCTGATCAAATCGAACACAACTTTATGCATTCTGCAGACAGTGCAACCATACTCCTCCAATTAATTATCCGTTAACGGTTTAAATAAATAAGTTTTGTTAAGAAAACTGAGGGGGCAATGCCCTCTTTTGCTCAACCCCCCACCTCCCTCAGCGTCGGGCCTGGTTTAGCTCCAACCCTAATCAAACACACATAACAAGCTAATGAGGGTCTTCAGGATTATAAGAAAGTCACAGGCAGGTTGATCAAGGTTGGAGCTAAATTCTGCTGGAAAATGGATCTCGAGGGCCAGAACCCCTGCTGTATATATATATATTCACATTTAATTATCACAATTAAGAGTTTTGTCTTAAGAGTTATGATATGAGCCTGTCATATTTAAATAGCAATATTAATTACCACATTTGGTTTTTCACTTTCTCTGCGTTGTGCATGTAACCTGCCAAAACTCAAATGAAATCGCAATTCCTGCAATTGAATTTCCGAGGTCTACACAAAATTATAGATTTTTATTTTATGCCAAAAGTCATTCCGTAGCATCACAAACAACTTGTGTTTCAGCAGAGCATACATGGCTTTTACACAGCAGAAATAAACATGACAACAGCCACTATAGATTATATAAAATAATACACACAATTACGATAGGATATGTGTATGTAATTTTCATGAGTTGAATGTGTACATCTGAAATGCTAATTTGTGCACCGATATAAAAGGCTATAAATAGCATATTTTAACAACAGTAAACGACCAAATTCCACATGTGATCGTAAAAGGAAGTTATCACAAACACTCGATGGTGGTTTGAAGTGAGATCTGAGTAAAAGTGTACTATTAATCTCATAAATTGTCTTATGAAGCATGATGCTAATATTAGCTCTAATGCACCTGCAGAACAGGTCCAATTCTTCATAATGCATTTTGTCATAATACTTCACATAAGGTCGCAAGAAAATGTTTTGTTGTATTTATTTAGAAATACTTTTGATAATAGTTGGGTAAATGTATACTGGGATTGAAGCGATGTGGCTTGGTAAATGTTTTATTGCCAGTATAAAGGCTGATAATGGCTGAATAAAAACAAAAGAATAATGATAAAAGAATAATAAGGATTATATCTCATATCTGACAGAAATGTGAAAGGTTCTGTTTCCTTAAACTAGTTTGTCATGCATTTATTTTTCAACACATTTCCAAGTAAATCCTAGTATTTTAAATTTGCGATTAATCATGATTAATCACAGTCCATGACTGTGATTACATTTTTTAATCGATTGACAGCACTAATATATATATATATTTATGTTAAATTACCATGTATTAAAATTTTTAAATAATGCAGGATAGCAAAAATATTTTTTTGTTGATTTTGAAGGAACTGGCTAATGTCTCTAAATTATTATTTAAGGCATGATGCTGCACTTTTTATTTTATTTTATTTATTGATTTATTTTTATTTTCTGGCATGTCATGACTAATTGTGTCTTGATTAATTAATCAGATTTCTTTTTCTTTTTTTTTTCGACAGAAAAATTATCATATAACATGATGAATAACTATTAAACGACTATTATAAAAGAGTTCAATTTGTCACTAAAAAAGAAAAAGAAAAAAAACAATCAGTGTAATAGTATTAGTTATATTGATTAATTCTGCATTATTTCATTGTATATGTGTATAGTATTTATGAAGACAGATTTAAATATCAAATGTTATTCATCATAATCAACTGCATATATGTCACGGTGCACACAGCAGGGAGGAACGAGGAACACGGAGATGAGGAGTAACTTCAAAATAATAGTCTTTAATGGTGACATCAGGACAGGGCAAGACAAGGCAAGGTTCACACAGACAGGAACACCGGGGAATAACGAGTAGACCAGACGAAAACTAACTAAACAGGCAGGAACTAAATACACATGTCAATTACTGATAATCAGATGAAACACGGCTGGACAAGACAGGAACATGACCAAATATGGAAACAAGAGGCGGGAACACATGACACACATGACAGAGGACTGACAATATAACATTATTTATCATGAAAACATACATGCAAACTTGGTGGTGATCATTAATTAATTCATTAATTCATTCATTCATTCATGCATTAATTCCCATCAATTTACAGCCTTAATATAGGCAATGTGCAGTTTTGTTAGCTTAAAGGGGTCATATGACATTGCTAAAAATAACATTATTTTGTGTATTTGGTGTAATGCAATGAGTTTATGCGGTTTAGGGTTCAAAAAAACACATGGCGCTGGCATATAAGAGTAAAAGTCCCGCCCTCTTTCATTGCGTATACGTTTGGGCGGTGTTTGGCAAATCTCCCCACACTGTGACGTAGACATGTAGCGTGGTCAAGTCTTAACTTTAATGAAGAATATCTCTTTGGTTTTGAGACTTTTGTCTTTGCAACTTCAGGGATGTTATCTATGCACAAACAGATTGTAACACTCCAAAGAGAAAGGAAAACTTGAAATTGCATCATATGACCCCTTTAAGACATATGAGCCACAGTGTTTTCACTCCTTTAAAAAGGAAATTGTGGATGTCTAGTACTCAAAAACATCACAAAAATTACACAATTCACCTTTAAAGGTTTGGCCTGCAGTCATCAGAACAATTCTGTTCTACATGTCTGTTGAATAGCACTGCGAACAACTGCTTTTATAAGTCTTCTCCAAATGATACGTTTGTAAATGCGACCTACTGAAGCATACGGCTCAGATTTGACATTTAGGTGAGACAGAGGGATTCCAAGGACTTGATGTTAGAATAAAGCAATAATTACAAGCAGTCTATTATGGAAGACTGCTTAGGAGCATCACCTTGCAAACACATATGAGTTAATGACTGAAATATCTGCTCCATTACAAATGCTATTAAAAAAAAAAAAAAAAAAGTTGCACTCTACAGTTTAAACAGGCTGGATCAGATGCCCAGACAGGCGGAACATCTGCATAACTGGATGAATATAATTGTCCCCACTGTCCCTTTGTCCATAAGATGCCGAAAATGTTCTCCACATGCTTATTGATGACAAGGAAGGAAGCCGTTGAACTGAAATAATTGAGGAACAGCTGTGGTTAAACCTAAGGGCAGACTGGCTGCTTCTGGTCACATCTATCATAGTGAAAAATCTAGTGAAGTGAAGACCTTTGCCCAGTGCCTGCAGTCTTGGAGGCCAACACACTCATCTTGCTCATTACAGCTCCCCAACAGGCTGACATTGACTCAAAACACCATCTTGGGTCATTTCATTTATTTTAAAACTTTACTGTTCCTCAGAGAGCAAGTACTTGTAGCTTATGTTTTGTGTCTTTTCTAATTTAACATAAAAAATGTATGCAATGTATGTTTCTCTTTATATATAGGCAGAGCTGTGTAGTATCTGATTACATGTAATATGGATTACATAATCAGATTCCCAAAAGTAAGTACTTCTAATTAAAGTAAGTTACATTTTAAAATACTCGTAATCAGACTACAGTTAATTTTTTTATTGATTACATGATTACATATTATTCACACAGTTGCAATAAATTATTCATCATTTATTGATTCTCTCTAATTCCTCTTTTTTTATCTTTTAAATGATCCTTTCTAAAATAATCTACCACTTATATACACTCAGAAAGTCCAGTTTTGTGGACATTCACACATAGCATTTGATCAATGGATTTACAAAAATAAATTCAGGTTCAAGAAGTGTTTCAACATTGCATCAACTACTGATGAACACATTCATTTTAATTTGAATTATCACTCAGTAGATTATTTAACCATGCATTATTATGTATTATTAAAAGGCTTTTGTCTTTCAAACTCATTAAAATGCACAAATTCTTATTGCTTATTTGCAGATATTCTCAAACTTTTTGTCATCTGGACCTCTTTCACCTAATATATTTACTTTAAAGGGGTGATCAGTCAGCAATTCTGTAGAAGACAATATCTTCCTTTGAATTGAACTTTGAGCATCATAACTTTGCAGATGTTGTTTATGCTCAATCAGCAACATTACACACTAACTAAAGTTAAAAAGTGAAACCATAGTCAATGATCCCTTTAAGTAGCCTTGAGATTCTAAAATAAATATCTTAATAATTAGTATTATATTTGCATGTTCACGGTTCTCTGAGATTGGTTAATGGTCATAAGGTGTGTAGTTAAACATAAAATATTTCTTCTTTTTTAGTAAGTGAATCATTTTGATTGTTATTTTAAAATGATTTATTTTAATTTTACATTTTTATGATTTAATTACATGTTTGCCTTTCATTAAACTCACAACCTCCCCCCAGTTTGGGAAACTTTGATGTAATATGTGACCCTGGACCACAGAACCAGTCTTAAGTCGCTGTGGTTTATTTGTAGCAATAGCCAAAAATACATTGTATGGGTCAAAATTATCCATTTTTATTTTATGCCAAAAATCATTAGGATATTAAGTAAAGATCATGTTCCATGAAGATATTTTGTAAATTTCTTACCGTAAATATATCAAAACTTTTTTTTTTATTCTAATTAGTAATGCGCATTGCTAAGAACTTCATTTGGACCATTTTAAAAGCGATTTTCTCAATTTTTTTTTTTTTTTTTTTTTGCACCCTCAGATTCCAGATACTCATAGTTGTATCTCGGCCAAATATTGTCAGATCCTAACAAACCATGCATCAATGGAAAGCTTATTTATTCATTATTTCGAGAAAGTGACACTTAAGACTGGTTTTGTGGTCCAGGGTCACATATCATATTTAATGCACTTCATGTTGTTAATTACAATGACAAATACATCCGAATACATAATTATGGTACAATATTATCCTGTTTACATCAATGTGATAAACGAGTTAGGTCAAAAGTAATCCAAAAGTAATCTTAAAGTAATCTGATTATATTACCTAAAATGTGTAATGTAATGGATTATGTTACTGACTACAATTTTTGTGATGTAATTTGAAATCAGTAACGGATTACAATTTGTAAGTAATCTACCCAGCTCTGTATATAGGCCTGCATATAAAATAGATAGATAGATAGATAGATAGATAGATAGATAGATAGATAGATAGATAGATAGATAGATAGATAGATAGATAGATAGATGACAGAGCATTCTATTTTTATCACACACCATAAAAAACTCTAACATCTTTAAAGAAAAAAAAAGTGTGAAAGAGAAATTAAACACTGAAAGGAGCTGCTTACCGTACCAAGATACTAGTGTTAAAAATATATGCACCTCTGGGAAAATTCCACCTTTTCGTGCTTAAGTCATTTCTCATCTCACAAAAGAAAAAAATCTGCCTCAGGTGTGGGAATGCAATCATTTTCAAAGCAGGTGCCCTCACGTCTAGTATTAGTTGTGGGTCTGGCTGCTGACTGAACACTTTTCAAAGCTGAAGCTCTGGCTTAGGACATAAAGAATGCATCAGTTATGGTTATATCTGAGGAAAAGGGGGGGGGGATGCAGTCATATCTAACACACAGGCACCACATGATATTAATTTAAGGTATCTACTGTAGGCCCTATATATTTTTTAAGTTTTTATACAGTATTTTTTATACATGTATTTTTGCCACATGTACAAGCCTCTGTTGCTAATTCAAAAACATTTGAACTCGTAACGAAAGCCAACACATTCTCACTCGTCACATATTGACGTTTGGTCAGGACCCTTTAGCATAATTTTTCGACGCGCAGGGTCCTATTTTGCTTTAAATAAGAAACCCTTGGCGTCAGTATGCCAACACTAAAGGCACTGGGAGTTTTATCGTCATGATTAAATTATATATTGGTAATAATATTGCCATTATTGCATATATGTTGAGTTGTGATTTTTCAATGTAAACAGTCACAACAGTTTCATTTACATTACACTATTTACACATTTATGAGCACGTAACCCAACCCCTGCCCCTAAACCTAAAACACAAGATATAACAGGCAGATAGAGCTACAGTCATAATTTATTTAAAAATAATAAAAAAATAATAATAATAATAATATTCCAAGTCTTCCAAAGAAAAAAAAGATTGAATTGTGAGAGTAATAGACACGATTGCCATCTCCGTCCGCCATAAAGTTCAGATCCTGTGCAGTCTGTATGCAAATTCAAAAAATGAAGAAGCCTCATGTCAGCCTTGTTTGTGAAATGCTATTGGCTCCTGTGCTATTGGCTCCAAGGATCTGGCGCGCTAGCCTGTACAGGGGGCGCGAACGCAGACCTCCTTGGTGGTTCATATAAGAGACCACCGCTGTGTTGCCGGTGCGCACTAACACATGGCGATCTCTTAAGTCCGCATAAAGTGTTTTAATGCTAGAAACACAGCCAGCATCTCAAGGCAGTTGATGTGCCACGTGAGATGGTGACAACTCCACATACCACGGACCGAGTGGCCACTCATGACCACTCCCTAACCGGTGAGGGACACATCCGTCGCTAGCATACACAGCGATCAGGAGCTCCCAGCACCGGGCCCTGATAAAATGCCTGCATCGTGGTTGAATCCCACACCACGGCGAGATAAGTGGTCCTCTGTAATGGAGAAATCACGCCTTTCTTGGCGTTTAGTCTTAACCCCCAGCTCTTTCATGTGAGCGAGAACGACATCTTGATGTCGAACCGCCATACGATGTGGTTGAGTATGCAGATGCCCTGGGATCATGGAGGAGCCAGAGCAGCATCCACACACTTCGTGAAAGTGTGGGGTGAGATTGCAAGGCCAAAAGGAAGAACTCGGTGTTGGTAAGCTTTTGCCCCCAAAAGCAAACCTCCGGAACTTCCTGTAATGAGGAAGGATGAAGATATGTGCACCTTTTAGATAGATCATGACAAACCAGTCCTCGGACCTTGTTTGAGTGCGAGGGGCTGTAGAACCCGGACTCTACTACATGAGGAGGGACCAACTCGATGGCCTCCTTCCTCAAAGGAGTAATACTTCTGTTCCATGACCAGAGCCTGCTTGGGACCCACCAGAGTGGGGAGGAGAACCGAACTGGATTCTATAGCCTGTAATAGAATTAGCAATTCATTTAAGCTTTTATTTTGAATTTTAGCTTTAGTAAATCGAATCAGAGATTCGCTGGATCTGATTAATTGGTATTAATCAAAACGTATAATTTATACTTTCTTAACGACTCGAGCCAGCGAGCATTAAACCAGTATATTTTAGCAATTCTGTTTATCTCGTGGCCGCGATAATAATACAGAATTGGTTGGGAAATTTTTAGCAACATGTAACATGATCTTTGGCAAATAATTTAAGATTTGAAAATCACGGCACCAGACCGTTTATTTACTATTCTAGGATACAATACAAAACACATACACACACGTTCTGGCAAGATGAAAGCAGTTTGAAGAAAGTTTAATGCTATTCTCTTTCCTGAGAATAAAGACGACCTGAAGACGTCACAAACAGAAGACTCGATTATCGTTATCTTTTAAAGATTCATTAAAATCAGCTCAGCAAATAGAGATTGTTCGTTTGTTTACTTGCTTTGAGTTGAGTTGAAGGCTGTTCTTCTTGAGGGAATCCCAGACTTTCGCGCTGATGTGTCGTTGTCGCGTGACGTCACTCGGGGAGTCCTCTTTTGTATTGGTGGCTTCCTGGCAGAGTGAATGGCAAGGCTTTGAAGTTCTTACGCTGCAGGCTTTGCAAGTTACTTTGGTCAGACGTGGACAGAGTGTCCTTTGAGATGTCCTTTGAGATGATTAGCTAGATGTTAAGTCTGTAGGCGGGTGAGGCGACACCAAAGTTTCCAAGCAGCAAAGTTTTCCAGCTCAGTTTTTTCTTCCGCAGCTTTTCCAATGCTGGGTGTCTGTTTTTATCAGACTGATGTGAGTCCATCCTATTCACTGTCTGATCCAATCACATTGTCTCTGTAGGGCGGAGCCCCGCCCAGCACGGCTTCTCTTCGTGCATACATTATCTTAATGTTTCATCCATGATGTGAGGCACATTTCTTAATAACTTATTATAAAAGTATTTGTCGTTCATATGAGACTGAAAATCGACATATAAAGTTATTTCAACTTCCAGCATTTGAGATAAGCTTTAACCCAATACTACACACGGCTATCTATTCAAAAAGACAGTTATAAGGCAAATATCAAACTAAAACACACCATGCATAACATAAAACACCAAGCATATATATACAGGTGCCGGTCATATAATTAGAATATCATCAAAAAGTTGATTTATTTCACTAATTCCATTCAAAAAGTGAAACTTGTATATTATATTCATTCATTACACACAGACTGATATATTTCAAATGTTTATTTCTTTTCATTTTGAGGATTAGAGCGTACAGCTCATGAAAGTCAAAAATCAGTATCTCAGAATATTAGAATATTTACATTTGAGATTGAATAAATGGCCAACCCTACAGTATAAATTCTGGGTTTCTCTTGTTCTTTGAAACCACAATAATGGTGAAGACTGCTGACTTGGCAATGATCCAGAAGACGAACACTGACACCCTCCACAAAGAGGGTAAGTCACAGAGGGTCATTACTGAAAGGTGTGGCTGTTTACAGAGTGCTGTATCAAAGCATATTAAATGCAAAGTTGACTGGAAGGAAGAATTTGGGTAGGAAAAGGTGCACAAGCAACAGGGATGACCGCAAGCTTGAGAATACAGTCAAGCAAAGCTGATTCAAACACTTGTGAGAGCTTCACAAGGAGAGAACTGAAGCTGGAGTCAGTGCATCAAGAGTCACCACGCTCAGACATCTTCAGGAAAAGGGTTCCCAATCCACTTCTGAAACAGACACAACGTCAGAAGCATCTTACCTGTGGAGAAAAATAACTGGACTGTCAACGTGATCTCACAGAATTCCGTGTAATGTTCACGGACTTAATTAACCTCCGAATCTGTGGTGGCATCACGGAATCGCCGAAAATTCCATGATGGGCTTCACAGAAAAAATTCTGTGATGGGCTCACAGAAGTGATACCAATGTAAGTCAGTGACAGGCATCAGCCGTGCTCCAAGCACGGAAACCCTTAGCATCAATATGCCGACGCGATACTGGGACATTTATTGTCATTATTGTTCAGAACTGGGTAGGTTTAGGGTAGGGGTGGGGTCAGGTACTCCAGTGAAAGTATAACTACATCGGAGTCACTCTTTTTACGTTGAACCAGTGAATCCGTGCATGGACCACGGCTGATGCCTTCTGTGAGCCCATCACGGAATTTTCGGCGATTCCGTGATGACACCACAGATTCGGAGGTTAATTAAGTCCGTGAACATTACACGGAATTCTGTGAGATCAGGTTGGGACTGTTGCTCAGTGGTCCAAAGTCCTCTTTTCAGATGAAAGTAAATTTTACATTTCATTTGGAAATCAAGGTCCCAGAGTCTGGAGGAAGTGTGGAGAGGCACAGAATCCATGTTGCTTGAAGTCCAGTGTGAAGTTTCCACAGTCAGTGATGATTTGGGCTGCCATGTCATCTGTTGGTGTTGGTCCACTGTGTTTTCTGATGTCCACAGTCAACGCAGCCATCTACCAGGAAATTTTAGAGCACTTCATGCTTCCTTCTGTTGAAAAGCTTTATGGAGATGCTGATTTCATTTTCCAGCAGGACTTGGCACCTGCCCACACTGCCAAAGGTACCAAAAGCTGGTTCAATGACTATAGTGTTACTGTGCTTGATTGGCCAGCAAACTCGCCTGACCTGAACCCCATAGAGAATCTATGGGGTATTGTCAAGAGGAAGATGAGAGACACCAGACCCAACAATGCAGATGAGCTGAAGGCCACTATTAGAGCAACCTGGGTTCTCATAACACCTGAGCAGTGCCACAAACTGATCACCTCCATGCCACGCCGCATTGCTGCAGTAATTCAGGCAAAAGGAGCCCCAACTAAGTATTGAGTGCTGTACATGCTCATACTTTTCATGTTCATACTTATCAGTTGGCCAAGATTTCTAAAAATCCTTTCTTTGTATTGGTCTTAAGTAATATTCAAATTTTCCGAGATACGGAATTTGGGATTTTCCTTAGTTGTCAGTTATAATCATCAAAATTAAAAGAAATAAACATTTGAAATATATCAGTCTGTGTATAATGAATGAATATAATATACAAGTTTCACTTTTTGAATGGAATTAGTGAAATAAATCAACTTTTTGATGATATTCTAATTATATGACCAGCACCTGTAGATATATATAAGACATCAAACATGAGGTATTTGTCATATCGAATACCTATAATTTTACCTACTAAACGGGTTAAGTCATAGATTAAAATATCCTAAGTTCCAATTACCACAGCAAGATAAACAAAACATAAAATACCACATTCATATATATATATATTGTCTCTTGAGTAAATTGCTTTAATAGCAGCAGTCTTTTCTTGATTGTCCTTTTGGCAAAGTCCATAAAAGTTTGGGTGCTTCTTTTGCAGAAGGAGAGAAAAAGAGTGCATTCCTTTGGAAGGCGGGAGACCAAAGCTGAGGTTGTGAGGTCATTAGGAGTATCACGTTGTGTGGCTCTGGTGATCTTCTTAGCTCAGACGAAGCTGTAAGTCAGTCACTTTTTTGTTTATCAGAAGGTAGTTTATGGTAAGCGGGGTCGCAGTATCGTGAACGCTCTGGATCTGGAACCTCTCCAAAGAAGTAGTTGTTTGTTGCTAACTCCGTGCAGATGTAGTGCAGTCATTTCATCCTCAAACTTATCATGGTTTACGAGTCTCTCGAGGTGATAAGGAGAGTATGGCCGGACGCTAGTCAGAGAATTGTGGCGTTGTGTTGGTCATTTGTTAATTTTTACGACACAGCGTGGAGGGAGGAACTCCTTGGAATGTTCTGAGTTAAGATTATGTATAGGCGTTCTTTTCGACCAGGTTCTACAAGCCTCACTCTACAGTGTGCAGGACCCACCGGGACACGTTTGGCAGTAGTTTCTATGCTGCCAAAATAGTCTACTAAGGGAGTCAGTCTCTCGAGACTGGCCTCTGGTATACTTAGAGCTGCTAGCTCGGTGCCCTGAAGCAGAGGACGGCTGATCTAGCTGCTCTAGAGACCTCCGTGGAGGTGGTGAGCCTCTTAGTATCGCTACGTTTCCAGGCGGTAACTGAGAGAAGCGCTCGTGGGAGACCGCTGCACCCTGGAACACCGGCAGGGTTGGCAGACTGATCTCCTGAGGGCACTGAGAGAGACATGTGATGCGGTGTACACCGCTCTTCCCCAGAGGGTCCTGCCCCCCGAAAGTCCTAAGCCATAAGCATCTGGACTCTCTTACTGAAGTCTTCTATTGAAACGACGGTCCTCAGACCCACATCATCTCCCAGGAAGACTAAACTGGTAGAACCAGAGCCTGCTAGGCAGGACCCAACAAGATACACTTGGCAGGGGCTCCCAAAGGGCGAGCCTGTCTCCAACCCATCCGCCAGATCCATATGTGATCCCCGCGATCTCAATCACCGCCGTGCCTCAGCAGCAGCGGGACCGGAACCGCAGGCAGCGTGCCCGGCGTGAGCGGAGTGTTTGCAGCGGAGAGAACAGCAATCAGCCCCCTCGAGAGCTGACTGCGCGAGCTCCGCTCCCCAGAAATGCTGCTCATAATGAATTAATTCATAATATTCTTGTGCAAACAATCTGCTTTTCGAAAGCTCATTGACGTCCTCCACGTCCACCTTCTCAGAGGAAGACAGGCAGAGCATCGAGCCCTCTTTCCCGCTGGATCTGGTGGGAAAGGAAGAAGATAGGGGATCGCCCGTTTCCATTCCCTGCACCAAATCCCTCTGCGATTCCTGCGAGCACAGCCGCCGCTCCACTCAGTGAAAGCGAGGCTGGCACCGCGAGGAACACTGGTGAAGGCTCCCTCCTCAAAGAGAGCCCTCGAGAGCTGACTCTGCATATTTTGCTGTGTGTATCCCCACCCGTAATGTAGCGTGGGCAGGGAAGAACACTTCACATGCTTCCCACTCTCGCCTATGTTTGTCTTCACTCGTATTGGTAAAATAAAGAGTGATAATGGACAGACAACACCAAGACTGACACACATAGAGTGCTTGCTGATTGGCAGAAAACTGACGCTGGTTCCACCGCACGTGCTTTTATGCTTCCTGGTCTCTACATCACCCCACCCGTGATGTCTCTCCCATCCATTGGTCTGATTACACACGTGATTCAGAGCGTGGTCACGCTGAAGGCGTTCCAAAAGTGTTTTGATGCAGCTCGAGTTCCTGAAGGAGAACCTGCTGGCGTATCAATGTAATCCCCAAGAGCGATGTGAAGATTGTCTGGAACATACAAACGCACAATCAGAGTGATGCAAGCACAGATAGGCCTACATACAGTGGGGCAAAAAAGTATTTAGTCAGCCACCAATTGTGCAAGTTATCCCACTTAAAAATATGAGAGAGGCCTGTAATTTTCATCATAGGTATACCTCAACTATGAGAGACAAAATGAGAAAAAAAAATCCAGAAAATCACATTGTAGGATTTTTTAAGAATTTATTTGCAAATTATGGTGGAAAATAAGTATTTGGTCAATAACAAAATTTCATCTCAATACTTTGTTATATGTCCTTTGTTGGCAATGACAGAGGTCAAACGTTTTCTGTAAGTCTTCACAAGGTTTTCACACACTGTTGCTGGTATTTTGGCCCATTCCTCCATGCAGATCTCCTCTAGAGCAGTAATGTTTTGGGGCTGTCGCTGGGCAACACGGACTTTCAACTCCCTCCAAAGATTTTCGATGGGGTTGAGATCTGGAGCACCACTCCAGGACCTTGAAATGCTTCTTACGAAGCCACTCCTTCGTTGCCCGGGCGGTGTGTTTGGGATCATTGTCATGCTGAAAGACCCAGCCACGTTTCATCTTCAATGCTCTTGCTGATGGAAGGAGGTTTTCACTCAAAATATCACGATACATGGCCCCATTCATTATTTCGTTTACACGGATCAGTCGTCCTGGTCCCTTTGCAGAAAAACAGCCCCAAAGCATGATGTTTCCACCCCCATGCTTCACAGTAGGTATGGTGTTATTTGGATGCAACTCAGCATTCTTTCTCCTCCAAACACGACAAGTTGAGTTTTTACCAAAAAGTTCTAATTTGGTTTCATCTGACCATATGACATTCTCCCAATCCTCTTCTGATCATCCAAATGCTCTCTAGCTAACTTCAGACGGTACTGGCTTAAGCAGGGGGACACGTCTGGCACTGCAGGATTTAAGGCCTTTGTTACTTTGGTCCCAGCTCTCTGCAGGTCATTCACTAGGTCCCCCCGTGTGGTTCTGGGATTTTTGCTCACAGTTCTTGTGATCATTTTGACCCCCCGGGGTGAGATCTTGCGTGGAGCCCCAGATCGAGGGAGATTATCAGTGGTCTTGTATGTCTTCCATTTTCTAATAATTGCTCCCACAGTTGATTTCTTCACACCAAGCTGCTTACCTATTGCAGATTCAGTCTTCCCAGCCTGGTGCAGGTCTACAATTTTGTTTCTGGTGTCCTTTGACAGCTCTTTGGTCTTGGCCATGGTGGAGTTTGGAGTTGGACTGTTTGAGGTTGTGGACAGGTGTCTTTTATACTGATAACGAGTTCAAACAGATTCCATTAATACAGGTAACGAGTGGAGGACAGAGGAGCCTCTTAAAGAAGAAGTTACAGGTCTGTGAGAGCCAGAAATCTTGCTTGTTTGTAGGTGACCAAATACTTATTTTACCGAGGAATTTACCAATTCATTCTTTAAAAATCCTACAATGTGATTTTCTGGATTTTTTTTTCTCATTTTGTCTCTCATAGTTGAGGTATACCTATGATGAAAATTACAGTACTCTCTCATCTTTTTAAGTGGGAGAACTTGCACAATTGGTGGCTGAATAAATACTTTTTTGCCCCACTGTATATGTCGATTCTAATATGTCTTATATTAGACTGTTTCTATGGGCCACTATATACAAGCCGTCCGCCATTGGAACACTCAAAGCCTTGATTCAAGAATGTTTACTGTGCATCTACAAGTATAGTTAGACCCTATTCTAGATCTGCAATAGACTTCACCAGATTTATATTTATTTATTTTTATTTATTTGTTTTTCTCCACAAGATATTATCACTAATTTCATATAATTCTGCATGTGATCTTCCATCTTGGAAGTGTCAATATTTTAGATACTGATATCAGTAATTAAAAACCAATGAGTTTTCCAACATGTCAAAATATTGGGTAAACACTGGTTGTAAAAAAAGAAAAGAAAATAAAAAATATATAACTCTAAATATTACAGATCATCAAATTTCAATTTCATTATTTTATTATTATTTTTTTTTTAACTGAGTGATGACAGTGTATACAATTTTTTTTGACAGTTCCAAAATGGCAGATAAGTTTACGTGTCTGGAGCAGTTCAATAAAGTATCCACATGCACACTGGGAATGCTACTCGGCCAATCAGATTTGAGGACTAAAAATAAGTGTTAGGCTCTATATATATATATATATATATATATATATATTGTTCTGTAATTTAGTTAAAGTTACATTGTCAGTTGCACTGCTGTGTCACTGAAAAGTTTTAACATCATTTGTGTTGCAGGTGGCACTTGGTTTAATGCATTTCGTGATTCAGAATGACACTGTAAGTTTCCAAATATGTTTTGGCACCACTTGTACAGTATATTGTCAATGACTGTCTTTTGTCTCTCTGACATTAAGAAATACACTGACTTTATTGCTTAGGCATGTCACTTCCTCTCTGCAGGCTGTCAAATCGATGTTTGAGCCCTACTGCTGTGATGTCTTCGGTGAATTCGATGATGTTACTCGGGAGCCTGGAGACAAGACAGAAGATGTTGTGGGCCAGAAGAGCACTGAGGACACATCTCCGCAGGGTGCTGGTGCTCAGGGTGCCAGAGCGTGAAGTCTGGGCATGGATTTTAACTATATTCTGTCAGTCAGGAAGTTGCGGATCCAGCTGCACAGGGTCAGTGCTCAGTCCCAGTGAGGAGAGTTTGCAAATTAGGGTCTCAATGATAATATGAAGCTTCCAGCGCCTAGCAATTTGTCTTTTCTGACTAAGTGAAAATGCTGTGCAACTCGGCCCAGCGACACCAGTCAGAACATCCATCCAACCATCCATTTTCCAAACCATTTGTCCTATGTGAGGTGTGACTATCCCAGCATCTTGGGCCATAAGCATTTATTAATCACACATCTCTTTATCAAACATGTGTGATGCTAAATATACATACCAAGAAATGGATTGCTGCATTCATATGCCAACTTATGTTTACATAGATGCACACTCATTCAGCTCCAAACCAACCGGTCCATTTGGTTTGTGTAGATGGTAATCATGCTTTCCGGGTGACAGGACAGAAGAGCCTCAGTTAACACATTGGAAATCAAGTGGAATAATGGAATCTGCATGTTTCTAGTTGATTTATACCCACTGTAGGCTGTAATGAAAGTATTTTAAGATCAACCAACTGAGCCTTTATAATGTTGATACCTGCCGTTTTTTCATTTGCTTAATGGCTTTATGTAAATGCTTTGTAACATATATAGAACATTTGCTATTTAATGTCTCAATGTGTATATGGGAAAGAGCAGGATAATGGATTACCAATATATTCAAATAGAAATGACAGTTATTATGGCTAAATATACACAATCAGCTGCCACTTCATTAAGTATACCTTAGTAGTACCAGGTTGGACTCTTTTGCCATCAGAACTGCCTTAATTCTTCTCTTGCTCAGTGATTTTGGTCCATATTGATATCACAGCATCACGCAGTTGCTGCAGATTTGTCAGCTTGACATCCATGAAGTGAATCACCCATTCCAGTACTTCCCAAAGGTGTTCAACTGGATTGAGATCTAGTGACTGTGGAGGTCATTGGGTATAGTGAACTCTGCTGGAAGTAGCCTTCACAAGATGGGAACACTGTGGTCATAAAGTGATGGACATGATCAGGAATAATACTCTAGTAGTCTGTGGCATTTAAACAATGCTTAATTGGTGCTAAGGGGCCCAAAGTGGACCAGTATAATGTCCCCCACACCATTACACCACCAGCAGCAGCCTGAACCATTGATACAAGGTAGGATGGACCCATGCTTTCATGTTGATTATGCCAAATTCTGACCCTACCATCCAAATGTTGCAGCAGAAATGGAGACTCATCAGACCAGGCAACTTTTTTCCAGTTGTCTATTCTCCAATTTTGGTAAGTCCATAGACTCAGAATTGTAGACTCAGTTTTCTGTTGTTAGCTGACAGGAGAGGCACCCGGTGTGCGCTCCTGCTGCTGTAGCCCATCTGCTTCAAGGTTCAACATGTTTTGCATTCAGAGATGCTCTTCTGCACACAAAAGTTGTATTGAGTGGTTATTTGAGTTACTGTTGCCTTTCTATCAGCTCAAACCAGTCTGGCTTTCTCCTCTGATATCAACAAGGCGTTTTCGGCCACAGAACTGCTGCTCACATTTTCAGACCATTCTCTGTAAACCCTAGGGATGGTTGTTCGAGAAAATGTGTTTCATTAATGTCTGAGCTGGAACTGACATCACACCCAAGTGGACCATGTTCCAGTAGAGAAGTCAGAAAACCAAGATGGATGTGTCCGTTGTTAGCAATACCAGTTGATTAAAAGTACATAAAAACAGTATTTTGCATTAATAGCGCCACAGTATCATGTCCATAATTAGAAGTTGGATAGAATTCATTGAGGCACAAACAAACAAAAGTGCTATTAAACAATGCATTACCACTGTTTCTGTTCTGTTGATGCACTGAGCAGCCATATTGAATTCTGAAGCTGGAGTTGTTGCGATTTCTCTGAGATTTCGAGACAAAAGTCAGAATTCCGACTTGGAAGGGTATTCCAGTTAAAAGTTCCTACTGGGAACTCTGAATTTCTAACTTCCGAGTACAAATGGAACGCACCAAAATACTAGTAAATCAGTCTGAAATACTGAGACCAGCCCATTTCGCACCAACAACCATGTCACTTACAGTAAGCCACCTTTCTTACTTATTCTGATACTTGGTTTGAAATTCAGCAGATTGTCTTGACCATGTTTACATGCCTAAATGAATTGAGTTGCTGTATGTGATTTGGCTGATTATATATTTGTCTCTCTCTGTGTGTGTGTGTGTGTGTGTGTGTGTGTGTGCGTGTGTATCTGTATAATATACTTCAGATTGTATTGAACCAAAAAAAAAAAAAAAAAACATGAGACAAACTCTAAATTCACAATGACAAAACTCCACAGTTCATGCTGATATTTTTCTTGTCTCTTGAGCTTTATTGTTTTTCTTGTCTGTCTTTTAAGCCTGACGGGGTGTCAGTGAAGTAAAGCGACTACACACCCACCGCTGTCAGCTGTCTTTAAAGCCCAAAGACTTTATCCCAATGTCAAAGATAAACATTAGCTTTGTACACAAAGATTTCCACTGCAAACTCCATCCTTCCTACACACCGGGAACACATTTCAGTTTCAGAGAACAGCAGTGTCCAAGTTAAGCTGGCATGTCACTGGGGCTTTGGGCGCATGCTGTTGATGGTCCCCGACTGTTTTGATGGGTGGTAAAACATTTTTGTGTCTTGTTGTGAGGTCTTTCTGGACAAGCGAAGCTTTTACCTGCACCTGCTGTGTATTGATTCTCATGGTCTCTAAACCGTTGTTCTATATCTGCTCTTCTGATAAACATAAATGTTGTGTTGTTAAAATACACAGGGCATATTTATTTTAGTTAATATGTTCAGCAGTTAAATATGATTTATTTTACAGTTTATTTAATTTGTTTTATAAACAAATAGAACAAGCAAATACATTAACATATTATTAGCATTATAATGGCAACCAAGTTTGTTTCTTTGTCTGAACAAATTTGGAGATATGTTTCATAACGTCATTTGCTCACTAATGGATCCTCTGCAGTGAATGGGTGCCGTCAGAGTGAGAGTCTAAAGAGCTGATGAAAACATAACAATTATCCAAAACATGACGCTAGTCGATTAATTAACATCTTGTGACGCAATACTGAATACTTACAATACTGTAAGTTTGTTATAAACAAACCCATCATTAATATATTCTTAGCTTCAAAGAAGTCCTCTATCCATAACATTGTTTTCTCCAGTGAAAAATTTCTTTGTCTGAATCAGGAGAGAAATATGCACAAGCAATGTTTACAAGTCAAAACAGTTCTAAACAAATATGTCAGTGGATTTTGATGTGACAGGATAACAGGAGATGGACTATTTTTTTACTGGAAGAAGTAATATTATGGATTGCATTTTTTTTTAGCTAGAAGCAACGTTTTAAAGTTAAAGCGCCTTAATGAATTGGTTTCATGAAAACACACAACTTTTCACTTCATAAGACGTTAACTGATGTACTGGAGTCGTAGTTGTGGATTATTATGATGTTTTTATCAGCTGTTTGGACTCTCATTCTGATGGCACCCATTCACTGCAGAGGATCTATTGGTGAACAAGTGATGTAATGCTAAATTTCTCCAAATCTGTTCTGATGAAGAAACAAACTCATCTACATCTTGGATGGACTGAGGGTGATTTTTGCATGAGCAATTGTTTTTATAAGGCTAAATATATTAACATAATAATTAAAGCATTTATTAATCTAAATTAATGCAAATTTAGAAATATAAAATGCATTGTATTCATTTATTGTTGATTGTTATTCGTTTAGAATGAATTCACTATACTAATTTATATACTGTAGGCTAAGTAAATAACTAATGTGTTAATGAAAATTAAGACTTATGGACGTTAATGCATTTGAGTACTCTATGTGACTGTGCACAATTTCTCTTCAAAACCTGCCTAGCAATAACGTGTCAGCAAACTGATGTCAGGAAACTCAAAACATGCAAAATGATTGGCAGGCAGAGAATTTCTGATAAAAAAGCATGCAAGGCTCGTTTACAGAGTCTATATGGCTGTCACAGAGACAAGTGTCATCTGTGACATCTGTCAGCCAGCAGTAACATATAATGTGTGGTATTCAAATAAATAATCACACATAGCTGTAATTATAATGGAAGCCCAACAAATATGAAATATCATTCATTCTGTAGCAGTTTGTATAAACATAATAATAAGGACATAAGAGCATATTACACATGAAAGATTAAACAAGGGTTATATTGTTAATGTTATATTAATTATAAATGTTATATTAATTATTTCAGATTTCCATTTCCATTTCCAAGTGAAGTGTGTGGGTTTTTCATTTTGAGACACAGAATCTGTGTTTCAGTGCAAGTAAAAGCATTAATGTAGCCTACTTCTGTGTAATAATGCACATACAGTATATTTAGCTACACAAATGGTCAAACTCCAACTAAATAAATAAATAATAAATCAAATTGTGATGAAACAATTAAATCAACTGACAGTTCTATTAAAACATGAATAATACATGAATCAGCTTTTTATTATTAACAAATGCCACGTTATTGTCATTGGCCAAAAATGGTGAGAACAGTCTGCTGTTCTTCAGCTTGCTTTGACCTTAAAGCCTAAGTCATCTCTTTTCTATCTACCTGTCCAATAAAGGTGTTGGATTGTCTGTCATCAAATCCTGTGGAGTGCTTCATCACAGTTAACACCGTCCTTGATCTCTGACCCTGCAGCTATAGCAACGGTTTCTCTCTAACCTTCACTATAGTTTCTGAATTAAAGCGTGCAAGTCACGTATTGTTGTTACAGTGAGGAAAAGCCAATAAGAAATCTTTCTACTTTAATTCTACTTTCATGTATAGCATTTCTACTGAAAATAGCATGTCACAGAGCCTACACACACACTTTTAAAAAAAATATTTTAAAATAGAATGTATTCATGTGATGGTAAAGCTGAATGTTCAGCATCATTACTCTAGTCTTCAGTGTCAAATTATCCTTCTGAAATCATATATCACATTTATGGACTTTGTAGTTGTGTTGTTGTTTTGCTGCATGTTCCCTTTGCATCTATGGATAATCATCTGCCCGGATTCTAATTAAACTTTTGTGTGGATTACCTTTGTATGCCTTCCCTCTACACGAGTGTGACATTTATTTCCTTTCTTTCTTTTTATGTATTTGTTTATTCACTTACTTACCCAAAGTTTCGAAAGTATGGCATTCTCATCCCCCATCAACCCCCCAAAACAAACAAACAAACAAACAAACAAACAAAACAAAACAAAACAAAACAAAACAAAACAAAAATACAATATTGCTGCTTTCACTATTTTTGATCAAACAAAAGCAGTCATCTGGGCTGGTTAACATTTTTAAGTGTGGAAAACCTTTGTACCATTTCTCCTTATTCCTTAAGAATGTTACAAATGTCATTAGGTTTTTTAAAAAACAGGTAAAATAAGCCGATCTGCAGCCAAAGTCCCTCATTCCATTTCCAGCCCGAATCAGCCACGGTCCAGATCCTGCACTCAGTCACCTGTCAGAGGAAATTACGGGGCTGTCAGCCGCCCTGCTGGGTGGCAGCATGGATCTCACACTGGGGGCAGCCAACCTTCCCTCCCTGCCACCTCATGCAGGAATGATGCGGCTTGTGAGATCTCATGGAGCCCTGCACTGTAGGATGGGTCACACCAGCTCAGATCAGCTCCATCAAGCTCGAGTGACATTTAAAATGCTGTGGTGAGCACATGAATGAGAGATTATGATCATGGGAGATCTTCTGCTGCATGCTGGATGCAGTTTCGGTTTGGGGTCCGAGGCACCAAAGCTTTAAACAATTTGCTGAACCATGAGGTTGACGTAAGACATCACCTAAAAAATGAACACATTTTATAGAATAGAATACATTTAATAGCCCCCTTTTTATTTAGTCAGTTTGGTATAAGATGTAAATAAATTTAATGCATTATCAAAATGGAATGCATTCATTCATTTTCTATAGTTCTAAATGACTCCAAACAAAAACAGCATAATTATTTCTGTTTGATAAAACACTTAATTATATATGTCTAGAGAGAAAATAATTGTTTAATTTGCCTAATTGCTATTATTATTTATTTGTAATAGTCTGTGGGACCCCAAACAGCCAAAAGTCAATATCCAAATCCAAATGAAAAGCCAGTTGTTGACTGAAAGCACTGAAACAATACTGGCCTGTAAATGCTGACAGCATCTTGATTGGAAGAGACCATGGCATTATTATTATTTCATTTTTTGCATGTTTTATACAAACTCCATTCGTTATTATAATTACAAGTTATGCATTTCGTACTGTAATTTATGGTATTTAGACCTCATATACCTTAATTACAACATTCTTTTTTTTTTCATGTAAAATAAATAGTCATTGATTATATATAAGATATTCAATATGTAATTATGTTATTCTTACGTTCAAAACCATGCAATATAGGCTCGTTGAAAAAAAAGAAAGAAAAAAGAAACATGCCTCTACCTAAACTTTTGCAAATCTCACTACGGTTTCCAGAACCGTCACTTGACATTTTATTCCCGAATCACTTTGATATGTACAACATAATAAAATATTGGCAGATTTATGTCCATATTTTCATCTGAACAAAACTGAACAAGCTTTTAGCTCCACTCATTGAACATATTCATTTAAAAGTGTCATAAAACATGCAAGTAGCAATGAAATGTCGCCATTGGAATGATTTTTTTTGTTTGTTTTGTTTTTTTCCCAATCGGCCTGGGCTGCCACGATAGTGTTACTTATAAATTTGAATGAGTCAAAACATTCTCACCATTAACTCAAATTTATGGTATCCGTCTACAGTCATACCTCTAGGTTACACTTTATGTTGTCCTCAGCTTCATGTACTTCTGTCAAAGATTCCTCAGGCTCAGTGTCTGCTAGGTTTCTTTCTGGAGCCATGATCAAAAGAATGATAAAGAGCCTCCTGCAGAGTACACTTGAAATAAACCCAAGTAAGCCAAGTTATAACATAAAACTGTTTAAAAGGTAGCAGTGATCCAAAGTTCAAGATCTTTAAAAAATTATTTCAACTTTGGTGTGCATTAATTACACTGCAGTCAACTTGATTGCAATTTCAGAATGCCACTTTAATTGGAGACATACACACATTAAATACTTTTTTTATTTTTTTTTTATTTATCTAAATCTCCTCTGGTTGAAGTCAGATTTATGGATTTGAGAATATCTAAATTGATTGACACATAATGTCCAATGCATCAGAGCATCTTTAGAAGTTTGAAGACTACTGCTGTACATTAAACAACGAAAGCAAAGGTGCCGACTGAGAAAAAAATGAATGAAGCAGGCCCAGACTGTATGTCACAGCAGGCGTATTTTCCCCAAGCCATTGACGATACTCCAAAAGCCCATTATTTCTCTACTGGAACTGTTTGAAACAATGATGAAGAACCATTGCCAGGTTTAGCCAAGAGCAACAGCCACAGCTTCAGGGAAGAGGAACTAAGTCATTTTCTCATGGGTTTCACCCCATCCCAAGCTTCATCTGGGGGAAAAAGAAGGCCGATACTTTGTTTTCTCTCCGCTTTCTAAATTGGTTTGGCAACCATGAGATCGCTATGTGATATCAGAGCCAAAACAAGACTGGCTGTTTCACTTTTTTCCTTTTTAACAGTTGGGTACGGGGTCAGTAAAAGGTGTGCCATCAACATTCCCGAACAGTTTGCATGAACAGGCTGTGAGAAGAAAACTGCACCAAGAGTGGATATTTTATCCAGCCTGAGGTACAAAAATAATGCGTCTCCACCAAAAAATAGCTCCCGACTCACTTTTGGCCAATAAAACCATAATTCCAGCAAATTTACATCTTTCAAAATGCATTTTAATTCATTGGCACACTGAGAGGAAAATGTCTTCAGAGAATGAGAAGACCGAGGTCACAATCTGGAATCTGAAGAGCTGGATTTGAATGCGTATAATATGTGTAATGCAAACTTAGCACAATGCATTAGAGAGAATATAAGCGCCAGCCTAACAGCTGTGGAGCTTGACGGTGAAAAGCACTTAGTAATGAAGTGACCGGTGGGAAGAGAGATGGAGCGAAACATCTCAAACATGTTATCAAGTCTCAGTTGGATGGAAGAGAGGCTGACACCTGCTGCTGACAGCCCCGTTCCAACACACTTAAGGCAACATAATTAAAATTAGTCTCACAAGGATCCATGCAGTTGCATACATTAAAATTCAACATGCTGTGTGCATTACCTGAGCAGTGGGGGTCCATAATGCAGATACTTTCACAGTGGTACGGGTTCGGATTTAGTTGTATAAATGTGTTTTTTTGTTTAAGAAATCAAAGTCGCACAATGATCAGTGCCACAAAACCAATACTACAAATACAAAACCTTTGTCCTGCTATTGAAACATTAGAAGTCTCTACACAATACAAATCAATGGGTTTTGGCATTATTTTGGGCCATTCTTCAAAATATCTTAATTTGAATGTTAGGAATGATATGAGTACATGGTTGATTCAATATAATTTAATTTGGCTGAACTATCCTTTTAACAAATGTATTATTTAAAATATCCTACTGAAATACATTAGAAATGACAACACTGTGTTATAGTGCTTTCAGATTAACATAATTTTGCATTAATTTATGCACTCTTCAACTCTAAAACGTTTAATATACTGTACTCAAAGAATGAGAAAATTCACTTTCTCCAAATAATTAAGTAATCTATTCTTAAAGGAATAGTTCAGCCAAAAATTAAAATCTGCTGAAAATGTACTCACCCTCAGGCCATTCAAGATGTAGTTGAGTTTGTTTCTTTATCGGAACTAATTTTCTAGAAATTTTAGATTATCACTTGCTCTCCAATGAATCGTCTCCAGTGAATGGGTGCCATCAGAATGAGAGTCCCAACAGCTGAAAAAAAAAAAACATCACAGTAATCCACACGACTCCAATCCATCAATTAATGTCATAAAAAAAACAACAACTTCAAACTGTTCTTTCCAGCTTAAATATAAGTCCTGTATGCATAATATAATTTTATCCAGTGAAAAAGTCATCTCACTTGAATCAGGAGAGAAATATGCACAGATCAAACACCGCATAAAACACAAAACTTTGTGCTTCACAAGACATTAATTGATGTACTGGAGTCGAGCAGATAACTTGTGATTTATTTATCAGCTGTTTGGACTCTTATTCTGACGGCACCCATTCACTGCAGACGGTTCATTAGTGAGCAAGTGATGTAATGATACATTTCTCCAAATCTATTCCTATGAAGAAACAAACTCATCTATATCTTGGTAGCCTGAGGTTTGAGTATCTTTTCATCACATTTTCCTTTTTGGGTGAACTAAATCTGTAATAATTATGTTAACTAACTTGTTCCTGGTAGATTGAATTCATATTTTCAATATGAATAATGTAGTTGTCACTAAAATAAAATTGAATTAAATTAGCTAGAAACAGAAAAAGAATCACTACGTAGTAAAGCTTTGTGAGTGACTAGATGGGAAAAACAACACAAAAGCCAATTTTATATGTTTTTGGGAAACATAAATAATGGAGAGACTTGTGAGTGTTTACTGTGACTATTATGTAGGGATTTTGAAGGGTGTTATTTAGGTGATTACCGTTTACTCACAGCGATTAGATAAGTCTGTCGTTTGTTAAGGATTGAGCTGTTACAACAGAAGACTGCTCTGTAAATGTCAAGCTTCAATTAATAAGCAAAGTATCCACTATTTTGACTAAATTATTTTATTATTATACAGTTTGATGTAAACTTATAAGAAAGAAAAAAAATCACATTCACAGTGAGATAATTTATTTGAATTGAGCCAGATACATCAGGTTTATTAAGAACACTAATTATAACCATAAAGGGACCTTAAATAACAACAACAAAACAATCAACAATAGTAATTTAAGGTGTATTCCACTAAAAATAAAAACAAATAAATAAGTTGGGTCCCACTTTATATTAGGTGGCCTTAACTACTATGTACTTACATTTAAATGAATAATTTGGTACAATGCACTTATTGTATACATACATGTGTTTACATTGTACTTATATTTTTAAAAATACCTATATGTAATTACATCTGTAATTAATTTATGTAGAATTACACTGTTGACCCATCCCTTACACCTACCCATACCACCAAACCTGTACACAAGCTTACCCGTATCCCACCTCAATAGCAGCAAATGTGTTTTGCAATACAGTATGAACACAATAAGTACATTGTACTTATTTTTTGATGTAAGTACATAGTAGTTAAGGCCACCTAATATAAAGTGTAACCAAAATTGGTAATAATGGTTATTAATGATGTACATATATCATAATGTGAACATGAAGACTGTACCTTAACACATGCAAAATCAGACAAGTGTGAGGAAAACGAGTTTATCATTGCATTATTTCTATTGATTTTGATGCATTTATCAAAAGCAACATTGAGGCTTCAAGGTATCAATTCAATTTATTCATTGCTCTACTATTTAAACATACCTTTATGTCCACATGCTGTAGATTGTAACGTTTACTACCCAGTGAGTATACAAACTTTGAAGTTTGGTTCTGATCAAATTTTTGCTTTAGCTCAAAGCAAACTTTGAAGTGAGGCAAAATAACAAATAAAAAGTGTTTTCTAAAGATTAATTTAAGACAGAATATCAGGGCTTATATTGTAGCTCATTGTAGATAACTCTTGAGTTTTCACATTCGCGATTTCAATCGCAAGGCTGTTTTTTATGCACGTTTTTCCACAAGGGCTTGAGTATTGCCAGATAACCCTTGCATAAATCACACACTGAATCCAAGATGGGTGATTCTATGTGTCATTGTTTATTGCTTTTGCATTAAGATTGTGCTGACATCCCTGTGCTCCCTGCACATAAAAATGCTTTTGTTTTGATTTTTTTGTTGTTGTTGTTTGTATGTTTGCTTCAGCGTTTTGTGGGAGGGAACACCCAGGGGCTTGCCACAGAATACGCCACAGATCCTGTCCTCGTCTTCAAAAACAGACAATGTGAGGATGAATGTAGGATGAGCATGCAAGAGAAATATAGAGAACTTCTGAGATGAGATTTACAAATTCAAGCATGTCAAGCATGGAATCTTGGGGCAGCGTGAAGTTGAACAACTCTCCCCACAGTAATAACTTCATTTAGAGCGACTGGTGGGTGAAGATAAATCAATGACAGGGGTTTGTTCAGGCAGGGTGGCCTGTAATAAGTGTGTTTCGGTGGTACGTGTACTCTGACAAGCACTGGAGGAACTGTGTAGTAGCACTTTTGAGATGTGTAGGAGGGACAGAGACAAAGATGGAATGGGGAAGTACATGCTAAGTTTAATAAAAAATATATGAATCCAGCATAGGCTCTCTCATTCTTCATTATGAATGGTTTTATTATGTCACATTTCACCTGCCCCCACACGTTTGCTATTGCTCAGTTTTGCAGCAACATAGAAAGTATAGAGAGAAAGACGAAGTCTTTAATACTAGGAGAAAGACATTCATTAGTATCTCCATTCATTTCAAAGGCAGTTGCTTGGCTGGCACAGGGCATTTAAGAAGTACATGATTTGAAATCACTGTGATTTGACTGAATGTTCTGAAATGATCACCTGAGCAGTAAATGCCACGTGACTAATGCCTTTGGAGCCATAGAAAAATGACACCACAACAGTGCTGATTGGCCATAATTTCTAGCCATAGTCACAAATAGTACTAGCAATTTTGTATAAATTCAAACAACGGGGCAAAATCATTATTTTATAGATAAAATGTCTCCATCAAGGTGAATCCCTAAATCTAAATCTCAGGGGTGCCTTAGAAGATCATACTAATTCCGGTGTTCCAAATCATCCAGTTCAGACCAAGACCTAAATAGGTTCAGTTTGAGTCAAGACTGAGATCAGAAGAAGGCTGAAGGTTCATGCAGCCAAGCCCTGGTTTCATGTTAGTGTCCAAGTAAAGATTGACATCTGAGTTTACGAGTGAAAAAGTGAAAGTGGCGTGAAGTCAAGTATGGTGACACATACTCAGAATCTGTGCTCTGCATTTAACCCATCCAAGTGCACACACACCCGGAGCAGTGGGAAGCCATATTGTTGCGGCGCTCGGGGAGCAGTTGGGGGTCCAGTGCCTTGCTCAAGGGTCTCATCTCAGTCGTGGTATTGAGGTCGGAAGAGAGTGCAGATTATTCACTCCCCCCACCTACAATGCCCGCCAGACCTGAGACTCGAACAAGACCTTCGGTTAACAAGTTCAACTCTCTATCCATTAGGCCACAACTGCCCCGACAGGCACGAGTGTGCCTCCCAATCCAGTCCTGATGGTTGATGGAAAACAAACTAGGCTCCTCCTGAACCTATGTTTTGAACTTCATTAAGTTGAGCCCGATTCAAGACTGAGACTTGAAGAGGGTCTGAACAATTCAGACGGTGTAAATATACTTTGCTTTTGGGGAAAAAAGTCTGGTCTTGCATCAGTGTCCAAGTCAAGGCCGAGACCTGAAATGTATCTGAACAGTTCATCCAGTGTAACTATGCTTTCCTTCAGTAGATAGTAGTAGTAGATTGAACCTGATTCAAGACAGAGACTTCAAGAGGGTGGAGTCCTATTCAAGACAGATACCTAAAGGTGGTGGTGTGGGTGTAAACAATTCAGACAGAGTAAATATGCTTTCCTTTGGGGGAAGAAGTCTGGATTTACATTAGTGTCCGAGTATCTGATTCAAGAAACTGTCTCAACGATTTAGACAATGTAAATATGCTTTCTCTTGGGGGGAATGATGCCAGGTTTTGGTTCAGTGTCTGAATCAAGGCTGAGACCAAAGTAGGCTCAGTCTGAGTCAAGACCGAGACTTCAAGAGTGTTGAGTTCTTTTCAAGACAGATACCTAAAGGGAACAATTCAGACAGAATAAATATGCTTTCCTTTAGAGGGATGAAGTCTGGATTTACATTAGTGTAAGACTGGGAGATGATTCAAGACAGAAACTTGAAAAGGCTTGAATCCTATAGATACCTGTGTGGTATGAACAATGAAGCTGGTTTCACATCAGTGTCCGAGTCAAGACGAGACCTAAGCAGGTTTAGCCCGAGTCAAGACTGAGAACTGAGCATGTTGAGTCTGAGTCAAGACTGAGACCAGAAGAAGGTTGAGTGTGAATAAAGACAGAAACCTTAAAAAGAGCCTGAATAATTCAGAACTTCTGCAGCACACACAGCCTTGAGCAGTCCGGGCTTCAGTACTACAACACTGATTAAAATGCTTACAAATTTGCATGAGATTGTGTTTAGCTATCGTGAACTATGACAGTGAATGCAGCAGCAGACAGGGAAAAGTAGTATTTAGCCCTCCTAAAAACTAATCAGACACTGGTAAAACATGTACATAATATAAAGAAATGTCAGTGGCAAATTTGAGCGAGAGGGTGGGAGAGATAAAAGGATTAGCAAATAAAAGCATTTTCTCTCCATGACCTTGGAATGAAATAATTTTGATCAAGTTTCATTCCGCTCTCTGTGCCTTTCAAACAAATGATTAGAAAACATGGTCACATATAGCCTAAACACACAGGTTCTATACTAAATGGCTGATTTTGATTGATTTTTAAGGCATCAGGATTTCTTCAAGCACAAAGGATGTTCCTCAGGACAAATAGATACCTTTAGACAAATTTTAAGCACTACATATATGGTGGTGGATAAAGTGGGAGAAAAAAAGTGTACTATCTTTTTTTTTTTTTTTTAAGTCATAAGCTTAGCAACGTACTAATATCAAAACTTATTGAAATCAACTGTGATCAATCAATTGTTTATTATTTATATGGGTTTCTTCATACTGTATGTCACATTGCCAATTTTTTGGGAAAAAAAGTCCATTGTCTATTGTCAATAGTCTAGTGATGTAAGAAGTCATCTTCGAATCAAGCAGCTTTCTGTAGTTCAATGCTTGTCCAACTTGAACCTATTGCAAAATCTTCACGGGGAAATCTTCCACACTAATGTGAAGTTCCAAATTGTGTGTATTACTACTTTAATGGATTTCATCTGTAAAAAAAAAAAAAAAAAAAACACTGAACAATGGTAACTGCTCAAAAGCTCACTAGAATTTTGAACAGAACCACATTTTCTTACTCTATCCACATTTATAAATGCACATACATTCACAGTCCTCTTTCATTGCTGTTTTTAGTTATATTAATACAAAACAAACAGGACAAATGGTAATTTCGGGCACCTACAGTGCATCTTGCTCATAATGAAAAAGCTTGCTCAGAGATGTATGCAAGACCACATTTAAGCTTCTCCACTGGCTGGTAAATAGCCATTAGCGCCAGGTAACTTAAAGGTAGACAGGAGAGCTTTATAGTGAACAATGACTTTGAAATGCAAAGCAGTCTCAGCCAATCAAACATTTACTCAGGGTGCCTTGGAAAAATGGATGCAGGGTTTCTTGATTTTACTCTCATGTCAGACTTCTGCAAATGTGGCAAACGCAAGAGCTTTCATTTTAACCGTGAATACAAAAAGAAAGGAGATGAAAGCAAAGATCTTTCATCTTTGGCCATAAAAAGGCATCAAAGAGATTTTGGAGAGCCTGCCGACATGTTTTGTGTTGCAGGCAAGAGACATTGTTCTTCTAAGCATCTTTACACTTGATGAAAACTGGCCATTTCATGAAAGTAAACATATAGCTGGAAAATTAGATAACAGCAAAAAGCTGGAGCAAGGATGTGGAGCTGTGTCCACCATTTGCACCCAGTTTTCACAACACCTTACCTGACCTTACAAAAACTGTTTTTAGGGTTTTCTTATTTAAATGATTGGGAAAAGAATTAAAATGCAACAATATATCATAAAATAGTCATATTAATAATACAAAATCAATTATCATGGAAAAATGTGTGTTAGTTTGGTTTAAAATATATATTTTTTTCTTTGTTTTGCTTCCCTCTTAAGCCTTTTAACACGGTGCCAAACAAACCAGCAGCCTGTGCCAACGATCCCTGTGCTGTGGTTGGTTGGCACAATTGCAAAAGACACTTTAGTTGTGAATTAACATAATTTAGGAGATATTTCGTGACATCCAATATGTCTGCATTTTGCCCAAGTACTTCAGTGTGCATTTGCACGGATGTGTTATCTTAACGTTTGCTCCTCTATACCTATTCAACAATGAAAAGTGTGTGCCAACTATACCCACTGCCAGTTTTAAGTGTCATTTCCTCCGCAGAATTCTATTAAACAAAGCACATAATTTGAGATGTGGTGGGAATGATATATGCTGGTGAAGAAGAAATTACAAAAATTAAAGATTTTTCCAATGACGAAAGAGTGGAAATTATGGAAATCAACCCCAAAGAAAGAAGATAAGCACAATGAAAATAAATTAATAGTGATTGGTTTATTTTACAAAATGTGCAGCCACACAAACTCAAAATTGACATATTTACATATTTAGTGTGGAGGCACTAGAAACACATTATGTTTACTGAAAATTGTAAAGATAAAACAGAAATTAGAAAAGAAGATTCTAGAATAATATATTAGATTTCATAAAGTTGCAACCAAGAGCATATTATATACAGTAATAACACAGAACATAATCTAATAGTAGTCAACATGGTTATGATAACCATTCATAACAGATTCACATTTAATATTTAAATTAATAATCTAATTAATAAAAATGATTATTTAAGACAAAAATGTGTTGACTGGTGTTATTTTGATTTCAAATATTTCCCCTGTCTCTCTGTGTTGCTTCCCTCTAAGCTTTTTAACACTTTGCCAACCAAACCAACAATGTGTGCCAATAATCCCTGTGTTGGTGTTGGTTGGCACTACTGCAAAATACACTTGAATTAACATTCATAGTCATGAATTAGCATAATTTAGGAAATCATTTTAAATAAAGACTGCTTACATTTACACATCACTGGGTGTTCAGTATTCAACAACTTGGCTCGTTCCGATGAACGACAGCCTGAACATCATTATAACAGTTAGTGATGTGTTTAGTCTGTCAAGAAACCAAGTACAGCATTATGGAAATTCATTACATACATGCATAATACGTTGTGTCTGCCAATTGCAACTTTATGCCATATGATTCTGAATATATATATATATATATATATAACTGTGAACAATGTGGAAGCAGGCTTACATGTAATATAAGTAGCCTCAGAGGGAACAAAATAATAAATTACATATTACAATTGTGCATAATTATAAATACATTTGTTATGGAAATAGTGGAAAGACAAATAGCGGAAAGCAAGGGGTTCAGGCCAGTGCTACAGACACACAAACTTACACAGCCAGGCTAGGTAAAACCAAAGTTTCATAATGACAGAAATTCAAACCCAACACAACGATCAATGTTTAGAGTGTGAATGAGGAGGTCAAACACACATTGATTTGCCATGAGGTGTCCTGTACATTTCTCTCACTCCAATACAACTGGCGTTTGTCTCTAAAAGACCATTGCTCGTGAGGAGGGAACGCCGTTGACAGCTTCTCCTGTGATGACAGACAATGTGTCAAATCTGGTGGATTATTCAGAGTCACAGATGGGGAAAGCAAATGAGAAAGTTTGGTTGTTCATTGAGGAGCATTCATCCTGCAGTTCCGCATTATAAAGAGCGAGTGCGTCCAATCAAACGTAAATCTTCGCAAAATGTCGTCTCCATATTTCAGAGTGGAGTCTGGTGCCTCCCCACACATTATAAATATTAGCGAGGTGAGATCTCTCATTGTCATTCGTGGAGAATCATTGCATCCCTCAAGCAGAAGGGTGACATTTACTATTCCGGGATGGAGAGATGGGTAAAGGTCTTGCAAGGGTGACACAGAGCAGATGGTTTTGCTCACCGGAGGATTTCTCAACTCATTCATACGCATTCAAACACCTCGTGTTAGTTTCAAAGAGAACATACCCTGAATAACAGCTACAGTTGAGACACATGACTTCCTGTGAAGTGTTTTGCACACCAGAACACTTCTGTCTTTTTTTTTTTATTATTTTGGCTCAGTCTTACTGTTTTTTTTTTTTGTTTTTGTTTTTTCAATATAATATTATATACATATTATATAAATATTTGTTTAAGCTTTAATATTTTAACAGTTGCCATTGCTTACAGTAATTCACCATTGTTAAAATATTAAAGCTTAAACAAACATTTCCCTCCACCCTTATGAAAATACGTAGAAATAGTACACCAAATAAAAACAAAATTTGTGGTATTTATTCGCAAAAATGGACTTTGGCGTACATATGATACGAACGTATTTGGCGGGCATATAATACGCAGTTTTCGCGAGCATATGATACGAAATTTGTTGGCGTGCATATGATAAGCAGTTTTCACGTACATATGATACGCATCTACCCCATAACCCAATCCTACCCATCGTGTAGCATATACATGCCAAAGTCCATTTTTGCATATCAATACCACGAGTTTTCATTTTTATTTGGTGTACTATTTATACACACTTTCATGAGATCGGGTTGAAATTAAGCATGGTTTTACTACAAATAAAGCCAAAGAAAAAAAAAAATAAAAAAAAGAAAAAAAATATAAAAAAATATATATATATGGTTACTGTAGTTAAACCGTGGTACACAAAAGGCCTATTTCTCTCAAATATTGTTCACAAATCTGTCTAAATCTGTGTTAGTGAGCACTTCTCCTTTTCCGAGATAATCCATCCACCTCGCAGGTGTGGCATATCAAGATGCTGATTAGACAGCATGATTATTGCACAGGTGTGCCTTAGGATGGCCACAATAAAAGGCCACTCTAAAATGTACAGTTTTATCACACAGCACAATGCCACAGATGTCGCAAGTTTTGAGGGAGCGTGCAATTGGCATGCTGACTGCAGGAATGTCCACCAGAGCTGTTGCCTGTGAACTGAATGTTCATTTCTCTACCATAAGCCATCTCCAAAGGTGTTTCAGAGAAATTGGCAGTACATCCAACCGGCCTCACAACCACAGACCACATGTAACCACACCAGCCCAGGAACTCCACATCCAGCATCTTCACCTCCAGCATCTTCACCTACAAGATCGTCTGAGACCAGCCACCCGGACAGCTGTTGTAACAATCGGTTTGCATAACCAAATAATTTCTGCACAAACTGTCAGAAACCGTCTCAGGGAAGCTCATCTGCATGCTCGTCATCCTCATCAGGGTCTCGATCTGACTGCAGTTCGTCATCGTAACCGACTTGAGTGGGAAAATGCTCACATTCAATGGTGTCTGGCAATTTGGAGAGGTGTTCTCTTCATGGATGAATCCCAGTTTTCACTGTACAGGGCAGATCGCAGACAGCGTGTATGGCGTCGTGTGGGTGCGCAGTTTGCTGAGGTTAATGTTGTGGATCGAGTGGCCCATGGTGGCGGTGGGGTTATGGTATGGGCAGGTGTATGTTATGGACAACGAACACAGGTGCATTTTATTGATGGCATTTTGAATGCACAGAGATACCGTGATGAGATCCTGAGGCCCATTGTTGTGCCATTCATCCACGACCATCACCTCATGTTGCAGCATGATAATGCACGGCCCCATGTTGCAAGGATCTGTACACAATTCCTGGAAGCTGAAAACATCCCAGTTCTTGCATTGCCAGCATACTCACTGAACATGTCACCCATTGAGCATGTTTGGGATGCTCTGGATCAGTGTATACGACAGCGTGTTCCAGTTCCTGCCAATATCCAGCAACTTCGCAAAGCCATTGAAGAGGAGTGGACCAACATTCCACAGGCCACAATCAACAACCTGATCAACTCTATGCGAAGGAGATGTGTTGCACTGTGTGAGTCAAATGGTGGTCACACCAGATACTTACTGGTTTTCGGACCCCCCCTCCCCCCTCCCCCCTCCCTCCTCATAACAAACCTGACAGGAACTAAACTACACTTAACATAACCGTGATAGTTGTAACTATCCATAGATATATTATATCTGAAATACAACATCAAGTATGTTCATGTGTTCCTACTTTTCTTGACAGATATGTGTAAAAGATGTGTGTGCAAAAAAACAAAAAAAAAAAACATGCTCAACCTATGTTTAATGAAATCTGCAGAGTGTTGATCTTGAACCCAGGCAAAATATTACACATGAGCGTAGATGTACTAAAGTTCAAATGTTCAACATGATTTGCATATTTTCAAAGCAGAGCAACACAGATACAACAAGACAAGCCAGAACTGCAATTTCCCCTCTGCATTTCCATAATTGGCTCAACGTTGATAAATGCAGGGTGCCATCATATTCTCAAAGCTCCAAAATGAATATATAATCACTCTGCAACCATCTTTGCTTTTTGCAGATGTTTGCTACCTCTAAATAGCTTTCCATTTGACCTTTTCTGTATTTTATTACTCCAATCAGTCACACAGATCACCCAGAAACATTCAGAATCCATCAAGCACTGAACATGAATACTTTATTAAGACATTAAAACAAGTCTTCACAGCAGTCAAAATCACAGCATATTATGTTTGACTCAGTCCTGAATGTCTCGCTCTTGTAATTACAACCACTTTGTGCTTTATAAAATGATGGAGCTAATGATGATTGTGGGCTACTTTTATTCCTTCTTTTAAGTGTTCCAGACTTTTACAACGTGATCGAGAGTAATAAATACAACTATTACTGCAAACAACGTTTAAGCATTTAACCTTCATGTTCTGCTGAGATACAGTATAAAGTTACGTGTGACAAAATGTTGTATATGTACAAATAATAATAGTAATTTGAAATTAATCTAGTACACTCTATTTAAATTATTTAATATATTTACATGACTTAATCAAATCTCAGAAGACAGCTAGTATTAAAGATTGATCCTCTTTGTTGAAAAGGGTGAGTACAGTTTTGTACACAAGAATGAAATTTAAGTATGTATAGGGTACATTCTGACATGCTGACTATTTGAGGGACTGTTTGCAAAGAACACATTTTTGAATTCTTCTGCTGCTTTCCCATTGTTTTTCTAGACAGGTGTCTATTATCGCATCTTTTGCAGCATCTCACCATGACAGTCTCACTTTAAATGTTGTTCAACTTTTATAAAACAGGTCTCATGGTCTTGCTTTATAAAAACATTCCACATTCCCCATTTCATGATTTTAAGTGCAAAAAAATGTGTTCTGTGTGATCATTCAAGCAAACATTTCAAAAATATAACTTCAGTAAATATTTCCTCATCCATTTGTCCTGTTGTCAGTATATGTCAGAAATAAGACCTGTTCACACCAAAAACAAAAAACAAAAAAAAGTTTCAATTTTCACATGTGATTTGTCTGTTCAGCCAAATTTGTAAAACAAAACTAGCTGAATGAATGGGCCAAATTCACTCTTTGACTTAGATTATGCTTGTAGAGAAGCAATTCAAGCAATTCGCAAATTCTGTGTTTACCCATTTACTACAGTACACATAACACCCCTGAGCAACTGTTTCATTTGAATTGTATCTGTTTGTGATTCTACCATAGTCTTTTAATGGAATCTGTGTGGCTATGTTCTAAACATCAAGTAAGTTAAATTCTACTTAAGTTAAACGCTTAAATTCTGTTTGCACAAACATCTTCTGTTGGCAACAGCACCTCAAGGACACTGAAAAAAAAAAAAAAAAAGTTAAACCACTGTGTCATTTATTTAAAGTGCAGTTAGTTCATGATACTTGGTGATTCTAGCCGCCCCTACACTCTTGAAAATTATTTATAGTCTAAATACTTTTTTATAGTATAAAGTACTTTTTAAAAAAAATAAATAAATAAACCTTATGTGCAACAGATATGTGTCAGGATTCATCTGTCTTGTTTGAGTTCCCCTTAGTTTTCTTAGTTAATAATTTACTGTTCATAAAGTAGATTCACCTGTGGCAGGTTTAGTTGGCTTGTTATCCTGTGTATCCCTTTCGGTTTTGTCTGTTATTGTCTATTTAAAGGTGCTTTTCTTTTCACCTACATTTTTTCTGTGCTTTTGAATGTTTTATTTTGTTTATTAAAGATAGATTGCTGCAAGATATATATTTTTTTCATGGAAAACATAGATTTCAAGAAAGTGTTCTTTTAAGGAATGTTTACCAAAATATTTCTTTAAGGAATGTTTACCAAAATATTTCTTTAAGAAATGTTTACGAAATCTTTATGGAGACCAAAATGGTTTTTTTATAGCATTGCTGCAAACCCCCTTAACAAAACCTTTATTTTGAAGAGTGTATGGAGTAGACAGAGAGACAAGATGTACTTCTCTGTACAAAAATCCACACTGAGCCACACAGGTATAAAAAAAGCAGTGTTGACCTGGTCTACAATACCAGAAACACTGAATTGCTTCCAATAACATATATTTTAAGTTCTGTACAGGAGAGGTTTACCCTAATACAGGTGAAATACAAGACCAGAAATAGCAAAGATGAGAGTAGCAGCTGCACATCAACAGAATACACAGAGCTTAATGACCTCATAGAAGAAACAGCAGAGAAAGAATAAGCAGCTGAGGAGTGATGAGAACATGAGGAAGAGGCAAGCAAGAGGGCCATTGAGAGGGTGAGCCAGACTTTCAGGAGGCATGATGAAGAGGTAGAGGATCACGGAAATAACTAACGTAGGAGACGAAGTCAAGATTTTTAGGGAGAGAGGTCAGGCTGGCAGGACTCTGAGGGAAAAGGAAGTGGAATTAAAAATAAAAAAAAAAGATATAAGAGCAAGCAAAGGCAGTACAACCCTCAGATGAGTGCATTGATGCAGCTAATTAATTGCAATTCTCAACAAAGCAGAAACTACAAAAAAATATTTTTTTGAATACTACTCAAACCAATTTTAACTCTTTTTACATCAATGAACTTGAAGTAATTTGCTATATCCCCAAAAAACACTCACAGACACTCAACCTTATCATACTGAAAGTTCTCAATGCAGCAATTCAGCTGTCATCTCATCATTTTTGCCTTCTTAGCTACTGAGGTTCAGCAGATTACTTCCGTTCCATCCACATCTGCATTCAGTGTAGACATCGTCACTGATTAAAATGGGTTCTGTTTGCTTTTGACATGCCATTTAATACTGGCATTTGACATTTTTTAAGCATTTTCTCCCTAGTTTGATTTGAATTGTAAAGCCAGCAATTTTAATTAAATAACAAGTTATGTTGCAGTTCTGTATAAACATACTAACCAATTAGCGAGTGACAGATTTACTTGCCAAAACTACTTTGTACTTGCATTTGGCGCTTACAAATGTTAATTTTGTATTACTTTTATGCGAGCATGAAACACCAGAGAAAGCCCATGTGACTGCTGTGCTCACAATATGGAATTTTTTTATTTTGAATGTTCAATAATTATTTTCTTCTGTAAAACTGGATGTTATAGTGGGGTAAGCATGTTCAGAATTCAAGCAGATTACCTTACATATACATATACCTAACATATATTAAAATTGAAAATTATACCCCCACATATCATTACTTATACATTTTCAGATCCAGCTTGGGAGTCAGAACCAGGAAGGCAAAAAAGGGAAAAAAAAAAAAAGTGAGCTGCTTTTCCAGCACTTGTAAAACTAAAACTGGAGCTTTTCAGAGACGGATAAGGAAATTTCTGCAATTTCAGTAAAACAAATTAATTTGTACATTTTCTTTTCTGTCTGTAAGCTTCACAATGACAGCAAAGTGTATTTTGATGTAAAAGTGTATTAATGTCCACACTAAATAAATCCTAATTGCTTAATGACATAGTTATGCAGACTGTGGAGACACTCTGTAAGAGTTTAAATGGTATAATCCCACCATGTGGCACCAGGAAATTGCTTCTGTTTGAGCTCCAGCCACTTCCTGTCAATTGGATGTAAAATGACAAAGAACGTAATAGGAAATTAGATGAGAAAGGAACAGCAATAAAACATGGCTCAGACACCCGTTTTTAATCTAGATCTAAATAGCAGTCAACATCTGAATGCGACGGCTGAGGTCAGGTCTCTAAATAATTATATTTAACAGTATTAAAGTTATTAATACTGTATCATATTAAAATATATATATATATAAATATATTCCAATATAAAACAGATATTTTAAACAGTAAAAAAATAAAATAAAATAAAATAAAATAAAATAAAAGTATATATATATATATATATATATATATATATATATACTGTATTTCACAATATAACTGATTTTACTGTATTTTTGATCAAATAAATGCAGCCTTGTTGTACAAAATATATTTATTTCAGAATAATATCTATAAATAGTATTGATATACTATATATGTGGTACATACATACATACATCATTGTAATATTAAATAAGAAACAATATTTACACATTATCTACAAAATATATTTAGTCTCCATTTAAAGTAATTTCTGATTATATTAATTTTAAAAGAAAGTAAGAAGAAAAGAAAAGAAAAACGCTACTTCAAATTATCAGAAACATTCTAGCTATTAGTAATTATTTTGAATGGGACACTGTTCTAAGTCTGACCTTCTGTCAACATTCAATTCAATGCTTGTGAGTAATGAAGTGTGAAACTCATTGCCCATGTGAGCTTTTCACAGCCAAGCGCCAAGCATGAATCAGACTCATTTCTAAACCAGCCTGAGGACTGGAAATGTCTCAGCAGAGAGGAGCATTGTGGTCTGGAGGTACAGTTCATTGCCTCTGACAAAACATCATGTTAGCTGCCTGACTTTCCTGTGTCACCTGTGCTTGAAGAGAGTTCACGCAATCTCTTCCATTACAGAAAACAGTCAAAGTGGACAATCTGCTCTTACAACAAGAGTAAAACAAATTCTGTCCAACCTGTCAGCTTCAGTTAATAGTTTCAACAAATGGACTGGAATGGCCTCCAACAGCAAATGGAGACTCCATCATCTCTGGGTTTCATGGCCTTTGTGCTGCTCTACTTCATCACAACACTGTAAAGATTTACTTTTGAAAGGAAAAAAGTCTGACAGGCCATGAGAACTCAGTGTTGTCCATTAAACTGGTGGGCAGAGGTAGGAACATGGTTTGGAGGTCTATAAACATCCACTCGGTACTCAGTCAATAGTTGCCCTTGGTTATGGCACGATGACCCATCGAAAACCCACTGCAGAGGTTATAAAAAAAAAATGGAAGCAGACTAAAAGAGAAAAAATGCCTGTGTGCCTCACGTGTATATTTCACTCAGAAATGCTGGGCTTTTGTACTGTTGTGAAAAGATTTTAGGATGTGCACCTTGGCTATTCTCTTGCAGCTTTCCCTGATTTTACTCAGTTTTGTTTGACTTGGTAACAGTTCTGTGTTCAAATCGCAAGGTTGTTCTGTTTCTTTTCATTCACATCATATTTCTTGATACGTTCTATATTCTATATTCTATGTTTTATGTGTATGTCTGTAATTTGTTGTTGGATGATAAATTCTGAAGAAAAAAAAACACTTCACTTCAGTCAGTCAGTCAGTCAGTCAGTCAGTCAATCAATCAAGCAAGCAATCAATCAATCAATCAATCAGTTACTTAAAAAAAAAGTTAACTAAAAATAGAAATCTTAAAAAAAAATTAAAAAAAATAAATACAATTTTTTTAATTCAGCTACATCAACACTGAATATAATTTCTCATTTTAATGTACTTTAACCGGAAGTTGTACAATAAAGAAAACTAAAACTGAAATAAATATATAATAATTATTAATACATCTTAAAAATAAATCAATAAAACAAATGGTAAAAACGATTAAAAAAATACAAAATCTTTAAGGCATGAAATGAAAATGGAAAATACAAAAACAAATTCAAAAAGTTAAAGGGGTCATGACATGAGAAACCAAATTTCCCTTGAAGTCTTTGTATGCTTAATACATCCTGCAAATTCCATAACTTAAAAAGTCATCATCATCAATAAAAAGTATTTATGTAATAGCCCTCAGAAAATGGCTCATTTTGGATTCATAGGGACAAGGTGACATCAGCTAGCCCCAGTCGTTCGCATAAAAAACGCCCTCAGAGCAACACGCCCCTTAAAAACAGAATAATAAAATCATTTATTTCTGTTTTTGTTTGTTTGTTTAAAATACTTTAATAACACTAAACACTATAATAGCACGTATTTCAATATACCACTTAACATTTCTTATTACTAAGCAAAAAGGGAAAAGGTAAATGCCAGTGTAAACCACATACAATTTCCTTCAGTGTCTGTTTTTCAATATGCAAAACTTTCCCATAGTCAACTTAACCCCAATTAAATAAATAAATAAATAGATAAATTGTTAGTACTACGATAGATAGATAGATAGATAGATAGATAGATAGATAGATAGATAGATAGATAGATAGATAGATAGATAGATAGATAGATAGATAGATAGATAGATAGATAGATAGATAGATAGATAGATAGATAGATAGAATAGATAGATAGATAGATAGATAGATCACAAGGGGAAGTTGTGGCCTAATGGTTAGAGAGTCGGACTTGTAATCCAAAGGTTGCGAGTTCGAGTCTCGGGCCGGCAGGAATTGTAGGTGGGGGGAGTGAATGTCCAGCGCTCTCTCCACCCTCAATACCATGACTGAGGTGCCCTTGAGCAAGGCACCGAACCCCTAACTGCTCCCTGGGCGCCGCAGCATAAATGGCTGCCCACTGCTCCGGGTGTGTGTGCACGTTGGATGGGTTAAATGCAGAGCACAAATTCCAAGTATGGGTCACCATACTTGGCCGTATGTCACTTCACTTTAAAAAAAAAAAGATAGATAGATAGATAGATACACTGTAAAAAGTGCTAAGTTCGAGGAATTGAAAAAATCGAGGAAACCCGTTGCCTTAAAATTTTTAAGTAAATGATAATTTAAAAAAGTTAATTAAAGTTCACTTAACTTTTTTTTTTTAATTATTATTTACTTAATAATTCTGAGGCAACGGGTTTCCTCAATTTTTTTTTTAAGTTAAGTCAATTTAGCACTTTTTACAGTGTAGACTAAAAAGCAAAGAGCTAAAAGCATGGTGTCCTGAGTTTTTAACTGGGCTTTTGGACACATGTCTTGACCAATTAGATATTATCTTAGCTCGGGGTGTTGCTCTGTTTCTCCTCCCAATACATAAATCAACATGTTTTCTGTTCAGTCACATGGTCTGAACTTTCACGCTCTTTGCAGAGTATAATTTTGGACATGATTTCTGTAACCAGAATATGATACAATTGACAAAGAATTGATTGATAGAAACATCTAAAGCATGATTTTTCACACTCATACGTACCAAACATGAATATAGACACTTAAGCTATTCAATAGTTATTAATAAGATATATTATACACAATGAGTGATTAGGACATGATAGTCAAATGTGTGGGTTACATACATAATATAGAGTTATGCATAGAAATCATTAGTTGCTCATAAGTCCTTTTAAGATGATTTTGGTGCATAAAAGACCGTTTCTGTGTCATTCTGTGGACGTGAGAATGTGTTCTGTGGAACACAGGTCAGAAAGGTTTTGGAAGGAATTTCAGTCTGGTTCTTGTCTGCTAGTTAGTTGGGGGAAGTCAATCTAAGGAAGCTCATGATTCCTATCATGAATTTACATGTGATGGCATCTCTGTGCATCTCTTTGACCATCAATCAATCAATGATTACTTGCCCCAGATTTGATCTCCTTTCTGAGTTGGGATTATTAATAAGTGTTCTTTGTGTCAATTTAGTAAGCCAGGGCTATTCAATTAAGTTAATTTGAGGGCCGGATTATCGAATTGAATATTTGAAGGGGGCAAGGGGGTGGGGGCCGTCCCGATGTTTTTCTGGGGGCCTATAAAATTGGAAATTAAATTTAAACGCATATTCAGCAGTAAAATTAACTAATATTACCAACAGTAACATCTAAAAAAGATTAGCATTAGTGCTATCTGCCATTCAATTAAAAAAAATAATAATAATTCTGCAATTAATTTAAAAAATGTGACTAAACGCATACAATATATTTGTTGTCATATTTTCACACTGAACTTCCAAATGAATACAGAAACAACCTAAAGATGGTATATTTTAAATGTGTTTAATGGCATCTTTTTACTAGCCTACCATTAATGAAGAAGTATCATTGATACAAATATTATATGTTACTGTTTTCTCTATTAAATCCATTTTTTCCTTTAATTTTAGACATTAATTATAGCCATTTAATATTACAGTATAATTTAAATGTTATGATATATTTGTTTTAACATTTAATAGGCTTTGAAAAATATAATAACTTTTTATAAGTGAACTTAAATCAATCTTCACATAAACTATAAATTGTATGCATAAGCTATATTGATTATTCTTTATTCAAGCTACAAAAGTTAATCAGCAAGCAGAGCAGTCCAGTGATTTCTCTTTTTCTTTAGTTCTTTGATTTACATCAATTACAGACTGCAGCAGGTTTCACTTTAAAAGCAGCACTGTTTCTTTAATAAAACCTGATGCACATGACGTGGATGTGACACATATCCAATTTTCTCCCAACTCTTTACAGTCATTTAGGATTTTATAACTGATTTAAGACTGTGTTTATGAGGTAACTCGCCAAAACCACGTATTTTTACATCATTGTGTGTGGTTTTGTCCATTGAAGCACTGGCACGCTTGTCTGAAGCAGCTCAGTTTATGAGCAACATCCAAACGCTCAGATTTTCAAACTATACTTCCTGCTTTGATAAAAATCTTCGTCCAGTGTCGGCGCTATTTCTCGCCAGAAGTTATGACCGATAACACTGTCTTTAAACTTGTTTAAACTAACGCTAGAATTGTGGATATCTCATAACTCCCTCACGTATGCGCTTGTCAACGCTGCCATCTATTGATTTTGCGGTCTCCATTAGATTGTTGTTATTGCGTCTCTCCCTTTTAGTTTTGGCTGGCCTGGGCCAGTTTTGCCACCTTGTGGACAAACTAATTAGTGCAAAACCAATTCAAGGCAAATGTGCAATCTGTGCACTCTTCTTCTTCCTTGATGTTTAACGACGGTTGGCATCCAACTTCACTGGTGCATTACAGTAGGTGGCCTACTGTACTGGAGTGTGAACTGGAGCTAGACAGAGATAAACTATATGTAGAAGGGAGATTTTCTGTGTACTCTTCCTCGGGCCGGATGAAGATGATTGGCGGGCCGGATTGGGCCCGCGGGCCGCCAATTGAATAGCCCTGTTGTAAGCTGTTCTGTGAAAGAGGCTTGCTTCAAACTGGCTGGCTCTAGGGTATCGTGGAAAGATTTATGACAAACATCCTTTTGTCTCGGGATCCCGGGCCTCTTTGCGGAATTTGGCTCTTTTGGTGATTCTAACGCCAATCTGATTGAATCTTAAATTGTCTTATTCGCTCTGATATCCCACACTGATTAGGTGATGAGAGACAGGTGGCTGCAGTTGGTGAGTGCTGATGAGTCCGGGCAAAGGATTATGGGAAATGGAGTCCGAAGTAAATTGGCAAGAGCCTGGAATGGAGTGCCCTCTAGCGTAGCTCACGGACACTCCAGTTAGAGATTATGACAGATAGATAGATAGATAGATAGATAGATAGATAGTTAGAGATAAATATATCTATATAGAGAGTTTTTGGAGCAGATAACATGAGCCTTTGGAGTTGCAGGACAATCATATCATGACAAATCTTGTTGGCTAATCACTCCACAAAAGCAAAGTCACAAATCCTTCACCATCAAGCTGTATCCTAAGCTGTGACATTAAATAGGAGGAAAACATAGGTCTATTCACACATTTACAAGCATAATACATTCTATCCATCTTTGAGCATACCAAATAAAGTCATTCATTTTACTCTAAATACAGTATGTCGTCTTTTCTACAAGACTGTGGATGTAAGTGAACTAAAATCCATTCACAGGGCCTTTCAGTTGCCTGCTGCTGCTCTGTCCTTTGCTGTATTTCAGGTGCTCACTCTCCCTCCCTTCCCTTTATCAATCTGCATCTGAGAACGAAGGAAATAAAACCTGATGATATGTGACATGTTTCTCTCCTGCAGGACCAAACAACATTCCCTGACCTTCCCTCAGCAATGCCTCACCTTGACCAGAACATTCTGTGGTGTAGATCTTTAATCTCGGTGATTCAACAGCGCAGGGCTTGCTTTATCGAATGCAGAGCAGTTTACCTCACTGAGCTCAAGAGTTTAGATTCTGGTCCTCAGGGCCACCGTAATGAGTTTGAGGCGAGCGGTGAGGATCTTTATTTTCAGCGTGTGTCGCCACTGTCATTTACACCGTGGAGGTATGTGACATGAGAGCAGAATTGTTAAGAGCCATTGTGTGAATATTTGATGTGTGTTGGTCTGAGTGTCATTGTGAAAGTGCTTGTTGTGAGACGCTGGTCACTCTGAAACGAATAGCTTGCTGTGACACTGATTACTCCATTAGCCTCACCACTGCTGCACTACTGTATATAGAAATAGTCCACCTCATTCTCACATTTTAAACATGTATAACTTTCTTTCTTATGGGGTGCAAAAATGAATAATGAGGACTGGAGCTTTCAAAATTCTATATAACTCATGTCCTGGCAAGTCTCATGAAGCCTTTGTTTGAGAAATGGACCAATTTTTAGTTATTATTCAATTAAAAATTGACAAACCCAGCATTTCTTAGTGTGTTCATGAAAGAAATAAAAAGATTAATTCATGAACGAATCATACTGGCCAGGTTCTTAAGTTCATCTTCAAATTCAAGTTGGCAGCTGTTCTCATTCTTATATTGAGACAATTTTAAGTAAAAAAATAAAATAAAAGATAATAATAATAATATATATATATATATATATATATATATATACTTCTTGTTGAAATTATATTTTAAAGTGACAATTCCCCCAAAAATGACAATTCTGTCATTAATTACTCACTCTCATGTCGTTCCAAACCTGTAAGACCCTCATTCATCTTCGGAACACAAACTGAGATATTTTTGATGAAATCTGAGAGCTTTCTGACCCTGGAGCTTTCCGCGCCATTTTTTCATGAATGAATTTTGGGACTTCACCTTGTCTGTCCAATAAAGATGTTTACTGTTAGCTGCTCTCACAGCAGCAAAAAAATTGCTAGTCAACCGTTGGAATCTTCCTCACACAATGGATAGACAAACCTGGACTCTGAATTTGTTGGACATTATCTCAATGGAACTCTCAACTTCTCGTATACATGGATCTAATGTGAAAACTGTAAATTCATGGCATTCAGCTTTTAATGTCGTGTAATCTTTTCTAAAATCTTTATAAAAATTATTTTATTGTTATTTATTCATCTATTAATATTAATGTTATTTTATTTTATTTTATTTTTTTTAAGTCTACCAGGGGGTGGGATGGGTTGGGGTGGGTTCTAAATTTGTACAGCTGCTTTTTGTTTTATACTACTATTCCCAGAAGAAAATTCAATAAACGGTTGTTAACAAAAAAAAAAAAATATATGATTCAAAACCATCCTCAGATTTTCATACACAACAAATTGTAATTATACATGTAATATTTAAACATTTTGTATAAAGCTTGTTTTATACAAAATGTACAAATCAAATGTAACCCTAACCCTAAAGTATAAGCCCTAAACCTGGCAGGAAAGTCTATTAAGTTATATGTATTATACAGTTTTACCAATTATAAAGACATGTTGAATAATGCTTTGAATGCCAAAAGTATGTATACACCAGAATGGAGCCAGACCAAATGTGAGATTGCCTTTGTAATTGGCTATGCAGTAGTCAGAAAGAAAGGTTGTTTAGAAGGAAAAGCATGTTTTTATTGCTCAAAGGAATGCGGGCAAAGCAACACTCACTCAATTCCCCCTTAGGAAAGCCACATAATGCCCATAAAACTGACTATTTTCTAATTAATTCATAAGAAAACCTTTCTTTGAATGAACACACATATCCTTCAGGTCATTGTGTATATTATTACTGTTCTTGTATATGTTATTGTGTATTGTATACTGTTTTATGCATGCTTATGATAGATCACTAGTTAATATCACCTCACTTATACCATATTTGGTCTCTATCAATTTGTCTTCGGATCATCTAATTGAGAGTGTATATTATGTTGATACCTATGCAACACATTAGTGTTCTAAGAATCTTTACTAGTTTGAAGAACTTGAAGAACTCCAACACCACCAAACCTTCAAACCATCAGAACTTTCATCCGAGACTGCATCCGGACTCTCGTTCAACGACCAAGGCAATGCAAGTATCGTACATTTAACTAAATGAAACAGAGGTTTAGTATAAGCTATAAACCCCATTATGAACAGTGCTAATGGTTTTACTCAGGTGTTTAACTGACTATTTCCATAACTGCATTCTCTGGTTTCTCTAATGGCTTCATTCATCCACTTTAGCTCCCCTTTGTACGCATGAGTGTATGTTTATTCGTTTGTTTGTTTAGATTAGTTATGGGTGACAGCATTTAGTTAATAAAAGTTTGTGCACAAATTACATGAGTTTCTGGTTCTGCCTTGCAAATTAATGTCCCTTTATGATTTTGACCCTTGCTGCATGCTCTAACGCATTAATAGGAAAGTATTTTCTGTGGCCACGGAAATATCCTTTCTTAGAGTTGATATGAACTTACACTGAATGTTCGCTGGACGAACAGATTAGTTGATGACAATTTAATTCTGCTACAGTTATTACTGGCAGCCAATATAAATAATTGTAATTAATTACAATTAATTATAAATATTTATATACATTTCCCTTCTGAGCTGATTTGCTACATTTTCTTGGTTTAGTAAGACAAATTAATAACATTCACTAAAAAACTGCTCAAAATAAGGTAATAGAATATTTTGATTTCATGTTAGCTTTAAGACACTTTTGTTAAACATATATGAATCAATTATCAATTGATTTATAAAAAAAATAAAAAAAATACAAATTTGAAATATAAATATTATTCTATTGTTAAACATTCAGTTAAATGAAACAGTAAATGAATACTTTAATGAATCCCTTTTCAAGTTTTTTAATTAATTGCACCAATAACACATAATGCAACTTTTAAAGTGCATTAAAACTGGTTAGCATTATTAACTACAAAAATAAGATATGCAACATATGCATTGCATCTCGGCTCCAAAGGGGTTTATCAAAACTCATGGTCACATCTCCCACATGGACAGCACTGGACAGATTTTGGAACAGGAAGACTAGTTTCTCTCCAAGCGACTGGCTGCCACCCAACGCTTTCCGCCTCTTATTTGCATAAAGTTTAGTGTTTTGCATCTTTTTGATGGTCTCACCACCCCACTCCACTGTCAATTCCACAATCCCATGCACAAAGTGTTGCTCACCTTCCATAGAGAATAAATCGAAATGTTCGTTCATCTCCACTCACTCCACGCCATACGTTCCGGCTCAAATTACTATCCCCAACTTTGTCACAGACCAACTGGTCAGCTTGTATTTTTTTACTTTGATTTCAGAGCACTTGCTCAGAGAACGAGGGTTTTTGGAGAACAAAAGCTAAAACGATGTGAAATCACGGAAGAAAAGGCAGTTGGAGGAACCCTCAGGCAGCCTGTACACATGGATCCCCATAAGCCCTGGGTGGAGGTGATACTTTCGTCCAGGGTCACAGCTGTCCCTCTTTGCTGTTTGATGATGGAGACTGATTGGTCTGGCTGAGTTTCACAGGCTTCTGTGGCCGTTTTAACCCACGATGGGCCGCCCGGGAGCTGCTGTACAGATGGCTGATTAGGGAAAACTTTCTGTGACATTCTGTATTTCTGTGGGAAAAGGAGATGACCGACGTGTGATCCTCATAACAAAGTCTCCTTTTTCTATCCTCTTTCTGTTTCTTGAAGGACACACAAGTAGCTCCTGCCTTTAAAAGAGGAATTTAGCCCTGATCTGTGTTTTGTTCTACAAAAATGCACAATATTTTGCTCCAAAGCATGTCCTGAAGTGTTTTACATAAAAGTGAAAGTTAATTTCTTCATGTTCTAATACTTTTTTTTTTTTTTTACATTTTAAGTTGTAGAAATTAACCTTAATGAACATGTACGTAATAACAGACTATTCATAAATTAACATAAACCTAGATTAATAAGTGTTGTTATGTTAGTTCACAATATCTAATGAATTCATCTTTATTATTATTATCATATTGAATGGTATTGCTCGTATTAAAAACAATATTACATGTTGTTTTAAGTTAACAATCCAACATACTCTCTCTCTCTCTCTCTCTCTCTATATATATATATATATATATATATATATATACTGAACAAAATTACAAACGCAACACTTTTGTTTTTGCCCCCATTTTTCATGAGCTGAACTCAAAGATCTAAGACTTTTTCTATGTACACAAAAGACCTATTTCTCTCAAATATTGTTCACAAATCTGTCTAAATCTGTGTTAGTGAGCACTTCTCCGAAAACCAGTAAGTATCTGGTTTGACCACCATTTGCCTCACGCAGTGCAACACATCTCCTTCGCATAGAGTTGATCAGGTTGTTGATTGTGGCCTGTGGAATGTTGGTCCACTCCTCTTCAATGGCTTTGCGAAGTTGCTGAATATTGGCAGGAACTGGAACATGCTGTCGTGTACGCTGATCCAGAGCATCCCAAACATGCTCAATGGGTGACATATCCGGTGAGTATGCTGGCCATGCAAGAACTGGGATGTTTTTAGCTTCCAGGAATTGTGTACAGATCCTTACAACATGAGGCCGTGCATTATCATGCTGCAACATGAGGTGATGGTCGTGGATGAATGGCACAACAATGGGCCTCAGGATCTCGTCACGGTATCTCTGTGCATTCAAAATGCCATCAATAAAATGCACCTGTGTTTGTTGTCCATAACATACACCTGCCCATATCATAACCCCACCGCCACCATGGGCCACTCGATCCACAACGTTGACATCAGCAAACCACTAACCCACACGATGCCATACACGCTGTCTGCCATCTGCCATGTACAGTGAAAACCGGGATTCATCCGCGAAGGGAACACCTCTCCAAAGTGCCAGACACCATCGAATGTGAGCATTTGCCCACTCAAGTCGGTTACGACGACAAACTGCAGTCAGGTCGAGACCCCGATGAGGATGACGAGCATGCAGATGAACTTTCCTGAGACGGTTTCTGACAGTTTGTGCAGAAATTCTTTGGTTATGCAAACCGATTGTTGCAGCCGCTGTCCGGGTGGCTGGTCTCAGACGATCTTGGAGGTGAAGATGCTGGATGTGGAGGTCCTGAGCTGGTGTGGTTACACGTGTTCTGCAGTTGTGAGGCCGGTTGGATGTACTGCCAAATTCTCTGAAACGCCTTTGGATATGGCTTATGGTAGAGCAATGAACATTCAATTCACGGGCAACAGCTCTGGTAGACATTCCTGCAGTCAGCATGCCAATTGCATGCTCTCTCAAAACTTGCGACATCTGTGGCATTGTGCTGTGTGATAAAACTGCTCATTTTACAGTGGCCTTTTATTGTGGCCAGCCTAAGGCACACCTGTGCAATAATCATGCTGTCTAATCAGCATCTTGATATGCCACACCTGCGAGGTGGATGGATTATCTCAGCAGAGGAGAAGTGCTCACTAACACAGATTTAGACAGATTTGTGAACAATATTTGAGAGAAACAGGCCTTTTGTGTACATAGAAAAAGTCTTAGATCTTTGAGTTCAGCTCATGGAAAATGGGGGCAAAAACAAAAGTGTTGCATTTATAATTTTGTTTAGCGTATATATATATATATACATATATATATATATATATATATATATATCTACCTGGTCTCATGGCATTTACGTACCTGGGTGCACTTTTTAGCGTGACATGAAATACGTACCAATAAGTACATATCACTGCAGTTTCCAAAATAAATGAACACTTTCAAACAAATTTACAGAGTTTTGATTAATAAAGTGTAATTTTTGCTCAATTACTTGAAGAATATCACGCTATGACTTCAAAACAATATTAATATGCTGGGAGATTTGAAAACTGATGCTTTTGAACGTTAGCATCGCACACATCCAGCTTCATATCTATGGGTTTTCATAGATGACAAGTTTGTTCGGTAGCTCACGGAGTACGGAGACGGACTTAGAAGACGAGAAGCACCGGTTTGAATCCCGTGTAACTACGGTTCGACAAAGCAGTTAAAATCTGCGTGAAGCGAAGTTTAAATGGCACAGTTGCATCAGCTAATATGTTTTTATATCAGTTTTGCATTTGTTAACACTATCGGGTAGGTTTAGGGTTGGATTTGGTGTAGGGTATATTTCCAACATGATAGAGCATTAACCTTTAGTGACAGTCCCCGGATATTTGAATTCTGAACCGCCGCAATACGTATCTGAAGCAACGTAACAAAAAAACAGCAATACGTACCAATATCTACGTAATAAAAACATGCCAGGGTTCACATATTGAACCTGTGTTTTAGCGCCACTCAGTGGACATTTCTATTTGAAACTGCGGCGAAACGTGCAGCAAGGTACTTAAAACGGTGTCGTAAAAAGTGCGCAGAGGTACGTATTTTTATGAGACCAGGTAGATATATATATATATATATATATTGGCAAATTGCAGCAAAATAAATGCTACCTTTGTACAATATGCTGTAAACTAATTTAGAAATTATGCACGTATTGAAAATAAATTGAATTTGGAGTGCTGCTAATTTACAATAATTCACTCAAAATTTTATTTAAAGCTAAATTTGCATAGTAATTACATTATCTCTTAGATTCATGTAAATACTTGTCAGTATTTGTAACATATTTTGTAAATTCTTGGGTGTTTGACTCACACTTTTCTTTTAATTTTCTGTCAGTAATAGCTTAACTAACAGACTGGTGGATACAATGTGTGGCTATATTTAGTCACTCAATTATACTTTATTTCTTATGTTATACAATCATGTTCTGATATTATGACAGGCTTAAAGACCAACTTGTTTATTCTGAGCTACTTTATCATTCTTTTTCTTTTTCTTTTTCCATCAGAAAGATTTCTCCCCACACACTACATCTCACTTAATTAGTTTTGTGAAGTAATTGGCTTCACTGTATATAAACCAGCATCCCTGACCTGATCTAATTAGGCTAGAAAGAAACATGTTGCTTTGGCTGTGTAAATAGCATTCAATTATTTGTCAAATGTATTCCACATGACCGACAGCACATAGTTGTAGTTTGACATTGGTATCAATGACATTACCAGAAACAAATTACTTTGACAAATAAAGCATGCCTAGTTTTTTATTTACTTTTTTTTTAAAAAAAAATTGTATAAACCAAACTACATATGGCATCTTGGCAAGAACAACAACAACAAAAAAAGAGTCAAAGACCACTGTACTTTTTAGATTTTTCTAAAAGTTAATACCTGGAGATTCTAAATGACTTGAGTATTTTTAGACATGCTATGTACTGTCAACTGCTATGCAAAAATACTGTAAATAGCATGCAAGATATGTACAAATGCTTACAACACATTGCAACATTTCGTATCTGGTTTATATTGTGTTATCTGTTCTGCCATAATGACAAATGGCGAGTGTGAACTGTTGTAGCATTATTGGTTCTTTACATTTCAAAATGTGAGCTCCCTTAGACTATCATACTGGTGGAAGTCTGCCAAGAACCTCCAGGCACCTTTTCAATCTCTGCGGAACTCTTTAGTTACTGCAAGGGCTCTAAAGACTGTCAATAATTTAAAGGGAAGTTTTCATGCATTTTAAATGTGTATTAAAAATGTCCTTGAGAAAACAACTAGATATGTGAGGCACCTTCAGAAGATTCTAAGAAGTTATCTAGAAGGGTTCCGCCACAAGGACAGTCTGAGGAACCTCAAATGGGAAGGAAACAGAATGTATTAAGGGTCAGAGGGGGTGTAAACTATTTGAACAGGATTATAAAGTATTTATTGTTCACTTATTTTGTTTAAATATCTTATTTCTTAACTTAGTAATTTGTTTAGTACTACTTCTCGAACATCAACAAATGCTGTTGCCCTTTGTAACTTGTATATAATCCATCAGTTGTCCTCTGTGAAAATATGGATCTTAAAATCCTACAGTCACTGTTGTAAAGTGTTCAAATATGCAAAATATGCTGGAAATGATGCTTAAATATGAAAACTCATGTAACAACAGTTCACTCTTTCCACATCACCGTGAATGTGTTCAATAAAGATATATATATATACAGAGGTGTAAAAAGTACTCAAAAATTTTACTCAAGTGAAAGTAAAGATACTCAGTGAAAATTTTACTCAATTAAAATTATATATATATATATATATATATATATATATATCAGTGGCGTTCCGTCCATATAAGCTGCGAATGCGCCGCATACCCAAGGCCGTCTTAGAGAATGAGTTCACGGGGCACGGGCTAATGAATATAAACATGATTATAAGTTGATCTCTTGTCATTTGAGATGTGACTTAAAGCTTAATAAAGTGTTGGGAATAAGTATGTCAAATTATTTATTTGAAAAAAAAATTAATTTTCTGTAAACTTACGTCAGTGAGACAGTGACGGAAGCTTCCGGGTAAGCGGATTCTCCGCAGCTTTGGCGCCTCCACTCTGTGGCTATGACTCGTCAGGATTGTAGCGCGTTCTCAGTGATTTGCTGGTAGACTGCTGATTTCATGCGCGAGGTAAGCTGTCCGAGAAGCGCTCGCCCAGGTGGAAAAATGCGCTTTTGCTGCCAGATCTCGATTGCCGAAAATTACATTGTGGTTGATGCAAAACTAACCCGACGAAATCATATGAAAAAAAAAATTAAAAAATCATAACTGTATATTTTCATGCTTTCTCAAGCAAAGCAAATTTTGAAAGTCCACTAAAATCATATCTGGTCATAGACAATGTTGATGGCGTTATTGTCAACATGCCTAAGTAGTAAATACATTTAAAAAAAAGGTGGGGGGGTCCTTAATCTTAGCACTCAGCATACCCGGTTAAAAAAGTCACCGCTCGCCATTTATTAGATGAACACACAAACTGAGATCTAAATCATCTAAAATAAATCATCTTTTTTCGTTTAACGTGTATGGGACGTCCAAAAATGACGCTTCAAAAACTACACAAAGTGAATATGACAATAACTCATACAACCCCTGTTAATAAATCAGTATCTTAAGTGAAGCAATGAAAATTACAAATACTGATATTTTAAACTTGACCGTCGTGTTCCACTTTGTGTGGTTTCTGAAGTGGTCCTGTCCCCTTGCATTATACAGACTAATAATCTTTGAGAATCTTTGACATGAGAATCTTAATTTTTGGGTGAAATATCACTTTTAATAACAATGTGATGCAGAGGTTAGAAACATATTCCAGACAGAATGCAAGAATGGGTTGAATTAATGAAGAGAGTCATAGAATGAAAACACACAATATTAATGTTTTGAAAGGCCACTTTTTTGTTTTGTCTACGTCACTGTCTAAAAGGATAATTAATCTTTTAATTGTTTATTTGTCATATTTGTTTATATGAATTAATGAGCAAATCGTGTAATTATTAAGATTAAGAAAATATACATTGAGAGTCCAAATTCCTACTCAATGCGTCATATAATGACATATGATTAATACAACTTATCCACTACCTGGTAAGAACGTCACTAAACATGAATTACAATTAAGTAAACGTACAATGTTCATTTAAACACTTTTTTGGAGTTTTGTAACATTTAATAAAAAAAAAAGAATTCCCACAAAAATATTAATTATATATATTTGTTTTATTTGCACTCAATCTTGTGCATTCAGACAATGTATTACACAGCTAATGGCTATATAAAAACAAAGAATGATGAATAAATTTGGGGGGGGGGGGGACGCAACTTTGCTACCTCAACATGCTTCCTCAGATTTGATGGTGAACTTTTGAACCCAGACATTTACCTGATGAAAGTCATAATTGAAGTAGAACTGTGTGTGTGCTTGATGCGTGAAAACAATGATCATTGGTTCTCATGTCAAGCACGCACGCTTCCGTTTCCCATGTTTAATGTGTATAAGATAACATAAAAATGTAATGCACTTTTTAAGTTGAAATAAAATTGTAAGGAGTAAAAAGTAATGTTTTTTCTTCAGAAATGCAATCAAGTAAAAGTACAAGTAGTCAGTTTAAATTGTACTTGAATAAAGTAAAAATCCCCCAAAATAATACTTAAGTACAGTAATCAAGTAAAATTACTCAAATATTTTACACCTCTGTAATATATATACAGGGTTTATATATACAGGGTATAAATTGGGCCGGGGCCGTCCGGGGCTAAGCCCCGGCACATAGACTCCAGGGCTCGACATTAACGCTTCATTAATGCCAGACAAGAAACATGATTAAAACCAAAAATAACTATGTAAACACCAAAACGCAAGTATTATTCTGATTTTATTACATTTAGAGTAAGTGGCGAATAGTAGATATAGCTACTGTATATAATGCGTCTATTGACAGTATAAGGTTGAGCTGCTGAGGCGAGGTTCACGCAGCCTCTCCAGGAGAAATCAAAACGCGCAACACTAAGAAACTCAGCATACTGAGGTAAAAATTCAAAATGGAAAGTTTTTATATTTAAAATACAGTTAGTTAGGCAACATCACTCACCATTACGACTGTTTAATAGTTCTATAAACAGTTCAATGCGCAAATACAGTAATATTAGGTCACTTTTTTGGCGGAACCACAGCGCATCTCAAAACAACCATCCGATTCATTGCTGAATGATTCAGTGTTTTGAACGAATCGGTTGAGTCAAAGTTTCATTAGCTCATGCATAAACATCTGATGAATCTGCCGTTTGAACGAATCGTTTGAATGAATGACTCAATGACTCCCTCATTAAACGCTCACTACTGGCACCTACTGGCGTTTTAATTTAGTTTAAAAGTATAATTTCCACCATTTCTTGTTTGTATATTCAAACTATTTTTTTTAAAAGAATCTCATAATTTAATGTAGTTGTATTTTTCAGTGTAAATGATTTACTTTGATAACGTATAGATAATAACAATCACATTATTATAACTGAATTTATAGATCAAATGTAAGAATTTGAAATTACAATTAATGAAATTAGTGGGAAAATGCCCTCTATAAAAGGTAAAAAAAAAATATTTTGGATAAAATATTTTAAAAAAAATGCAGATTTATAGCCTATGTCACAGCTGATAGAAAACCGATGAGAATATTGCATTAGAATAAATCATATTTGCAAAAAAAAACAAAACACACACATAATACATATATATTTCCATTGTCCTCATTTGTAAGTTGCTTTGGATAAAAGTGTCTGCTAAATTATTTAAAAAAAAATATATATATATATATACTGTGACGGGAGGAGCCAACAACAGACACAGTGGGTGTGGCGTCAGGCCTCGGAGAGGCTTTTATTAAACAAAAAAAAAATCAATAAAATAAAGTGTCCAGAGGGAAGAAGTGTCCAACGAAACAGGGGGGTTATGGTGTCCTCGTTGTGCTACGGGGCTCGTGAAGGAGGGCAGTGTTCTGGAAGGGAAGGGTCCAGGCAAAGGGCGGAGTCTGGTGGCCGCACGCGCTCCCGCTCTGGTCCGGGGCGCGAGGGGCGGCGGCTTCTCTTGAGCGGCGGCTCTTCCTCTTCCTTCCGCGGCCTTTGGCGGGACTTTAGACGGCCCGCCTCCTGGCCCGTCGGCCGTAATACGGGTGCGGTTCTCATGCTGACTCTGGAGGTTCCGCTGGCATGGCGACGTCCCTCAACGCACCCTTCCTGGACCCACGAGGACACCAGCGTGCATGCACGGGGGAAGAGACCGGTCTCCCGAGGAGAGGCGCGCTCGGCATTTAACAGCGGCGGTGATGAGGCTTCATTCAGTCCAGCTGTGCCTCATCACACGCCGCCAGCCCGCGCTGATTCTACGCCCCTCCTCTCTTACACACCCACTCCCGTCGGGAGCCTGGTGAAGGGCGGCGAATACGGGACGGGGTGGTGATGATAATGAGGGGGAGGGCCACCGACTCGTCACAATACACACACACACACACACACACACATATATATATATATATATATATATATTAGGGGTGTCAACGTTAACGCGTTAACGCATGCGATTAATCAAAAAATTTGAATGCGTTAATATTTTTTTAATGCAAATTAATCGCTTGATAAGGTTTGACCCCAACTTCTTCCCGTCAGCGCAGCGCGGAAGGTAATCTATCATTGGACTTTAAGCAGCCTCCACTGCTGTAACGGCAATGGCATTCCAATGTCATATTGCGACTATTCGCGACTTGCCATAGTCATTAATTACATTGTTCTCTTCACATATCTTTAGTCTCAGTGCTACTTGAGGTGCTGTTGCTAACAGCAGACATCTTTGTACAAATGATTTTAAAAATCGTTAAAATTAGCTTAAGTTTAAAACATAATCAACACAGATTAAATGAAAGACTAATGGTAGAATCTTATACTGATGGAATTAAATGCTATATACCATTAAACGCAACATTTAACTACATAAGCTGTCACATTGTAACGACTACAGCAAAGCAGCTGTTCTCTGCTAGTAGATGGTTACAATAGAACGCCACAAAGTAGCAGCTGAAGTCGCGAACACGCAATATGCCGTTGCCGTTCCAGCAGTGTGATGAGGGTACAGGGAACCAGTGTTGCCAGGGTAACAGCACAAGTGGGCTACTTTGAAAATACAGTCGCTGGAAAAATTACAGAGCCGTGGGTTGCGTTTTTTTTGGGCTACTTTTTTAATGTACCGCGGCCGCCCAAAGTGTATATAGACAAATAAAAATTTAAAAAGATCCTTTTACTAATGTGTATTATACTTGGAATGTATCCCTGGCAACTTAAGAACGGAGAGGCGGTAACATCACAAACAACGTGAGTTTCAGCCAGAGCAGCAGAAATAAACATGACAACAGCCACTATAGATTATATAAGAGAATAAACACACAATTTTTTTAGATGAATGTGTACATCTGAAATGTTAATTTGTGCAGCAATATAAAAGGCTATAAATAGTATATTTTAACAACAGTAAACAACCAAATTCCACATGTGAAAAGGCTGATAATGGCTGAATAAAAACAAAAGAATAATGATAAAAGAATAATAATGATTATGTTTCATAGCTGGCGGAAGTGTGAAAGGTTCTGTTTCCTTAAACTAGTTTGTCATGCATTTCTTTTTCAACACATTTACAGGTAAATCCTAGTATTTTGAATTTGTGATTAATCATGAATAACGCGATTAAATTTTGTAATCGATTGACCTCACTAATATATATATATATATATATATATATATATATATATATATATATATATACACAGGTGCTTCTCAATAAATTAGAATGTCGTGGAAAAGTTCATTTATTTCAGTAATTAAACTCAAATTGTGAAACTTGTGTATTAAATAAATTCAATGCACACAGAGTGAAGTAGTTTAAGTCTTTGCTTCTTTTAATTGTAATGATTTTGGCTCACATTTAACAAAAACCCACCAATTCACTATCTCAACAAATTACAATATGGTGACATGCCAATCATCTAATCAACTCAAAACACCTGTAAAGGTTTCCTGAGCCTTCAAAATGGTCTCTCAGTTTGGTTCACTAGGCTACACAATCATTGGAAAGACTGCTGATCTGACAGTTCTCCAGAAGACAATCATTGACACCCTTCACAAGGAGGGTAAGTCACAAACATTCATTGCCAAAGAAGCTGGCTGTTCACAGAGTGCTGTATCCAAGCATGTTAACAGAAAGTTGAGTGGAAGGAAAAAGTTTGGAAGAAAAAGATGCACAACCAACCGAGAGAACCACAGCCTTATGAGGATTGTCAAGCAAAATCGATTCAAGAATTTGGGTGAACTTCACAAGGAATGGACTGAGGCTGGAGTCAAGGCATCAAGAGCTACCACACACAGACGTGTCAAGGAATTTGGCTACAGTTGTCGTATTCCTCTTGTTAAGCCACTCCTGAACCACAGACAACGTCAGAGGTGTCTTACCTGGGCTAAGGAGAAGAAGAACTGGACTGTTGCCCAGTGGTCCAAAGTCCTCTTTTCAAATGAGAGCAAGTTTTGTATTTAATTTGGAAACCAAGGTCCTAGAGTCTGGAGGAAGGGTGGAGAAGCTCATAGCCCAAGTTGCTTGAATTCCAGTGTTAAGTTCCCACAGTCTGTGATGATTTGGGGTGCAATGTCATCTGCTGGTGTTGGTCCATTGTGTTTTTTGAAAACCAAAGTCACTGCACCCATTTACCAAGACATTTTGGAGCACTTCATGCTTCCTTCTGCAGACCAGCTTTTTAAAGATGTTGATTTCATTTTCCAGCAGGATTTGGCACCTGCCCACACTGCCAAAAGCACCAAAAGTTGGTTAAATGACCATGGTGTTGGTGTGCTTGACTGGCCAACAAACTCACCAGATCTGAACCTGTATTGTCATGAGGAAAATGAGAAACAATAGACCAAAAAATGCAGATGAGCTGAAGGCCACTGTCAAAGAAACCTGGGCTTCCATACCACCTCAGCAGTGCCACAAACTGATCACCTCCATGCCATGCTGAATTGAGGCAATAATTAAAGCAAAAGGAGTCCCTACCAAGTATTGAGTACATATACAGTAAATTAACATACTTTCCAGAAGGCCAACAATTCACTAAAAATGTTTTTTTTTTTATTATTGGTCTTATGAAGTATTCTAATTTGTTGAGATAGTGAATTGGTGGTTTTTTGTTAAATGTGAGCCAAAATCATCACAATTAAAAGAACCAAAGACTTAAACTACTTCAGTCTGTGTGCACTGAATTTATTTAATACACGAGTTTCACAATTTGAATTGAATTACTGAAATAAATTAACTTTTCCATGACATTCTAATTTATTGAGATGCACCTGTATATTACACCAGCTGACCAAAATGGCTCTTCAGAATTATCTTCAATTACAATTAAAAGAGTCTTTCAATTACTCTTTCGTTATATCGTTGCTGTTGACTTGAGCAATAACATTTATTGCCCTAAAAAAAAGTAAATAATGTTTTTATGATATAATCTAAGACAGTCTGGCTATATCAGCTCCATTTATTTATGGACATTTGATTGATTTGATATGAATTTTCACACTCTGATTATGTGAATCTGCATAATTGAGTCAAACACATCTGTCACTGGACATATTTGGGTCTTCAATCAATTTTGAATAAATGTGTATTACCTTAGAAAGTGTCATTGCATCATTCACTCAGCAGATTTGTGAAAGAAAAGATTATTAAAAGTTTAAACTGTTATACCTATTTGTATGTCTACAAATACTTACAAATAGTTTTTAAGCAGCTTTAATATTTTATCCACAGATGGCAACAAAGTAAAACAGTTAAATGTTTAAGAGTCTTGACTTAGTTGAATATAAAGATGAGGGTTAAACGTTTCTTCTGCAGTCCTTGTTATTGTAGTTTCCCTCGTCCTGAGTGTGAGATGCCACATTGACTTTTTTTGTCAACAGAGAGTTTATTGTGTGAAGAACAAGGAGACGATGAATTACCCATAAACTGTCCACTCCATCAAGCTCTATCAAATGTCTTTTACGGTAACAGTTAATGCTAAATAAAAAACGGCATAAGCATCAGATCAGATTAATTTCTAATGTATGTTACCTTTAAAGTAGCAGTACAAAATTGGCCATTTTAATGACATCTACTAAAAAATGCACTAAATGTGAATATAAATGACAAAAAGCTGTCCATTCACGATATATAATATTATTTGCAGGTCTACAGCTAACTGAGAAAATAAAATTCAGATCTCACTCAGGGACACCATGAATTCACAGCTGACCTCCGTGCTGATTCTCATGTGGTGGCTCCGTTCGCCAGTTCCATTATAGCAGTGCACTGGGGAATATGTTCCTCTAAAGAGCTGGAAATACAATCTCAGGGAGGATCTAGGGGCCCCTGAATACCAGTAATAACTTTTGATAAAATCGGATTCAGGCTCAGAGCCAGAGCCAGAGCCAGATATAGAATTCTGATTAAATAAAACTCCACTTAAATCCAATAAATGGTCAAGTTAATGTGAAAAAGGAGTTCATGTTAGGAAGAAAGAACAACTGTGATAGCAGATATGTGAAGAAAAAATAAATAAATAAAAATTTCTGTACAGCAGGAAAATGCAGATTTCACCATAAACGTGACTAAAATGTACTGCAATTGTGCTACATGCTACTAAACAACAGTGTAACATTGTAGGTGGCTTTGTTCAAAATATAAACTTAAATACATGTATCGAAAGGATTAATAAGTATATACTGCAGGGAAGACATTCTTATGCGCACCTTCAAATTGAAAATCTGCAATTATTTTCAAGGGCTCTTGTGTTATAATGCCCATCTTGAAGACATGGGAAACACAGATTCACACAACAAAACCCAACAGCCTTTGGAAAAGTTTAAGTAAACTAAGCTAATACAAAGGCTGATGGCCTTATGGCAGGAAAATTTTAGATGTATACTAAAGCTATGCTTAGTATAGGGACCAGTTCTCACTATTAACTAGTTGCTTATTAGCATGCATATTACTGGAATATTGTCTGTTTACTATAAAGCACGTCTTATTCTGCATGACCAAATTTTAGATCCCGAAAGTCTGATTCACACCAGGAAAGTCCGCTAGTTCACTTCCCTGCTGATAAAAAACAATAGAACCCTGCCCAAAACACAACAGAAAATGTAATGGTTTTAATGGTTATAATGGGAATTGTATTGGTTTTAATGGAAACTATAATGGTGTCTACTGGTAAGTGATGGATTCTATTGGTGGGATGTTAAATCCTATTGGAAAAATTCCCAAAACACACTACAAAAAGGAATTTTGTAATGGTTTTACTGGAAAAAGCTAATGGTTTATAATGGTATTTTAATGGAAACCATTAGAATTTCTGTGATGGTTTCTATTGGGCTTCTATTGTTTTTTTTAACAGGGTTGCTTTAGTCCGGACCAAATACAATGTTGATTTTTTTTGGTTTGGTGCGGTTCGCTTTCACACTGCCCTTTTAGCAAGTGAACCAGAAACTGTAAACAAAACTACACGTGTGCTTAATGTCATCCATTCATTGGTTTATCCATTCAACCATACCAGAGTTCGTTTGGAAGCAGACCGAGACCACCTCTTCAGCTGGGTCTCGGTACGGTTGTTTGGTCCGGACCCGAGTGCAATTGCTGTATTCACACCTGCCCAAAAGATCCGCACCAAGGGGGGAAATGAACTTGAGTTCGATTCAGTCGAACCAAACAAGTACGGTGTGAATACACCCTTAATCTGACCCCATAGCTAAACTTAACTTCCGAACTAACTATTAATAAGCAGCAAATTAAAAAGTTTACTGAGGCAAAAGTTAGTTAATAGTTAGTTAATAGTGAGAACTGGTCCTCAAACTAAAGTGTGAGTAACTTAAGTCTATAAAGAACAGCCACACTAGTGCTAACAAACATTAGCATTCTTGAAGCAGTAACTAACAGTTGACATGTTACACTGTTAAAGAGGCATTCAGTTATCTAGCTATGTCAGCATACCTATTCCTTGTACTTCGAGTACTGATACCACAATGGATCATGTACTGCCATCTGTTGACATGGCTGATTAGTATGATATAGTACTAGTATTAGTGATTAGTGATTAGTATTATCCAAGATGGCGCCTCTGTGTTTGGCATGCCGTCTGCTGTTCTCCCTGTCTCTGCTGTTTTTAGTATTTATGTTTTTATTTATGTCTATTTCTATCACTGGTTGTAAAATGGCGTTGGTGTATGATCGCCAAACACTTATGGACATTCGAATGACTTTTGAAACTGCCAGGACTGACACCTGTGCGTTTCAACCTTCTCTGCCGCCTACCTATTCCTACTTCCCTTCACATCAGTACCGGCATGTTACAGACTTGCCGTGGAAAAAGAAGCGTCAGAGAAAAAGAGGAAAGCGTGCTGGAGTTGCAGTTCGCCTGAGATCCTCTGCTGTTTTACTGTCTACCGGGCCTGGGTTGATACACGGATTATATCTTCACTGGCGATCGCTGGACTCATCGTATCGATGGATTCGACCTGTTGTCCCTGTTGTCCCTGGCCCTGTCTCTCGGCGCTGCTTCCTTCCCCGTGTTCGTCGTGGTGGAGTAAACCCTTCCAACCTCCGACTGATTTGGAGATCTACGCAACCTCAGGAAGAGGTGTCGCCATTTCATGTGGCTTTGATCAACGCGCGTTCTCTGGTAAATAAGACATTTATATTAAATTACTTTTTTACCCTGTATGCTCTGGATGCCCTATGTATCACTGAAACTTGGATTAAACCTGGAGACTTAAGCCCATTCACTGAGCTGGTGCCTCAGGGCTGTAGCTTTTAAAATTCCCCTCGGTTATCTGGCCGAGGTGGGGGCTTGGCGGCAGTGTTTAAAGGCTCGTATCTCTGTCGCAGTCTATCAACTGGGACTCATAGTTGCTTTGAGGTTCTGCTGTTTCAACTTTCACTAGTCAACCCTGTGGTTTTTGCAGTCATATACCGACCACCTAACGTAAATAAGGAATTTTTAAATGAATTTGCTAAATTCTTGAGTGAAATCGTCACCAGTTATGACAGGATTTTAATACTGGGGGACTTTAACATTCATGTGTGTTGTGATTCCAAACCACTATCCAAAGACTTTCTTAGATTACTTGATTCTTTTGACTTTGTGCAATGGGTATCAGGACCTACTCATGCTCAAGGACATACTTTGGACTTGATTTTATCCCAGTGTGTCAGTGCTGGATATAAAAATTGAGGCTATAAAAATGATGGCGCCTCTGTGTTTGGCATGCCGTCTGCTGTTCTCCCTGTCTCTGCTGTTTTTAGTATTTATGTTTTTATTTATGTCTATTTCTATCACTGGTTGTAAAATGGCATTGGTGTATGATGGTGTATGAACTACTTCTCTGTCACCATACAGTACTACTTGTGTCAGAAACTTTGTTTGGTTTGACAATAACCTCAAATTTGATAAGCAGATAAGTTCTGTTGTTAAGTCCTGTTTTTATCATATCCGGCTTCTCTCCAAAGTGAAATCGTTTCTATCATTACGGATGTTTGAAATCACAATACACACATTTGTTACATCTAGGCTTGACTACTGTAATTCTCTGTACATTGGTGTTCCTCAGTCCTGTGTCTCTCGCCTGCAGTTAGTCCAGAATGCAGCAGCTCGGCTTCTTACTGGAAAGCGCAAATACGATAGTATTACACCAGCTTTAATCTCACTTTATTGGCTTCCAGTAAAGTACAGAATTGATTTTAAAATTCTATTGTTTGTTTTTAAGTCTCTTCACAATCTGGCTCCACTGTACTTAACCGAGTTGTTACAGCCTCATACTTTGTCGAGATCGCTCAGATCTACTAATTCTGACCAATTGCATGTTCCTAGGACAAGGCTAAAAACGAGAGGTGACCGTGCCTTTTCTGTTGTTGGCCCAAAACTTTGGAATAGTCTCCCCTCTCATATCAGAACTGCTCCAACCTTGTCTGTTTTTAAATCCACACTAAAGACCTATTTTTTCTTGTTGGCGTTTGATATTCCATGATAAATTGTCTCTGTCCTTGTGTTTGGAGCGCCACACATTCTTATAGCCTGTGTATATTTTGTGAATATCAGAGTTTTATAGCTGTATTTAATTTGCATGTAGTCTGTATAGTGTTGTAAAGCACTTTGGTCAACTTTGGTTGTTTTTAAACTGTGCTATATAAATAAAATTGTATTGTATTGATTGACTCTGCAAATTACCCTGATACTAGTGAGGTTTAGACTGAAAACAGCCATATGAAATGGTCAGTTGCTTTTTGTTTGATAAGTCATCAATTAGTTTCATATTTACTTTAAGGCATATTACTTTTATGTTTATAAAACCTGGCAGCAACACATTTTTTTCTTTCCAGGTATAATGATTTTTAGTTTCAGTGAATGATATGGTGCCACAAAACAGCCACAAATTACATTTCTCTTGTAAACATTTCAAAGGCTATTTATTTGCGTTCATGAATAATTCACAACTTACTAAGATCAAGAGCACTGCCATCCCAATTATTTTATAATTAAAATGAATATTTAATCAGAGAGTTGAGCATCACTTAGTTTTCAGAAAATCCTCTGTGCCTCAATTTCTTTGGTTTTGGGGGTAATTATTTGTAATTATGGCCTTTCTTCTGAGTGCAGACAAATAAAATAAAGCAAATTGCCCACTATAACTCTTGAATGCCACGGTTATCTTAATTGCTTCTCTGCAAGTTTGTCACATCAAATTTTTCATATTCGAGGTTTTTAATACCGAAGAACAATCTTACAAATATCCTGCTGTTAAAACTGCTAAAACATTCACAAATTATTATTATTATTATTTTCATAAACACTTCTAAACTGTGATTCATGCTGTTGTTGCCACAACTTTCTAATGATACAAAGTTGTTTCCTGGAGTGAAGTGTTGAAACAATCCAGAGTAGATCAGAAAGGCACTATTATATAATGAATTGACTATACAGGTGCTGGTCATATAATTAGAATATCATCAAAAAGTTGATTTATTTCACTAATTCCATTCAAAAAAGTGAAACTTGTATATTATATTCATTCATTACACACAGACTGATATATTTCAAATGTTTATTTCTTTTAATTTTGATGATTAGAGCTTACAGCTCATGAAAGTCAAAAATCAGTATCTCAAAATATTAGAATATTACTTAAGACCAATACAAAGAAATGATTTTTAGAAATCTTGGCCAACTGAAAAGTATGAAAATGAAAAGTATGAGCATGTACAGCACTCAATACTTAGTTGGAGCTCCTTTTGCCTGAATTACTGCAGCAATGCGGCGTGGCATGGAGTCGATCAGTCTGTGGCACTGCTCAGGTGTTATGAGAGCCCAGGTTGCTCTGATAGTGGCCTTCAGCTCATCTGCATTGTTGGGTCTGGTGTCTCTTATCTTCCTCTTGACAATACCCCATAGATTCTCTATGGGGTTCAGGTCAGGCAAGTTTGCTGGCCAATCAAGCACAGTAACACTATGGTCATTGAACCAGCTTTTGGTACCTTTGGCAGTGTGGGCAGGTGCCAAGTCCTGCTGGAAAATGAAATCAGCATCTCCATAAAGCTTGTCAACAGAAGGAAGCATGAAGTGCTCTAAAATTTCCTGGTAGATGGCTGCGTTGACTGTGGACATCAGAAAACACAGTGGACCAACACCAGCAGATGACATGGCAGCCCAAATCATCACTGACTGTGGAAACTTCACACTGGACTTCAAGCATCATGGATTCTGTGCCTCTCCACTCTTCCTTCAGACTCTGGGACCTTGATTTCCAAATGAAATGTAAAATTTACTTTCATCTGAAAAGAGGACTTTGGACCACTGAGCAACAGTCCAGTTATTTTTCTCCACAGCCTAGTTAAGATGCTTCTGACATTGTCTCTGGTTCAGAAGTGGCTTGGTAGCCCTTTTCCTGAAGACGTCTGAGTGTGGTGACTCTTGATGCACTGACTCCAGCTTCAGTTCTCTCCTTGTGTAGCTCTCCCAAGTGTTTGAGTCGGCTTTGCTTGACTGTATTCTCAAGCTTGCGGTCATCCCTGTTGCTTGTGCACCTTTTCCTACCCAAATTCTTCCTTCCAGTCAACTTTGCATTTAATATGCTTTGATACAGCACTCTGTAAACAGCCACACCTTTCAGTAATGACCTTCTGTGACTTACCCTCTTTGTGGAGGGTGTCAATGTCCGTCTTCTGGATCATTGCCAAGTCAGCAGTCTTCCCCATTATTGTGGTTTCAAAGAACAAGAGATACCCAGAAGTAGGGATGGTCATATATTCAAACTCAAATGTAAATATTCTAATATTTTGAGATACTGATTTTTGACTTTCATGAGCTGTAAGCTCTAATCATCAAAATAAAAAGAAATAAACATTTGAAATATATCAGTATGTGTGTAATGAATGAATATAATATACAAGTTTCACTTTTTGAATGGAATTAGTGAAATAAATCAACTTTTTGATGATATTCTAATTATATGACCAGCACCTGTATATACAGTATATTAACACATATGAATATATATGACTGCCATTGATTAACAAATACCAAACCATGTGGTTCAAGATGTAACCACACATAAACAAGCATTAATAATTAATAATCTGTTCACCTCCAAAATTTGCAAGGATTAGTGCTTGAAACATCCAATAAAATGACTTTGGGAGTAGATGGTTAAAAACTATAGTAAATGTAAAAATGTGATGCTGTATGAAACCTCATAAACATATTGCATCCTACAAAAGTTTGTGACCTCATAGCACAAGTGACACACTTCCTGCTGCTTAAATTGCTACAACTTTAATGGAACAAACAATGCTGATATATTAATCAATAAGAGATGAGAGAAGTAACAAGAGCAGATGTTGCTAGGGTCTGCAATCTAAACAGCCCACATTCTTTCCTGGCATACTCTGAAAAACATCATTAAATTTAAGTGAAAGCAAAAAAGAAAATCCAAGATATTAGTCTACATTTTTTTTTAGCCCCAGTAGGGTTGTCACAATACCAAAACGTCAGCAGCAATAGCAAGTATTGAAGTATTCTTGGCACAAAATTTGATACAATAGCAAAAATTCATATGTATTTGACCATAGGACAGTATTTTAATGCTACACTACAAAAAAAAAAAGATTAAAGAGAATAAAGTCATAATGTTTTAATCTCATAAGAAAAAAAAGGCATAAAGTTTGAAGAATATAGTTGAAAAAGATTAAAGTAGTAATATTTCTAACTATTAAATATTAGAACTAACTCCAAATTATACGTTTAAAGTTATACATAACACATTACATGTTAAGCTAATGTGACACTAAAACCGCTGTCATATACCTTTCTTTAGACTTTTCCCAATTATATGAATTTACCTACCTCATTTATTTGTTTAAAGAGTAAAACAGTAAACAATACAACACAAATGCAAAAAAAAAAAAGTAAAGAGTTCTGGAAGTAGCAGCAGGTAACAGCAGCATTAAGTATTTGAAATAATGTAAAATGTAATGTAAATGTAAACTAAAACTTAAATTAGTGTCTTCATTTCACAATTATTAGATGCATATATTAGTACTGATTTGATACTGTCTTAATTGGACTCAGAATCAGGCCTGTAATAAAATAGATGGTTTATTTCCATCTGTGACCACTGGTGTCAAAAGTATTCACATTCATTACTCAGGTAGAAGTATAGATACTAGGGTTTAAAAAAGACTTCTGTAGAAGTTGAAGTATCAACTCAAGCTTTTTACTCAAGTAAAAGTGTAAAAGTACTGGTTTCAAAACTACTTAAAGTATAAAAGTAAAAGTAATGTAAGGGAAAAAATGCCATTAAGGACAAAAGCTTAGGCCGCGCCACAGGGGCCTATTGTGCACTACCCCACCTCCTCAAAAAAAAAATTTTCTAAAGGCCATAATGACTATAATGTTATATTAAAATGTAATGTTGAAAAATTTGGGTTGCACTAGGCTACCTGTTTCAGCCGCATATATGCCCATTAAAAATTAACGCATTTTAGTACAATGCAAATACATTAAAGAACCATATATGTGTACTACTGAGCATTAACGTGTTTCATGGAGCAGAAGATATGATGACTAGTTGCCTATAAGTATTGTAATGGTGCAAAAAGTCAAACTTCAGAGGAATGTCATCATTAACCTTTATTGGAATGTAAATGTACACCCAAGCTTAGCTGCAGGAATCTGTGAGGGCAACGGACAAAGAAATTGCTGTACCCAGGGCAGGCTTAGTAACAATTACCCTTGTATGGTTGTCTATATACAGGGGTGCACATAAGTCTTTCAGCCTGGTTCTCATATGAGAACCTGGAGATTTGGTTTGGTCCTCACACAGGCCATGGCATGTAGTGTGACCCATAAACTATAACTATAAAAACATTAATTAATAATAGTGATAATAATATTATTGCACTTCATTTATTTTTATTTATATATATATATATATATATATATATATATATATATATATATATATATATATATATAAATTAACTAACTAAAAAAAATAAACTAAATAATCAAGTGTGATAATACAAATGCAATTATTTCATAGTAAACCTAAAAATAAAATGTTAATATTTTTTATTATTATCATTATTTTTATTTTTATTTTCATCATTTTCAAACGTAAAATCAGCGAGCTCTTATTTTGGCGGGTTGCCGGCAAGTAAGTATTATGCGCTTCCGGGTTTAGCGCCGCTGATGGAATTGCGTCAGTGTATGAAATGTCACAGACAGTTTTGCTTTGAAAACGGCAGCAGGTAGCCTAGATTATGCTTTCAGTTTGGATATAAATCTTATACAGTACAGTTTGTCGATCTAAAATGGTCAACCATGTCGGTACACAAAAGCGCTGTCAAAACTTATTTACGCGCATTTTTAATTTTGGTCGCGCATGCGACCACTTATGTGCACCCTGTCTATATACAATAAACATTAGTGCTGTCAAAATTAATGATTAATCCAAGTGATTAATAAACTCAATCCTGATACCTTCCTGGTTTGTACTATGTTCAATTCTATAGCTAATGGCAACAATGTCGCATTTAACTAGAAGATGTAACAAACACTTTGGACTCAATCCTGTATGTACAACAACAGGGTAATCTACATCAGTTACATTTCGCTCGAGTTCTCTTCTTGAGTCTCTGCCACGGACATCTTCGTACTTGGCTACATACATCTGCTGTGTCCAGTGTTGGGGGTAACGAGTTACAAAGTTAGTATAGCCTACTTATCACAACATTGTCAATTGCAAACGCTAATTTATTCAAACGTCTCTCTACCGAACTACTGTAGCTTAATTCGCGGAGGACTAAGAGAAAGCACCCGTTTGATAAATGAGCCAGTAGTGGAGAAATAATAACTTTTAAGAAATAATATTTTTTGAGTAACGACCCCAGTCCTTGCTGGAGTGTGACGTGATTTGTGTCATGCGATGGATCGCGTACAAACCAACAGGGTGTCGGAATGGTATACGTTTATACTTCTCATCCAACCACAATCAAATTCACTCTATCCGGATGGCGCGATTTATCTGGATGTTTTTTTTTTTTTTTTTTTTTAACAATGACAAGCCGAAATGAAATAGGAGTAACGAGGCTATTTTTAAAATGTAAGGAGTAGAAAGTATAATGGCGTGAAAATGTAAGGAGTAGAAGTAAAAAGTAGGCTGAAAAATAATTACTCCAGTATAGATACCCAAAATTTCTACTTAAGTAAGGTAACGAAGTATTTGTACTTCGTTACTTGACACCTCTGTCTGTGACGTGGGAAGGTGTGGCAACGGGGTGGAGGATCCAAATGCAGGCTTTATTTAAAAACGTAGTCATGGTCAATGGTCAGGGCAGGCAGCAAATGATCATGAAAAAAACAACAACAAAAAAACACACAAGTAAACAGTCCAAGGTAAAGACAAAAAAAAAACTGAAGGCTGCATCCTCCAGAGGTCGCATTTGTAGGCTGCATACGTCATAAAGAAGATCTTATTTTAGAATATTAACAGTTATACATTTGACCATTGTTCTTACTGTCCAAAAGCCGAGTTTAAAAACTCAGGACACCATCCCTTCTTCCCTTTTTCCTTTTCCCTTCTTGCCACCGCGTTTTGACGCTGCTTTTTAGCGCTCTTTGAGCATGCTCTGGCCTACAGGCCAGTTGCTACTTAACACCACGATGAGAAGAAAAAACACCTAGTCTCGTTACTGTAACGTTTCGTGTCAGCTAAAGAGGCGCACGACGATGAATAGAACAAACAAAAGTCTTTTATTAATAATCCACAGCAGAATTCCAGGAGAAAGGAGTAGCAAAACACATATGGTAAACTCAATAGCCGACAAAAAGTGGAGGGAGAACACGGGCTTTAAATAATCAAAGTAATCAAGCGGGGTTAAGTTGGTTTTGTTTTCGATTATCGTGACACATTCAGCGATAAACGCCAATAACTTCAAAACGACTTGCCCTAAAAAAAGTCTAAATGGCGTGACCGACAAAAGGGCAAAGCTGATCATGTTTCACAGCCTTCTTTTTCAGTATTTTCGCTCTATATAATAAGCACTGTCCCGCACAAGCCGCGCAATGTGCATTAAGCCGGGAAAGCTCGCTCTCAGCGGAGCTTTCAGTAAGGGACCGTGGGGAAAGTGCACGTTTTCTTCGTTTTTTGCTATAGCTCAGTGGGCGCTGTTTTTGTAATAGCTTCGTAGTTAAAGGGCCTATAGACATGAGAACAGTGTCAATCAATAGAGGGGGACAGTGGACATCTTTCACAACCTTTCATTTTACCCCTAGTGGCTGATTAGGGAATTGCATGTCCAAAATTAACATTCTTTTTGTAATAACTTGGTCAGCAGGAAGATAGAGACATGAGAACAGTGTCAATCAATAGAGGGGGACAGTGGACATCTTTCACAACCTTTCATTTTACCCCTAGTGGCTGATTAGAGAATTGCATGTCAAAATTAACATTCTTTTTGTAATAACTTGGTCAGCAGGAAGATAGAGACATGAGAATAGTGTCAATCAATAGAGGGGGACAGTGGACATCTTTCACAAACTTTCATTTTACCCCTAGTGGCTGATTACGGAATTGCATGTCCAAAATTAACATTCTTTTGTAATAACTTGGTCAGCAGGAAGATAGAGACATGAGAATAGTGTCAATCAATAGAGGGGACAGCAAAAGACAGACCAAAATATTAATCATTTTGAAAACATAAATACATGCAATAAACTGCCATTATACTACAGGGCTGTTACATCTTGAATCTGACTGGTTGATGAACATTGTAAGGTGTACAAGTTATCATCTTTACTGCATTACATATCCATTAGACTACGCCAAATGATTTCAGTATTTCAGGTCCTTAGGCTACATAAAACAAGTCAGCTATAAATTTTGTTACATTAAATGGAATGAGATGATGCAACATTACAAATCAAAATGACAACATGCAAGAGATTTTCTTTTGTTAAATTTAAACTGACATTTCGTTTTCCAGTTGTAAAGGTTAAAAAAAGCTTAAAATGACAAACAGTATTGTTTGGTTGGATTTGAGTCCGACTTGGCCAATTTTTTACTCTGACTTGAGTGGTGAAATACTCTGATTCGACTCCGCTTGTCTACCTAGTCATCATCAATATTGTCACCAGATATGTACAATACCACTGGGATCTACTGAACAAAAAATGAAAATACTATTTTGAAATAAGGTCTTACGTGTAAGTCGATTTTAACACACACCGGTATTATGGGGATATTCATAGGTATACATTCCAAGCTGTATATTATGCCCCACTACATTACATTAACCCTACCTTTCTACCCAAATATAAAATTTTCAGAAAATATAAATCTGTATGATTAATATGCTTGTTTCCTAATAGGGACAAAAAAAAATTCAAAAAAAGTAAAATTGTAATATCTGTTGGGACATTTCGACCCCATAACTAGGGGAATACCAGTATAACACATTACACACACTGTAACTGGACAAACAAGATGAGAGACGTGCAGATCCATTTGCAAGTTTTATTAGAGGGAGATGTGGTCAAAAACACAGGCCGGGTCTAAACATAAGCAAGCAGGTATAGCATATGCGAGACACAAGAATAATCCAAACCAAGCATGAGTCAGTAGACAGTGAACGTTATTCTGAGGGCTTGCCAAGAGGGGTAATCCAAGAAAACAAGCAATAATCCAGGCGAGGAACGGCAAATCAATTGTTAATTCAAAACAGGCACAGGAATTTATACACAGGCAGGAATCAGGAAACGGGCAATAAGAAGACTAGACTAAATTAAGAACTGAGACTTGGAACTAAGACAGGGAAAACTAGAAAGGGCTTCGTAAAAAACAGGTAAAACTAGAAAGGACTCCGTAAAACAGCTATCACTTGGTGAACTATAAACGCAGAACAATACTGGAGATTAAACAGAAACACAGAATGGCTCAGTAAGGCAGCTAACACTAGGAGAGCGCTATACGCAGAACAATACTCGGCAGTTTGAAAGAGGAAGTCCAATGATTATAAAGCATGTCTGATTGATTGTAGTGTGTGTGTGTGTGTAATTGGTGCGTGGTGTGATTATTGAAATGGCTGCTGGGAAATGTAGTCCAGGGTATAGTGTGTAGTGTGAGAGTCTGTGTCTGGGATTATGACCTCTGGTGGTAAATTCATGACACACACACACAATTATTTTAATAACAATAATAATAACATTATATAATAATAATAATAATAATCACTTTTCCCTCCAAATCATGTCCTGCCGCACTTTAACCTTGTTGAACTACAGAATTTTTTTCTGGTAAAGGATTCAAGGCCCTTACTGCTTGTTAGCAAATTTAACAAAGAATATGGCAGCACATCCCAGTACACACTTATTAAAATCTGTTCATGCATTTGCTGTTAAGCTGCTTTGAAATAATATTTATTGTGAAAAGAGCTATAAAAATAAATGGGAATTAATCCACACAGAGCTGGGAGTAATGAAGTTTCTATTTAGAACCTATGCATCCCGGGGAACACTTTTATGCTGAAATGGTTCTTTTATTACCGGAACTTTTTTTCCTCAAATCCTTAACTGTCAAATAACATCATTACTGCTTTTATGGCGATAGCAATCCAACTACACAGAGTCTGAACACATTCCCTGCAGGTAAATGATTTTATTCGTAATTTTAAATACAGGTTTAACTTTGAAATTGTAAATGTTTTCTAAACAAATGTGTTCTGTCCTATTTTTAGGTTTTTGATTACATTTTGTTCACAGTGTGAGCAGCTCTGACAAGCTGAGTATACTTCGCTCCTCTTCTCCATTAAGTAGCTAATTAATATTGTAAGCCCTTGAACACAAGATTTGGTGAGATTGTATTAATTATGTTTTATTAATTCTCAAACAGTACAATATGAAGTACGATTCTTAACATCGTAGGTGATAGTTTAGTGACATATTGACCAATTGTAAATGCAAGAATATTCAATTCTCACATATGTTTAGACAATACTTCAAGATGCGACAGATAGTTCATAATAAAACAGACTGGGTGGATGTGAAATGGACAACAGGTGTCTTGACCCACAACATACAGAAAGATGGTTACAGCTGTGGCATTTATGTCATGCAGGTAACTACAATTTAATGTAGCCTTGGAACAACACTCATTTTTGCATAACCTCAATAGTGTAATATATCAATTTCCTATTCTGCTATGTCTAATTCATTTTGCAAGTTTATTTTATTACATTCATGTAACCAACAGATGGCTAAGGAGACAGTGGAGGCTTTTCCAATGATACCATCTGAAATCATCATACCTTCCAATAAGCACCTCCTGTCAGAGCTGCGTAAGGAGATGGCTGTAACAATCCTAGAATCATCAGGTATGTATTGTATGCACACAATCAATAATACTCAAGCACTGATCTTTTACTGTGGGTGTTCTTTTACTACATATATGGGCGTAAAACGCCAAGCCTCCTTCAAATCGATCAATAGATATTTTAATGTGTGTATAGTTTAATTTTCATTATTATGAAGGCTTTAGAATGGTACTAAGAAGACACTGTTTACATATTTATTCTTCTTATTATGGGTCAAAGCACTAGAACCATATCATATTTGCAGAGATCCTTTGTCAAGACATCAGACACCATAGCCATAAACGTTTTCTCAAAGTTGATGAAAAGGATCTAAATTAACCCCATTGCTCAGGCACTCAATCAGACACTTTTCAGAACTGTAGTAGATATATTTGGTTTTTCAGTTTATACCTCTGTAATCATAATGGCTTGAATCAAAATTATTTTCAAATGAATACTTCATTCAAGGTCCAAAAACATTTTTCAAATTTTTATTTTTTATTTACTTCTGGAAATTCTGTTTCACAAACCTACACTATAGGGACAAAAATATTTGGGATACCATTTTCTAATGAATAGGTTTTACTACTTCTGAAATTTCCATGTGTACAAATGTTACTGATAAAGCATATAATGATATTCCACATAAGTATTACAGCAATAGATTGTTCCCTTTTCTATTCTAACATGACAATGCCTCTGTGTATAAGGCAAGGTTCCAAAAGAAATGATTGATTCAGTCAATTTGGAAGAACTTGACTGGTCCGCAGAAAGCCACATCATAAATCCAGCTGAACACCTCTGGTTTGACTCTAAACGCAGACATTGAAACAGACTCATCACTAAACACCAATGACTTGTACATACACTATATGGACAAAAAGTATTGGGACACCACTTCTTTAGAACAGAAATTTTGGCAACAAAGATGAAAACGAAATCTATGTATTTAATAATTGTATTTCCATCTCTGTTGCAGCAGTTTTAAAATTGTCTAAAATGACTGTACCCGTATGTACAAGTCATTGTTGTTCATTGATGATTTTTTGGGTCAAGGTTTGCATTTAAAGTCACTCCAGAGGTGTTCAGCTGGGACTGGGATGTGGCTTTCTGCAGACTACTCAAGTTGTTCTGCACTGACTGAATCAATCATTACTTTTTGAGAAATGATTCATGTTAGAATAGAAAAGGGTCCTGTCCAAACTATTTCTATTAAATTAAAAAAACAAAATACTCTACATTAAAATTATATGCTTTACCATTCACATTTGTACTCATGGAAATGACTGAAATAGTAAATCATGTTCATTAGAAGGGTGTGTCCCGATACTTTTGTCGAAATTGTGTATCAAGTTCTTCTGAAGACCATTTAAAATACACACATTTCTTTTGATTGTTTAACATGAAATTAGAAAAGATGAAAATTTTGTTAGATTTCTTTTTTCTCTATGTTGTCCACTAAAGTGACACAACGTCTATGCAACAATCAGGAAGTGTGAATGGCAGATTAACGTAACTTGTCATGCATGTAAATGCATTTGTAGGATGGTACTTCTTCAAAAAATGTATTCTTATTTTATATAATTGTTTTGCTAATACAGTCCAGAATGCTTGTAGTTCATGAAATATTAGCTTCTTTTTGATAATAGAGTTTAACGTAGATGTTGTTAATATATTAAGAAGAGAATTTATACATACATAATCATATCATTTCATGTCACTGTAATTATCAAAATTATTTGGTAACACTTTACAAAAGGGAACACTTGTTCACTATTAACTAAGACTTTTCCCTCAATAAATTTCAAATTTTCTGCTTATTAATAGTTAGTAAGGTAGTTGTTAAGTTTAGGTAGGCTATTGGGTAGAATTAGGGATGTAGAATAAGGTCATGTAGAATAATTCATTAATATGTGCTTACTTACTACTAATAAATGGGTAATATTCTAGTAACATGCATGCTTATAAGCAACTAGTTGATAGACCCTGAAATATAGTGTTAACAGTTATTTTAATTAATTACATTTAATTTGCATGAGTGAATAGATTGTGGTTTGGTTACTACGTATTACTCATAAAGTGTTTTCACTTCAAACATGGTGATGGTAGGTCTTAAGATCTGAAACCTTTAAAGAACATTATATTTAGTAGTTTCACACTGAAGCTAGGTTGTAGAAAAAGGTGCACATAGGGGGAGATTCAGAAGGTATTTATTCCACATGACACAGAAAAAAAAGGTATTCACAGATGAGAATGAGGTTGAAACATTAACCGACAAAGTCAAACTGAAAGGACAAGAACGTAACTAGACAGAACAAATGAAATAATTAGCAACACCACAGGTGAACTAATGTAATCAAAATGTGAGACAAAATATAGGTCAAATGACAAAGCATGACAGACAAACTAAGTCCAAACTAACAAAATTATGATAAGTAGAGTTAAGTGTTCATTAAGCTTATAAAAACATGAAGCATAGACATAAACCATACATTGTTGACACAATTACAGGAGTATTTTATAAATATACAAAGTATATGCCGTGTGCATGTGGATGGGATAAATGCACAACTCCACAAATTCCAAGTATGGGTTATTATTATACTTCACCATCATGTCGCTTTACTTCACTTCACTGCATATAACACAATCCTTGTCAAGAATGTCTGGTTTTATGTCTATGCAATTACAAATAAAGGTACCTGGAAAAGAAAAAAAAAAAAAAAAAAAAAAAAAAAAATATATATATATATATATATATATATATATATATTAATATATCTATTTAATGTAGGTATACAGGTGCTGGTCATATAATTAGAATATCATCAAAAAGTTTATTTATTTCACTAATTCCATTCAAAAAGTGAAACTTGTATATTATATTCATTCATTCATTATACACAGACTGATATATTTCAAATGTTTATTTATTTTCATTTTGATGATTAGAGCTTACAGCTCATGAAAGTCAAAAATCAGTATCTCAAAATATTAGAATATTTATATTTGAGTTTGAATAAATGACCATCCCTACAGTATAAATTCTGGGTATCTCTTGTTCTTTGAAGCCACAATAATGGGGAAGACTGCCGACTTGGCAATGATCCAGAAGACGAACATTGACACCCTCCACAAAGAGGGTAAGTCACAGAGGGTCATTACTGAAAGGTGTGGCTGTTTACAGAGTGCTGTATCAAAGCATATTAAATGCAAAGTTGACTGGAAGGAAGAATTTGGGTAGGAAAAGGTACACAAGCAACAGGGATGACTGCAAGCTTGAGAATACAGTCAAGCAAAGCCGATTCAAACACTTGGGAGGGCTTCACAAGGAGAGAACTGAAGCTGGAGTCAGTGCATCAAGAGTCACCACGCTCAGATATCTTCAGGAAAAGGGCTACCAAGCCACTTCTGAACCAGAGACAACGTCAGAAGCATCTTAACTGGACTGTGGAGAAAAAAAACTGGACTGTTGCTCAGTGGTCCAAAGTCCTCTTTTCAGATGAAAGTAAATTTTACATTTCATTTGGAAATCAAGGTCCCAGAGTCTGGAGGAAGAGTGGAGAGGCACAGAATCCATGATGCTTGAAGTCCAGTGTGAAGTTTCCACAGTCAGTGATGATTTGGGCTGCCATGTCATCTGCTGGTGTTGGTCCACTGTGTTTTCTGATGTCCACAGTCAACGCAGCCATCTACCAGGAAATTTTAGAGCACTTCATGCTTCCTTCTGTTGACAAGCTTTATGGAGATGCTGATTTCATTTTCCAGCAGGACTTGGCACCTGCCCACACTGCCAAAGGTACCAAAAGCTGGTTCAATGACCATAGTGTTACTGTGCTTGATTGGCCGGCAAACTCACCAGACCTGAACCCAAGAGAGAATCTATGGGGTATTGTGAAGAGGAAGATGAGAGACACACCAGACCCAACAATGCAGATGAGCTGAAGGCCACTATCAGAGCAAACTGGGCTCTCATAACACCTGAGCAGTGCCACAGACTGATCGACTCCATGCCGCTCCGCATTGCTGCAGTAATTCAGGCAAAAGGAGCCCCAACTAAGTATTGAGTGCTGTACATGCTCATACTTTTCATTTTCATACTTTTCAGTTGGCCAAGATTTCTAAAAATCCTTTCTTTGTATTGGTCTTAAGTAATATTCTAATATTTTGAGATACTGATTTTAGACTTTCATGAGCTGTAAGCTCTAATCATCAAAATGAAAAGAAATAAACATTTGAAATATATCAGTCTGTGTGTAATGAATGAATATAATATACAACTTTTTGAATGGAATTAGTGAAATAAATCTTTTTGATGATATTCTAAGTATATGAACAGCACCTGTATATGCAATTTATTTAATGTATTAACAATTTAAAGACTACAATATATAAAGTACTACTTAACCATAAACTAACTTAGATCATGCTGTATGTCAAGATATATCATTTAAAAAATATATATATATTAACTATAAGTAATTTTTATAGTTCTCCATGACCTAATGTACAGAGAAATGTGTATTTATAAAAGTTGTTAAAGTACAAAAATCATTGTCTTTGTCTTTACATATCACCTAATTGAACTATTTTGATTGCTGCACTATTTGTATATAGACTTTTAATATATTAACAGTTAAGATACTAACATACATAAATCATAAATTAAGTGTTGCAATTGATTTGGAATCATTTTATTACTGTATAGTCTTATTAAAAATTGTAACACAATTTTTATTCCCTCGGGTACTGGGTACAAAATGTAAGACATAAAGTAGCTTATTGTTGATATTATTTTGATCATGATATGACAATCTTTCTATTCTTGTCATTAAAGGCCATTTCAGTTTGATTAAAAGATGCATTCATGCAGACACAATTGCAAACTTAATGGATCATATTCAAGCAGAATTATAGTGATTTATTTATTTATTTATTTTTCAGCACTCCCTTTTTGCAGAACTGTGGTGTTTTTGGTGTATGTTTTGTTAAGCCTGGATTTTGCATTCCACACATATAGGTCAACTTGCCATCCCGCATGGCCATTTAATTAACTAGTATCTTCCTGATGCTTAAAATTCTAAATTGTTTTAATAACTATTGTATCATGACAGAATAACGAATGAAAGGTCTATAAGAACTTTAAAAAAAAAATGAAATTGTCTAAGATTAAAGATTTATTTGGTACCTGATTGTCTGTGCACATTTATGTATTAATTATGGTCTTCCTGCTAGTAAATCTATCCATCTACCTCTCTTACTCTAACCATACGCTCATCTATACAGTGGTGAAATAAATTATTAGAACACTATAATTTTCAGAAGCTTTAAATTGTTTAAAGTCAGTTATCTATATCTTTATCTGTAGCTGTCAGTATAAAATTTCAGCGTACATTTCCACACTTTCATTTAGCAATTACTTTTAATAATGCAGTCAGAATTTTGTGCTCCACACAGTGATCTGATCTCATCATCATCCAGTCTGTCTGAAATGACATGAAGAAACTGAACAAACTGAGACAGAATAAATCCAGAAGAACTGTAGCAACATCTCCAAGACGCTTCAAGAAAGCTACCTGCAAAGCTCCTGAGAAACTATGCGCAAGTGCACCGAGGTCATAAGCTGAGTTAAACACAAAGTATGGTCACACCAAATGTTGATTTACTTTAGTTAACAGAAGTTAATTGATAAATAAATTATATTTATGACAATTTTTGACAGCATCTTCATTTTACTGTGTTTTTACACAAGTTCACGAGGGTTATTTAAACATCTTGGAGAAATTGCCACAGTTCTTCAGGATTTATTCTGTCTCAATTAATCTTAATGTCATTTCAGACAGACTCAATGATTATTGAGTAAATCAGATGTCTGTGTGGAGCACTGGTTGTTGCCAGACAAACATTTCACTGATTTGTTAAAATTAATGGCAAAATATATGTTTGGAAATGTAAACTGATATTTCGTACTGACACACTACTCCAATGAATAGAAATAACAGAATTAAAATCATTTTTAGCCAATAACATTGGTCACCACTTTGTGGCTGTCTGTCCATCTGTCCAGCTATTTATACATCTGTCTGTCTGTCCATCCATTTAATCATCTATATGTATGTCTCTATGTCTCATCCATCCGTCCATCTACCTATATGTCTGTCTGTCTGTCTGTCTATCTGTTTGTTGATACACTGGTCTGTCTGACCAAACGGTTAAAATAAAACTTTGATTTGCAATATTGTATTTTCAGTATTCAACCCCAAACAGCATTGCTCCCTGTGTGGAAAAGAGTCCCCAGTTGGAAGCGTGGGTCTGAACACATGGGTTTGTGTCCTTTTCAATGAGAAATTAGTAATTAGATGAGCTATTATACAATCTGTAGATCTCAAATGTTAAATTATTAACGAAATAGATAATTATTATGCAGATAATTAGTATGCAGTTAATCTAGAAATGACATTACATCAAATATTAAGTAGTATTTTGTTTTAGGTAAATACAGATCAAAAAGTTTTATTATTTTTACTGTATGTTCAATTGTGTACATTTTAATTTGATGTTTTTATGCTGACATTACTATTACTTTCTTATTAATGGAGTATTAAAAGAATGTAGTACAGTTTATTTTAACATAATATGTTCAATATAATTAAAAATTAAGTTTACTTGTGACAATTTTATTTCCACTAGATTCAGTGCAGCAACTGTGAAAGATGGTACCACTCTGTCTGTCTCGGCATGACGAAAAAAGAGGTACACAAATGGAAGACAAGAAAGTGGTTGTGTGTTTTCTGTAAGTAAAAAGTACTGTACAAGTGTAGGTGTTAAAATATATTGTTTACTCTTGTATGTTTTTTTGTTGTTGTTTTTTGTTTTGATCAGTTCCTTATAAATGTTAAAATCATTAAATTGCATCATTGTAAGGATGTAAATAAGGTACGATTTGTAAATGCAACTACCTTGTGCAACAGTAAGGATTAAATGTGAGGTTGTGTAAGTTGACCACTGTCCCCCTCTATTAACTGGCACTGCTTTCATATCTCCCTGGTGGAAAATGCCATTACTAAATTAAAGTAAAACAGAAGGTTGTGAAAAAGGCCCACTGTCCCCTTCTGTTGATTGACACTATTCTCATGTCTCTATCTTCCTGCTGGCGAAAGTTATTACAAAAAGAATGTTAATTTTGGACATGCAATTCTCTTTTCTGCCAGTAGGGGTAAAACAGAAGGTTGTGAAAAAGGCCTACTGTCCCCCTCTATTGATTGACACTATTCTCATGTCTCTATCTTCCTGCTGACCAAAGTTATTACAAAAAGAATGTTAATTTTGGACATGCAATTCTCTTTTCTACCAGTAGGGGTAAAACAGAAGGTTGTGAAAAAGGCCCACTGTCCCCCTCTGTTGATTGACACTATTCTCATGTCTCTATCTTCCTGCTGACGAAAGTTATTGCAAAAAGAATGTTAATTTTGGACATGCAATTCCATTTTCTACCAGTAGGGGTAAAACAGAAGGTTGTGAAAGATGTCCACTGTCCCCCTCTGTTGATTGACTCTATTCTCATGTCTCTATCTTCCTGATGTAAAAAGTTATTACAAAAAGAGTTAATTTTGGACATGCAATTCCCTAATCAGCCACTAGGGGTAAAATGGAAGGTTGTGAAAAATGTCCACTGTCCCCCTCTATTGATTGACACTATTCTCATGTCTCTATCTTAATGCTGACCAAGGTTATTACAAAAAGAATGTTAATTTTGGACATGCAATTCCCTTTTCTACCAGTAGGGGTAAAATGGAAGGTTGTGAAAGATGTCCACTGTCCCCCTCTATTGATTGCCACTGGCCTCATGTCTCTGTCTCCCTGATGTAAAAAGTTATTGCAAAAAGAATGTTAATTTTGGGCATGCAATTCCATTTTCTACCAGTAGGGGTAAAACATAAGGTTGTGAAAGATGTCCACTGTCCCCCTCTGTTGATTGACTCTATTCTCATGTCTCTATCTTCCTGATGTAAAAAGTTATTACAAAAAGAGTTAATTTTGGACATGCAATTCCCTAATCAGCCACTAGGGGTAAAATGGAAGGTTGTGAAAAATGTCCACTGTCCCCCTCTATTGATTGACACTATTCTCATGTCTCTATCTTAATGCTGACCAAGGTTATTACAAAAAGAATGTTAATTTTGGACATGCAATTCCCTTTTCTACCAGTAGGGGTAAAACAGAAGGTTGTGAAAGATGTCCACTGTCCCCCTCTGTTGATTGACGCTATTCTCATGTCTCTGTCTTTATTCTGACCAAAGATATTACAAAAAGAATGTTAATTTTGACATGCAATTCCCTAATCAGCCACTAGGGATAAAATGGACGGTTGTGAAAAATGTCCACTGTCCCCCTCTGTTGATTGACACTATTCTCATGTCTATAGGCCCTTTTAACTACGAAGCTATTACAAAAACAGCGCCCACTGAGCTATAGCAAAAAACGAAGAAAACGTGCACTTTCCCCACGGTCCCTTACTGAAAGCTCCGCTGAGAGCGAGCTTTCCCGGCTTAATGCACATTGCGCGGCTTGTGCGGGACAGTGCTTATTATATAGAGCGAAAATACTGAAAAAGAAGGCTGTGAAACATGCTCAGCTTTGCCCTTTTGTCGGTCACGCCGTTTAGACTTTTTTAGGGCAAGTCGTTTTGAAGTTATTGGCGTTTATCGCTGAATGTGTCACGAATATCGAAAACAAAACCAACTTAACCCCGCTAGTAATCAAAGGGGAAACAGAAACAGGTGAGGAGGTAATTAACCAATAAGGAGAACTAAGGAAACTGGGTCAACATGTGACAGTTACATTCTGTCTTTCTTTTATTTTAGTTTATTTTCAATTGCGAGTTTCGTGTTCTCAGTTTAAGTTTTGCCGCCATGCCTTGTCTCCGACTTAAACTCGAGCCTGTGACCGCCTCAAAACTTCAACCAGACCAACTCCGCATCCTCAGCCAACGCCCAAGACATCCCCTCAACGACTACAAACATTCTGAATATTAATGTTGTGGATCAATATGAGATTCAAATCTATTCGGTTAAACATTTTACATAAATTGACAGATACTTGGCATTCCTACCTTAAATTAATCAAGATGACCCTCCGTAGTTTAATTAAAACAACAACAAAAAAACAAAACAAAACAGGTTGCAGCTGTCTGCAAAAACTTCTTCTTATTCATTTTTTTATTGGCGGCTTGCAATCACCAATTGAGCATTACCCATCTACACAATTGTAACTCATAAAGAGGCAGGTTTTAGAGGAGAACCTCAGGCGAGAACACCGCATCATTAAAGTGAGAAAATGGTGGTGGTGCTGCAGAAGGACGTTCATCCTGACGTCATCCGAAAATTATAGAAATTCCTACAACATATCATAATATAGCTTTAACATTACACTGATATTTACATTTTTGCAGTTCATGTACATTACTTTATAAATGGCATGCGTAAAAATATATAAAATACATAAAATTTAAAAAATAGTTGATTGCATGCAAATACAATTTTAAAATGTATTGATATCATAAAATATTTATTAGTTTCCATTTGCACATATTTGTACTAGGCTATTTAAAGCTCAAATGTTTGAAGCAGTTATGTTAACTGATTTATCTGAGTTCAGTTGACTCATTCTTTTAAGTCTGATTAGTTCAGCCAAGAAAGTTATCTCAACAAGTTCAATCCAGATAAGTTAACTTAACTCAAAATGTTAAGTTATGATAACTAATTGGCGCAATCATTTTTTACAGTGTACCTGGCCCTATGTGGAAAAAATAATTGCCCCCTCCTGTTAAATCATGAAAGAAGTGTGATTAAACATTATTTTAGAAAGCTGAGTTATATTTCACTAGCCACAACCAGGCCTGATTACTGCCAGACCTGTTGAATCAAGAAATCACTTAAATAGAACCTGTCTGACAATGTGAAGCATGCTTAAAGAGCAACACGTCATGCCACGATCTAAAGAAATTCAAGAACAGATGAGAAACAAAATAGTTGACGTATCAGTCTGGAAAGGGTTATAAAGCCATTTCTGAGGCTTTGGGACCATGGTCAGAGCCATTATCCACAAATGGAGAAAACTTGGAACAGTGGTGAACCTTCCCAGGAGTAGCCGGCCTACCAACATTACTCCAAGAGCGCAACGACAACTCATCAAGGGGGTCATAAAAGAACCCAGAACATCTAAAGAACTGCAGGCCTCACTTGCCTTAGTTAAGGTCAGTGTTCATGATTCAATAAGAAAGAGACTGGGCAAAAACGGCATCCATGAGAGAGTTCCAAGGCAAAAGCCACTGCTGACCTAAAATAACACAAAGGCTCGTCTCATATTAACCAAAAAAAATATCTTGATTATCCCCAAGACTTTTGGGCAAATATTCTGTGGACTGATGAGACAAAAGTTTAACTTTTTGGAAGGTGTGTGTCCCGTTACATCTGGCATAAAACCAACACAGGATTTCATAAAAAGAACATCATACCAACAGTTAAACATGGTGGTGGTAGTGTGATGGTCTGGGGCTGCTTTGCAGCTTCAGGACCTGGACGATTTGCCATAATTGATGGAACCATGAATTCTGCATTCTATCAGAAAATCCTGAAGGAGAATGTCCAGCCATCAGTTTGTGACCTCAAGCTCAAGCGCACTTGGGTTATGCAGCAGGACAATGATCCCAAACACACTAGTAAGTCCACCTCTGAATGGCTCAAGAAAAACAAAATTAAGGTTTTGGAGTCGCCAAATCAAAGTCCAGACTTAAATCCAATTGAAATGCTGTGGCATGACCTTAAACAGTCCATTCATACTCGAAAACCCTCCAATGTGGCTGAATTAAAACAATTCTGCAAAGAAGAGTGGTTCAACTTTCCTCCACAGCGATATGAAAGACTCATTGCCAGTTATCGCAAACGCTTGATTGCAGTTGTTGCTGCCAAGGGTGGCACAACCAGTTATCAGATTTAGGGGGCAATTACTTTTTCATGTAGTGCCAGGCAGGTTTGGACAGCTTTTTCCCTTAATAAATGAAATTATTTCAAAACTGCATTTTGTATTTATTCAGGTTATCTCTGTGTATTATTAAAATATGTTTGATGATCTGAATCATTCAAATGTGACAAATATGCCAAAAAACAAACAAACAAAAAAACAGGAAGGGGGCAAAAACTTTTTCACACCACTGTGTGTGTGTGTATATATATATATATATATATATATACAGGTGCATCTCAATAAATTAGAATGTCAGGGAAAATATCATTTATTTCAGTAATTCAACTCAAATTGTGAAACTCGTGTATTAAATAAATTCAATGCACACAGACTGAAGTAGTTTAAGTCTTTGGTTCGTTTAATTGTGATGATTTTGGCTCACATTTAACAAAAACCCACCAATTCACTATCTCAACAAATTAGAATACTCTATAGGGTTCAGGTCTGGTGAGTTTGCTGGCCAGTCAAGCACACCAACACCATGGTCACTTAACCAACTTTTGATGCTTCTGGCAGTGTGGGCAGGTGCCAAATCCTGCTGGAAAATTAAATCAGCATCTTTAAAAAGCTGGTCAGAAGAAGGAAGCATGAAGTGCTCCAAAATGTCTTGGTAAACGGGTGCAGTGACTTTGGTTTTCAGAAAACACAATGGACCAACACCAGCAGATGACATTGCACCCCAAATCATCACAGACTGTGGGAACTTCACACTGGACTTCAAGCAGCTTCTCCACTCTTCCTCCAGACTCTAGGACCTTGGTTTCCAAATGAAATACAAAACTTGCTCTCATTTGAAAAGAGGACTTTGGACCACTGGGCAACAGTCCAGTTCTTCTTCTCCTTAGCCCAGGTAAGACGCCTCTGACGTTGTCTGTGGTTCAGGAGTGGCTTAACAAGAGGAATACAACAACTGTAGCCAAATTCCTTGACACGTCTGTGTGTGGTGGCTCTTGATGCCTTGACTCCAGCCTCAGTCCATTCCTTGTGAAGTTCACGCCAAATTCTTGAATCGATTTGACCTGACAATCCTCATAAGGCTGCGGTTCTCTCGGTTGGTTGTGCATCTTTTTCTTCCACTCAACTTTCTGTTAACATGCTTGGATACAGCACTCTGTGAACAGCCAGCTTCTTTGGCAATGAATGTTTGCGGCTTACCCTCCTAGTGAAGGGTGTCAATGATTGTCTTCTGGACAACTGTCAGATCAGCAGTCTTCCCCATGATTGTGTAGCCTACTGAACCAAACTGAGAGACCATTTTGAAGGCTCAGGAAACCTTTACAGGTGTTTTGAGTTGATAAGCTGATTGGCATGTCACCATATTCTAATTTGTTCAGATAGTGAATTGGTGGGTTTTTGTTAAATGTGAGCCAAAATCATCACAATTAAAAGAAGCAAAGACTTAAACTACTTCAGTCTGTGTGCATTGAATTTATTTAATACACGAGTTTCACAATTTGAGTTGAATTACTGAAATAAATGAACTTTCCCACGACATTCTAATTTATTGAGATGCACCTGTATATATATACTGTATATATATATAATAAAAAAAAATAATAAAAAAAATCACATCATTATATTAAGGGTGAACATGTGCAGCCACATTACCATAATCAACTGCCCAAATATGCATGGGCAACACTTTGATACTGAACTGATATGCCATTCAATAGTATGATATTGTAGAAAGACATTTCTTTTTTACTGTAGTATTAACTTTACCCGCACTTATGCCATCCCTATATGTTCCTCAAAAACTAAAATTACCCTTTAAAAATGTTTATGTTGAGTGTTTCCACGTGGCATGTATTGCACAATGATTGCTGATAACATCTCCTTCACATCTGGGCCTTGAGGCTGCTGTGTCTCAGCACCAGTTTGACGGAAATTAGACCAGACTGTGGTAAGAGCTTCCCCTCAAGTAAGCGTCTTGGACAGAGCATGTGCACATCTTTGTGAACAATTACCCAGGCCAAAGGCCCTGCTCCTGCTCTTACAAGCTCCGAGACATTTGGACAGAAAGGAGAGGTGTAATGACTGACAGCCCTACCCCACCTCCCTTTGTTAAAAGCAAGGTTAAACTGCTGTGATGAGAGATCCTGTGCGTGAGTGAAGAGCTGCCTGCAGCTACTTTTGTTGCGATTCCGTTTTCATGCTCTGATGGTGCATGCGGCCAGATGCTGCAGCGGTCTCCAGTTGGAAAAGAGGAGCTCAAAGGGGGGAAAAAAACTCTCCTATTTCCTGCCAACTTCATTACTTACAGCTTAAGACTAATCCTTAGCTCAGGACTCTTTCCATTTAATCTTAAACTTGAGAGTCATTTCTCCAAACAGCTACTGCTGTGCTCCAAATTACTGGTGCAGCAGATACACAGCACAGTGAAGCTATTGAATTTGGATTCATTAGAAAAAGAAATAAAATAAAAAAAATTGTAAATTGTAATTTTGAAGAAAAAAAAAAAAGAAGAGTGTTCATTAGTGAATGTTTGGGTAATGTCTAGTTATTATTTCCATAAATGTACAAAGCAGTTTATAAAGATGGTAAATGGTTACAAGGATTAAAAATGCTCAGAGCAGATTTGGCATTTTAACAGTTTGTTCTTGCATTACTTCTCAAATCTTTAATGACCCTAAAAATAGTTTTATTAGAAATAACAGTTAATAACATTATTTTGTCATAGCTCACGATAAATATCATTCAACTTGCATCCAATTCAATATTTAATAAATATCAGATACCCAATGAAGCAAGATGATTTTATTGAATTCAATATATATATATATATATATATATATATATATATATATATATATATATATATATAATTTTTTTTCATTCTTTCTTTCTTTCTTTCTTATAACTGTCACTGGGGCAGAAGCTGATCATACGAAACAAAGGAGATTATATGAATTCATATGAATTTGCCACCAATTGCAATCAATCAATCAATAAATAAAATAAAATTAAATAAAATTATGTACAGTATACAAAACTCATCAACACAATGTTGTTGTCAGGGTGTAAAATATAGCCTAATACCTAATACCAAAATAAGGCAAGTCTTTTTAGTCATAGTTATTAATAGTCATTTAAGTTCACTGCACTTTAGCGGAGTATGATGGTCACGAGAAAATATTCTAGAAAATATGTTAAAAATAGAGTGCTACAGTAATGACTGATTTTTGTTGTCCAACCAGAAGTTAGCATTACTCTGGTTCCCTAGAAAAAAACAAAACAAAACAAAAGCAATAGATTTGTTCCATTGGCTTTCAGATTACTGCGGAAAACAATCTCTGTGACCAACAGAAGTTTATAATTCTTAAACTTTTTGTTCATCATGATAATCTTCACAAATGAACACAACTTCATCAAACCCCAAATATATCTTCATGAGGTAAAAAGCTACATGTTGGCTGAAAACAAACTGCATCACAGTTGCATATCTTCAGTGTCACCACGATTATACTTCTGACAAGTCTTTCCATGAAAGTTTGAATGGTGAGTAGATGAGTTCAGTGTGATGACGCTCAATGTCCCAGAAAACCTCCATAGTCCCATTTAGCCACCTTTTAGCAGCCACTTTTTTCAAGACAACTAAAAGTTTTAAAAATCACAAGGGAGTATTACTGATGAATTTAAAATATCTTGAGCTTATGCTAACAACAGATGTTATTTCAAGCATTTAACCAAAAACCTTTTCAAAAAATCCATTGATGTCAAGACGATGGAACTGGAAATGCTAACTGGAAGTGGCCTACAGAAATATGTCATCCCTGCAGCACTGTACAGCCAATAGTAACAGTGGTACATGAATTTACATATGCAGCAAAAAATTGTAACATTGCATAAACCTTTGAGGCTTTTTTTTTTTTGATGAAGTTAAAAGACATATGGTCAGGAACCATGATATGACATGCTGACCATTCGATTTGTTGACTGGTAAAAACGAATAGCCGCGCAAGCCCTAATTTACATTCATATATACGCAAAACAAAAATCATCTGAGTTCATTCTCTCAGTGTTGATCCTGCAAAATGTGGATAGTAAATTGATTTTAGACACACATCTACAAAAAGGTCACACTCACGGTGTGTAGTAATGCCCACACAAGATACTGAGCCTGTATGTGTCTGTTTATATGCTGGAGGACAGAGAGAGAGAGAGAGAGAGAGAGAGAGATTGGATCTGATTGTCAATTCAGCACTAGTATTCAGAATTACAGACCCTCTCTGCCTGCTCTGTTCGCTCGCTGTCTCTCTCTCTCTCTCTCTCTCTCTTTCACATCTCCCATCTCTTCGTCCCCTCCTGACACCATGGCTTTGCAGGTCTAGCACTTCATCTCACACACACACACACACACACACACACACACACACACACACACACACGCATACATACTCACCCACATACAAATCCAGCCTCCAGCTGGAGTTCAAAGACTGTATATAAGTGAGATTCTCATCTCTGCCACTCTCTCTCAAAACGGTGCCACAGCAGGCTGTGGAATGGAAAATTTAGGCAAAAGGTGATGTGCAGCAAGCGCAACAAAAAAGAGAATGGAATATAGCGAGAATGGAAAGTAGGAAGGTCTGCATGTTTTTTAAACACCTTCAACCCATCTTGTCAACATTTAACCAACATTTAACCACAAAATAGCCTGTAATATGCATACAACATATATATTAACACTTTAGAATAGGGAACACTAATTCACTATTAACTACGACTTTTCCCTCAATAAATTATAGATTTCTAATGTGCTGCTTATTAATAGTTAGTAAGGTAGTTGTTAAGTTTAGGTATTGGTAGGATTAGGAATGTAGAATAAGGTCATGTAGAATAAGGCATTAATATGTGCTTAATAACTACTAATAAATGGCTAATATTCTAGTAATATGCATGCTAATAAGCAACTAATTAAGAGACCCTAAATAAAGTGTTACCATATATATATATATATATATATATATATATATATATATATATATTACTGTTATTATTATTATTGTTGTTGTTATTATCTATTCCATTTTGATTATTATTATTATTTTTTTCATGAAGAAATATGGGGGGAAGTAAATGCTGTTCTTTTTAACTTTCTATTCATCATAGAATTCTAACAGTTTCCACATAAATATTAAGCAGCACAGCTGTCGTGATAATGAGAAATGCAAAGATCAGCATGTTAGAATGATTCTGAAAGATCATATGACACAAAGACTGAAAATTCAGTTTTGCCATCACAGGAATAAATTATTTGTTACATTCATTTACATTTTAAATATATGTAAATATATTCTTTAGAAAACAGTTATGTTTAACCTGTAATAATATTTCATAATATTAAAGCTTTGACACCATTTTTGAATAAGTAAATGTCATAAAACTTTAATAAACATCCAACCAACCCCAATGGATAGTGTACAGAAAATAAATAAATAAATAAATTCATATATATGGTGTTGCAAATGTTTACTCCAAGTTATTTCTGAAAAATAAGTCAAGTAAAATTATTTTCGGCATTTTTCATTTAGAATGCTTTGTTATTTGAAGTTAAGGTTCAAGAAGCAAGTTTCCTGCTCTCAAACAGGAAGGTTGTGTGCTCATCTTGACAACATAAAAGGCAAAATCTCTGAAACTAGCATCTTAAAAAGCACAGTTAATTGCGAATAACCCAAGGTGGGGGCAGCACTCGTCTCTGGTGATCTGTGCACACAGTGTTCCCTCAGGTGCACATTCGGTTCCAGAAAGACAGCAACAAATGAAAGGGGCAGGATGACATCTGTCTGCTCCTACTGCACACTGGTGTTCACTACATGTGTGTTTGCACTTTAAAGGCAGTAGGCTAAAAGTAAATCATTTTGTCTACAGATTCATATAAATTCAATATTGTATTGCAGTGACTAAAAACAAATGAAAAATTTATATGAAAATCAAATGCATGAATTGCAATTTTCATATACTTATGCACATATGCATAATCAGTAGCTAATGTTAACC